>NC_088652.1:318140-348140 GCF_964019385.1 Sycon ciliatum | reverse complement strand
ATCACCTTAACAGTCCGATACGTGGCACTGCACCACCTTAACAGTCCGATACGTGGCACTGCACCACCTTAACAGTCCGATACACGGCACTGCATTACCTTGCAATGATGATACAGCCGTTGAAGCTTATCGCAATGTACGAACTACGTTTGTTTTTTACTACTGCATTGGAAATGCTGTTGGGTCGTTAACTATAATACAAACTTTATAAACGTTACAAACTTTACTATATACAGTACGTATCGCCTATAAGGTCGGCGGCTATACTAATATACCGGATATAGTGATCAATTTCTCAAATTCATTTTCATTTGCCATAACTAAGTATACACAGTTATCGCGTATAGTAATAATCGTCTATAGTAATATATCGCCCATAGTGATCAAATTCTTATTTCAAAAGACCTTTATTACATAATTTTTGCATCGGATAGTGATTGATGTAAAATCAAGCGATGTCAGAGGAGAACAGGGTGTTACTTCTTCGTGAAGAACTTGTCCAGTGAGTGTTGTTTGGTGAGTTTTGCTCGTACAAGTTGCCAAATATGCCTCCATCATGAGGAATTTCTGATTTTGTGTGTCAGGAGCTACAGCCAGCTACATGACATTGTACATGTATGTAGTGCGTATGTGCACGGCGCGCTGAGTTGTTTGACACCCCACTCGCATACATTGCATGCAGTATCGGTCATAGTAATATATCGCTTATAGTGATAAAATGCTCAAAATCAAACACCAACGCTATAGGCGATACTGACTGTAAATACTTTTGGAAGTACATGCATCATCATTACATCATCATCATCATCATTACATCATCATCATTATCATCACCATCATCGGCAAGCAATGTAATATAAGTTGATAGTGGTGTTTAAGTATGGACTGTGTTAACCAAGGACCAGTAGCTTTCTACCAACCAGTTCTTGGATTCAGGTAGGTGTGTGTGTGTGTGTGTGTGTGTGTGTGTGTGTGCGTGGGTGTGTGTGCTTGTGCATGTGTGTGTGTGTGTGTGTGTGTGTACGTGCGCGCGTGGGTGTGGGTTCATGTGTGCGCTCGTGTGTGTGTTCGTGTGTGTGTGTGTTCGTGTGTATGTCTACGCGTGTGCATGGGTGTGTGTGTGTGTGTGTGTGCGTGTGGGCGTGTGTGTATGTATGTGCATGTGTGTGCATGCGTGCGTGTGTGCATGTGTGTGTATGTGGGCGTGTGTGTGCATGTGCGTGTGTGCATGTGCATGTGTGTGTATGTGTGTGTGCGTGTGTGTGTGCGTGTGCGTGTGTGTGTGTGTGTGTGTGTGTGTGTGTGTGTGTGTGTGTGTGTGTGTGTGTGTGTGTGTGTGTGTGTGTGTGTGTGCGGTTCTCAAGGCCACAGGACTTGCAACGCCATGCCAAATATTGTTGACTTTGCGATTTCTCTCTCTTCTCTTCTCTCTTCTTGTCGTTGTCTCCCGCTTCTGGGAGCGGCGTGGCCCGATAGGGTAGCTGTACATAGTAGTAGTAGTAGTAGTAGTGTGTGCGTGTGTGTATGTGTGTTCGTGGTTCTGTGCGTATGTGCATTTGTGTGTTTTGTCTACTTATGTATATAGGAGTATAGCTCGCACCAGATTGAGTATTTTCCCTCCTGCTCTTGTAGTAGTTGAGCACTCTCATGTGGGGTAGTGCCTTTGCTGTTTGCATTACGCAGAGCTCACTGACTTGTCAGTTTGAGCACTCTGGCAAGGTACGTTCGGGCCTGATTGGAAATTTTTATTTCCATTGCTATCAGGTTCGGCCTCATTTCCTCTGTGCTGCGCTGATGAGTTCACAAAGAACGACACAGTATGCTGTCCGCAGATTGAGTAGATTCAGTATACCTATGTTCCTGTATTACGTTGCTATGCAGGAAAGCAAGAAATGTCATCAAGACAGTGTAAAAGAGTGACTGTGCACTTGTCCTCTTTCTCCTTATGGTGAGTTGTACAGATTCTGTTATGGTGAGTTGTACACTTGTCATCTTTCTCCTTATCATACACAAGCCTCTTGTATGGGCAAAGCAAATTTGCTTACATAATATTATGACAGAAAATCTCAATACCAAAAAAACAAAAAAAACAAAAAAAATGAACAAAACGTCAAGAATCTGAAGAAAGAAAAAACTCAATCCAAATCTTTGAAGATGGCAGTTGGCGGTCACGCTGCAACAAAATCACCAAACGTAAGCACTAACAATGTTGAAACATGGTTGCAGGAGACAAACTACAAGTAAGCAAGCAACGCATACAAAGAAACAATCAGACAATTAAACACGTTTAATAGCGTCTAGGCCACTGACCTGGACAGGCAGCGGTGCAAGAAGCCGGGGTCTCGCCTACGGCCATATGAACCCCTGCAACCGCGGAAGCATGACTGATTGTTATTGCCCAACGGAGCAGGGTAAACGACAGGAGGCTCCGAAGCTCACTCATAACTACGGAGTAGGCAAGCTCGCTATGCTTCTCCACCAGTTGCGATGCCAGTGCCCTCAAACACAATGTCGTCTTTTTACCGCACATGCCGGAGGTACTGAAAACGATCTTTCTCCTTATGATGACTTGTACAGATTTTTGAAGTTTTTTGTAATCCTGCTGTAGGCGTTCATCTTATCCTTGTCTATCTGATGGCCGCCTCAACACTAGCTATATTACAAAAACTGCCTGTTTTGTAGCCAAGGGTAACCTGGTGTTCGTTACACTCGGAGTCGCAGCACAGTTTCCTCTCTCTCTTTCTCTCTCTCTCCCTCCTCTCTCTCTCTCTCTCTCTCTCTCTCTCTCTCTCTCTCTCTCTCTCTCTCTCTCCCTCTCTCTCTATATCTCTCTCTCTCTTTCTCTCTCTCTCTCTCTCTCTCTCTCTCTCTCTCTCTCTCCCTCTCTCTGTGTCTCTCTGTGTCTCTCTGTGTCTCTTGATATTTCTGTCTCTCTCTGTCTCTCTGTCTGTCTCTCTCCTGTCCCCACAGAATAACACGGACAAAATATTAAAATCGTGGGCATAATTATGCGGGCGAAAACAGGCCCTTATGCGGCAAATATGCGGGATTACGCTGCAAACATGCGGTATAATGTGGTCATTATACACGAGTTATCTGTTTGTTTGTTTGTTTGTATTTATCTTGATTCGCAAATTCAAACGGGCATAGAACCCAATAACATGAAAGCGAACATGAAAATTATAATGAGAATGAGAATTCAAATACTTAGATCTTCAGCGTAGAGGCAGCGGTACATCAGAGGGAGATCGGGTACAACAGAAAGAGAGCAGAAAAAACCAGAAGTTATCGCTTGTCTTCAACATCTACAGGGCACAGGTATAGGGGATTACCTGCGTGCGAAACTACCGCACGTGATGGATGGCACGGATGTCGCTGGAGAGGGCATTCCATAGTACAGCATCCTTGCAAGCAAAGCGCCCCCGCCCCGCAATCAAATGGGAAACTGGCACGCACAGGCCCATTGCAGATTGGAGCCGAGTACCAGGTGCAGCGGGAGTTAGCAGGGCTTGCAACTCTGGACTTGCCGGTGCATAACGACAGCGCCACACCAGGTATACTAGCTTCTGATTGAAGACTTCTGCCACACGGAACACTGCAATGCGCTCCAGCAGGTCGTGGGCAGACAACCACGGAGGGCGGCCAAAGACAGCACGAGCCCCACTGTTCTGCAGGACCTGTAGACGGTCGAGGTACCTTCTTTGCAGTGAGCTAGAGTACGCGATTGAGGCATACAGCAGGTCAGACATGATCAGTGATCTAAAGTAGGTCCTGCGTGACTGGTGGTTCAGGCAGCGACGCATTCGCCAGAGTGATCCGATCTTCTGCGACACGCGTGCGGCACATTTGGCAATGTGGGCGTGCCAGGACATGCCGGAATCGATTGTGGCGCCAAGATAACGAGCACTTAGCACACTAGGCAGTGAAGTGGCATGGCAGACGACCTGTAGATCAGCTGTGTGCTGACGGCCAGCAGGAATTGGCACTACTTGGCTCTTGCCAGCATTTAGGATCAGGCCTCGATCCTTCAGCCAGTCTGCAAGGATTGAAACCGAAGCAGATAAAACATCGGATACCTCCCGTGCTTTTCGTGCTGTTCCAACTACAGAGGGGACCTCGCGGGTGTAAAGGCTGAACAGAATGGGGCCCAGCACCAAACCTTGGGGGACACCACTCGTGCAAGCTGATATAGAGCTAGTCCGCGACCCCAGACAGACATGTTGAGTGCGACCGGATAGGTAGCCGGCGAAACAGTCCAAGGTAGTACCGGACACCCCAGCACTGTGGAGATCCTGCAATAGCTTGTCATGTTGGACTTTATCGAAGGCTTTGGACATGTCTAACAGGCATACACCTGTGAATAGGCCCTGGTCCTTGGCTGTTAGGATGCGGTTTGACATAAGGACTAATGCGTCTTCGGTAGAGTGGCCACGCCTGAACGCAAAACTGGGTTGTTGGTAACGATGCTGTTATGTCCAGGAAGGTGATGAGCTCCTTCTGAATCAACTTCTCTAGCGGCTTGGAGAGTATGGGTAGAAGGGATACAGGGCGGAAGTTAGTTGGCAGCGATGGATCGCCAGATTTATGCAGTGGGATGACATTAGCTAGCTTGAACGCATAGGGCACATGTCCGCACCACAGCGAGGCGTAGAACAGGCTAGTGACAGACGGCGCCAAGACGTCAGAGCAGAGTTTGAGGACTGCCCCTGGTACGCCATCGCTGCCTGTTGCCGTCGCGAGATTAACTTGCTGGAGTAGCCGTTCAACAGCACCGATACTGACATGTGAGAACTTGGGGAGGGAAGAATCGACTGATAAAATGATGATGACGAGAGCAGCGAAAGAAGACAAAGCAACAAAACGGCTAAACAGCCAAAAGGATTTGGGAAATCGAACGAGGCACTCCAAGAGAAATCCAGTCAAGCCTTGTCACACGACGATTCGTGCTCACGATTGCACGATACCATGGTTCTACGATCCACGGCAAGACACTTCACACGACGACTAGCTCTGCCGACACGGCGCACGTGTGTCGGTCACTATTTGACTGTTGCCTAGGTAATTGTAATGGAGGCACGTGTTTTGATGGAAATAAATCAAAATATTTTTTTATTTTCATGCCTCCCGGGAAAATTCAAACTCTCCTTGCCTGATGTTGGAGTAGAACAAGACTGAAAAGACGACGTTGTTGCTTTGGCGTTCTTGACTGGATTTCTCTTGGAGTGCCTCGTTCGATTTCCCAAATCCCTTTTGGCCGTTCAGCCGTTTTGTTGCTTTGTCTTCTTTCGCTGCTCGCGTCATCATCATTTTATCAGTCGATCGATTCAAGTAGGGAGCAGTAGATTTCGATAAGCATCCTTTCGGATTCTGGGCTGAATGTCCGGGTGGCCATTGTTCAGAAAGTCGGACCTGTGCTGCTGTTCAGGAAACGCTCAGTGAGAAGACGCGATCGCGAACACAAGCCAAACCAGTACAGGAAACACGGCATCGTAAACGAAAACGCACAGCCAGGGTGTCGCGGGCAGACCGTCGGGTCTACGGATTCAGATTTCCCCCCATTTGATGATCGACTTGGCGATCCGCCCGCGAGCCCGAACAGACGTGACTTTGTCCCGTCGTGTGAAAGGACTATTATAGGTGATTCACACGACAGGCAAATCCACGTTTGTCAGGTGCCCGCAGGAAGTGAAACGTGAGGCTGCAGTTCACACGGCCGCGGTTGGCGGCCAGAGCTCCCGCGAGTATCCGGTGAGTATACGGCGTTACTGTGGTGATTTGGAATGAGTACCCAAAGACAAAGGCCAAACAACCAGGGTTCAAGACTACCGTACTTACGTACGACCTCACAGCCTCATAACTGTAAAAGTACCCGCAGATGAGTGCATCCGCGGGAAAAAAGGCCATGGACACTTTTGATTCCTGCGGGCAAATTTTGGTCACCCGCAGGAATATCTCCATGGTGACTTTCCTGTAAACGTGGATTTGCCTGTCGTGTGAATCGCCTATAAGGCCGCAACCACACTACGTGAAAATCAATGTACAAACTTTCATGCATATCTCAGTACAAGTCAACACTACACTTTTTGGTCTGCATTGATGACGTTTTCACGCGACCAGCACGTGACGTTGTCGTACCAAAGTGTGTGCCATATGCTCTGGAAAAGACCGGGAACTTCAAAAACAATGCTGATGCTATGTACGACGACCAGGTACAACAAAAAAGTTGTACACAGGAGATGGAGCGCGAAAACGACGAAAACGACAAACGTGGCTTTTTCAACATTGCGAAGCCTCTTGTACGGGCGAAATAAATAAACCGATACAATCATGTCATGAAAATACAAAAGATGACCAAAATGATAAAGTAATATTGTTTGCGTTCCGGCTCTCTGCCTTCTCCACAGAAACACATGCCCATAATATCAAAAACGGGCAACGCCAGCTTCTGCAACAACAACCTCAGCAGAGACAGGATCAGTAGTGAGGTGAGCTGTGAATGTGCTGCGAGCTAGGCCCAGACAGATCCTGCCGGCAATTCTTTCGGCAAAATATCGAAGGATTGAAAGAGTGGAAATTGCCGGCAAAATCGGAGCAAAATATCGAGATGTTGGGTAAAATCGATGCCTGATACTTGGATTTCCTTGTTTCTTACCCGTTCAGCAGGATACACTGCCAAGGACGAGACCATGTCACCGAAATATTACCGGGACTCACTGTGGATCGACATGATTTTAGAAGAACTCAGGGACACGTGCACGGAAACCCGTCTTGAGAGACCGACCCTGCGATTTTTATGAAACGTTGTACGGGATTGTACGGGAAGTGGATAAAATACACGTTTTTCCGGAGCAAAATGCAGCAAAATATCGAGTTTCTTGTGCCAGGCTCGGCAAAATATCGAAGACTTCGCAGCAACATTTTGCGGCTAAATATCGAGGCGACCGGAGCAGAATCTGTCTGGGCCTACTGCAAGCCCCACGGAGGCACATGACGCTGGCGTGCAATAATGCAAAGCTCAAGCGGCAGCGGAGGTTGGCCATCACGTTGCTGTAGGGCTCGGCGGTCTTCTCAGCTAGCAGACTAGCAATTCTCTTGTAGAATGCAGTGGCGCATCTGCTCATGCTCCCAGTGGTGGACAGGATGGCTGGGACGAAGGAGGCATGTTCGATATTGCGCACCCGTTGCTCATATGCCTTCTTCTTCTCCCGCTCATGTTTGACATAGCAAGCGGCAATCGAGTTGGAGCGATTCGAGGACGCATGTCAGTTGAACACCCGAACATCAACAAAGGTGCGCTCGAATCGCCCACCCCAAATGCCACTTGCTGCCACATTTAGCCGGGCTTGGTCATCGATGTTGGCAGACCGGTACCACATCTGTTCCCCTGTCAGTGGTTGAAGGTGGGGCTCCACGGCAACTTGATGGGCGACCTGCTTCAATGCCCTGGCGGTTAGGTCCCGGATCTCATTATGCCGGAGGGTTGGGAAGCCCCCTAGGGAACACGACAGGGCATGGGACACGGATAATTCCTCCCCGCATTGACAGGATGTCGGAAGTCAGCGAGGTAGCCAGTTGTACCGCAGGCACACAGCGTCGCGAAACTCTCCTTTCGTGAGGTTGAAGCGGTGACAGCGAAGAGGTCTGCAGGTGAGCCAGCTGGAGGCTCCTTTTTCCGCTGCCAAATCCAGGGTCTCTGCATGTCCGCCGACACCGATTAGCGGAGGAGCAATGCCTCAGCTTAAGCACTATCCCGGGTATCGCATCTGGCCTGCGCCTTTGCCTGCCGGACGCGCGCAATGGCATTACCCAGCTCAAAGTCCTGTCGTAGAATGCATTCGGCCAGCGCCTGAGAGAATCGAACTGAAGACTCGTTTTGCTGGGCAACTGACGATGGAGGTGTCAGGCCCAGACCGCCGTGGCGACATGGTAGGGCGATCATTGCCTCCACAGGGGTGCGCCATTTGCTGAAAACCTACAAAGCGCATTTTGCATTTCGCACGCGTCGGCATGGCAATTTCTACTGTAATGTCGTTTGTACGTTATTTTGTACCTAGTGTGGTTGCAGCCTTACGTCTACCAGGTCTACGTCTATGGTGAAAAAAACCAAAACGGGCGGTTGCGTCATCAGACAGGCACAGTCCTTGAAGCGTACACGCAGTCACGTTTTTGGAGAAATTTGAACGCACGTACATCGAAGTGCAGGGTCGCTCGGAAAAAGGCTGGGGGAGATACGCACGTTCATACAAAAAGTCGTATACCCCCCCCCCCCCTCTCCATACCACGTCTACGTCTCCCAAGGGCACGCTCACACTGCGACCAAAACCAGCGTCCATGCGGCCATGCGGCCAAGTTGCATGGCAACGGCATGAACTTGACCAAAACGTCGCGGCCACGTTTCAAATCGTGACCGCGACCTCCGGAGGGGGGGTGCCACGACTTGGCGGCAACATGATCGTAGACGTGAAGCGTATTTGTGTACAACCTGGCCTGAAGTTTGTTCACTTTCTCAAATTCCGGTGTGTTGATTCATGAAAATTGGCGTTGTCGATGTCACCTTGACATTTGCACATTTTTTAAATTTTGTAGTTGTGGTCCTGCACGCACGCACCGCCATATATGCATTCTTTGCCCTTTTTGGACGATGTCGATTTTGTTTTTGTTTTTATAGTTGCTTCGTTGTGATCGGGTCAGTGACCAATTTCTACAGTATACTCGTTCAATACGATGGCAGCTTGGTCTGGCTTTTCGGTTTGGGAAATCATCTTTCTCTACTTTTCTGCGATGATGGAATGCCATACCTCAAGACATTTCAGTTACATATCATCGGAAAATACAGTTCTCATCTCGGCAACAGTCGAAAGAAATCACTACCGGAATTTCCACTGCACTGGCACTTGCTCTAACCACGAGGTCAGGAAAGCGAAAGCGCTTGGATGTCAGCGGCAGTCCCTCAAGAGTCCAAACCTACCTGATTGTATGAATTATTTTCGTCGACTTCAAGAATAGGAGCCACGAGGCACTTCCTCCAACATGCAACATGCGAAAAATTACATCCAAAACGGGCCACAACTTTATCAGGAAACGCACGATCGTACGAACTCTTTTGGATACGAACTGCAATTCGTAAAGTTTGTGTGACAACTTCACGTCTACGCGTGTACGAGGCCTAGTGTGAGCACGACTGCCACGTTTCTGCGTTCTGCTGACGCATGGACGCGTGCTCATGGTCGCAGTGTGAGCGAGGGTTTCCTCTGCTCCCGTTTTCACCCCGAATACGGATCATCATGACAACCGACCAAAAACTCCTTACGTGGACGTAGACACAGTGCTTTGTACCATGGTGTGATGACAGGGCAATACCGGCTGATACATGACCGAACGGAGTCAGCCGTAATGTCATGTATCAAGCCGGTACTGCCCGTATACGAGTGAGTACGAGGTGCAGTAAATCTTTTTTTTTGCGGCCGCGGACCGCGTACCGTACGCGTACGTACCATTGGTACAGAATGATTTATTATTTTTTAAACGTAAAATGTTTGGCACCTGTGAAGTCAGGGGATGGCCCACACCTGGTAAAAAATCAATGAGGAGCTAAATACAAAGAAAACGAACTGAAAATACAAAAGTAAATGAAACACCATTACCAAAGAAACTGTACTGTATCATGTACACTGTTTATGGCACCAGGTAGGCCCAGACAGATTCTGCTTCAGTCGCCTCGATATTTTGCCGCAAAATGTTGCTGCGAAATCTTCGATATTTTGCCGAGCCTGGCACAAGAAACTCGATATTTTGCTCCATTTTGCTCCGGAAAAACGTGTATTATATCCACTTCCCGTACAACGTTTCATAAAAATTGCAGGGTCGGTTTCTCAACACGGGTTTCAACGCACGTGTCCGTGAGTTCTTCCAAAATCAAGTCGATCCACAGTGAATCCCAAAGATATTTCGGTGACATGATCTCGGCCTGGGCAGTGTATCTTGCTGAACGGGTAAGAAACAAGGAAATCCAAGTATCAGGCATCGATTTTACCCATCTCGATATTTTGCTCCGATTTTGGCGGCAATTTCCGCTCTTTCAATTCTTCGATATTTTGCCGAAAGAATTGCTGGCAGGATCTATCTGGGCCTAGCACCAGGGCACATTCAGCAGCCGCCAGCAGTAAATCATTAGACATCCTTAGCAAAAGTACGATAACGCTAACTTTTACGGTACTCACTCCCAGCCGTGACAAAAGACGTTATCGGATAACGGAAAAACGTTACAGAGCTCAAAATAACGGGCCTACGTTCGTTATGGTAATTCTGCAAAAAATGCAAAAACTCGCATGAGTTTTTGCATACAGTGCACTCAGTCACGTGACATGGTGAATATTACCTGACATAGTTGCACATTGTGACGTCATTCCCAAGTTGTACATTGTACTGTTGAGATACCCAATTCAAATAAATCAATACCATAGCATAGCATAGCCAGACTGAATCACAACATTACAGATTGCAGTAAAACCTGTCAAGGTGACCACTTTGCTGTGGTGACCACTCTGCTGTGCTGACCACTCTGCTGTGGTGACCACTCTGCTGTGGTGACCACTCTGCTGTGCTGACCACTCTGCTGTGGTGACCACTCTGCTGTGGTGACCACTCTGCTGTGGTGACCACTCTGCTGTGGTGACCACTCTGCTGTGGTGACCACTCTGCTGTGGTGACCACTCTGCTGTGCTGACCACTCTGCTGTGGTGACCACTCTGCTGTGGTGACCACTCTGCTGTGGTGACCACTCTGCTGTGCTGACCACTCTGCTGTGGTGACCACTCTGCTGTGGTGACCACTCTGCTGTGGTGACCACTCTGCTGTGGTGACCACTCTGCTGTGGTGACCACTCTGCTGTGGTGACCACTCTGCTGTGCTGACCACTCTGCTGTGGTGACCACTCTGCTGTGGTGACCACTCTGCTGTGGTGACCACTCTGCTGTGGTGACCACTCTGCTGTGGTGACCACTCTGCTGTGGTGACCACTCTGCTGTGCTGACCACTCTGCTGTGGTGACCACTCTGCTGTGGTGACCACTCTGCTGTGGTGACCACTCTGCTGTGCTGACCACTCTGCTGTGGTGACCACTCTGCTGTGGTGACCACTCTGCTGTGGTGACCACTCTGCTGTGGTGACCACTCTGCTGTGGTGACCACTCTGCTGTGCTGACCACTCTGCTGTGGTGACCACTCTGCTGTGGTGACCACTCTGCTGTGGTGACCACTCTGCTGTGGTGACCACTCTGCTGTGGTGACCACTCTGCTGTGCTGACCACTCTGCTGTGGTGACCACTCTGCTGTGGTGACCACTCTGCTGTGGTGACCACTCTGCTGTGGTGACCACTCTGCTGTGGTGACCACTCTGCTGTGGTGACCACTCTGCTGTGGTGACCACTCTGCTGTGGTGACCACTCTGCTGTGGTGACCACTCTGCTGTGGTGACCACTCTGCTGTGGTGACCACTCTGCTGTGGTGACCACTCTGCTGTGGTGACCACTCTGCTGTGCTGACCACTCTGATAAGGTGACCACTCTGCTGTGGTGACCACTCTGCTGTGGTGACCACTCTGCTGTGGTGACCACTCTGCTGTGGTGACCACTCTGCTGTGGTGACCACTCTGATAAGGTGACCACTCTGCTGTGGTGACCACTCTGCTGTGGTGACCACTCTGCTGTGGTGACCACTCTGCTGTGGTGACCACTCTGATAAGGTGACCACTCTGATAAGGGGACCACTCTGATAATGTGACCACTCTACTAAGGGGACCACTCTGATAATGTGACCACCTGTCCCAGGGAACCACTTTGTTAATGTGACCACCTGTCCTGTAGAACAGCAGATGGCTTGATCAGTCACAACTTAAAGTTTCATGCCTCAGGCACTCATCAGGTGATATGAACATCAAGAAAAATAACCCACTATTTAAAGCCCAGTATGGCGGGACAAGGATAACAGAAAGCGCTAGGGGCGCTATCAACTCATATCCGATTCAGTGTCATAGCCAGTAAGGATCGCGGTACTAAGGTGATAAAGGTGATAAAACCGAGCTGGCCTAGCTAGTGAGTTCCGCGGTGCAAAGATGATGATGGTGACAAGGCGGCAGAGAGCTATCAACTGGCCCTACTGCCTGGAGGCAGGGTGCCAAGAAGATCATGTTATCGGTGTTGACAGCATGAATTTATTTTGATGTCGACATTTGGATATCAACTCCGACCGCTTGTTGAGGCTCGATCTCCTGTCAGCAGTGATTATTCTCGCCTTCTCCTCGAGGCACAGGCTGCATCTTTTTGTTATGTTGCTGTAGGCCTTGGCCTTCTGAACCACTCGCCACTTGATGTCGTGCGTCTTGCCATTATCTTTTAATTCCCACACATGCTTTGAGAGGCCCGTGGATTTGCGGTATCCAGGAAGCTTGATGGATGCCTTGTGGTTCCCGTATCGAAGCTTGAATGGAGGCTCCGTGCTGCCAATGTAGGTCTTGGGCCCATCGCTGTGGCCATCACTCGACACCTCCGCCGCGTAGACTATGCTGGTTGCTTGGCACGCTCCGTTGAGAGGGCACTCGTCCTTGCGACGGCAGTTGCACGGCTTGTCCGGTTCCTGGACGCACAATTGACGCTTATTGTGGCCACTGATAATGTGGGCCATATTCGGCAAACAGGAGTAGCTCACCTTCACATTGAAGCGGTTGAAGATTTCGTTCATTTTGGACCCCTTAGGAAAATGCTTGTCGATCAGCCGGAGGAAGGTGCCGGCGATGTTGGTCCGGACACTCTTGGAGTATGGCGGGTTAAACCACACCACATTCCGTTTCCTTTTTCTTTTTTGCTTGCTGCCGTTCATTGCAGCAGGTGGCGTTGGGTCAATGTACTTGATGTTGGCAGGTAATCCGCTGGCAGCTAATGCATTGTGATATGTAGGGGCAGCATCGGCGAATACGTCGCTGTCGGCAGATATGCTTGAGACACGTCGAGCGATCATATCAGGGATGTTCCGTAGTATGGATGGTGGGTGATTGGACATGGCGTTGACGTAGAGAGGTGCGTCTCCAGGTTTACGATACGGCTGGAATTTCCCGGTGTCGAGGCTGAGCGTGACGTCTAGGAAATACACTGTCGAAAGATTAACGTCGATAGTGATGTTTAGATCATACTGCTTGAATACTTCGATAATGGACTTCCTCGTGCGGTCGGCAACTGGCCCTGGTGCATTTTTCAGCACGGCAAGGCCGTCGTCTCTGTAAAGTCCAATTCCGGCCTCATCGACGTGCACAGACAACTTGCTCAATAGGAAAGCACCGACGAGCTCACATACCTCTGCTCCATCGTACGATCCCATCGCCACGTCGAAGTTGCATTGTGCGTTGTTCTTTATCCATGGACGGCCGCCCTGGAACAGAAGTGACCTACGGGAGTGCATGATGATGTCGATGTCACTTTGGGTCAGTGCGGCAAACTGCTCAGCAAATGCCAGTGCAGACCGGGGGAGAGGCTCGGTGATGCTTGAATAAAAGTCAACAACGTAAAAGCAGATGAAGGAGTGGCTCTGCTTATTAGGTATGGCCTGGAACCACTTGAGCACAGCCGCGGTGTTCTTCCAGAGGTTCCTGTTCCGACGTTCCACGATGCTCCTGATCACCTTGTCGAGGATCCCCTTGCTGAGTCGACCCATGTCAGGCTTGGCAGGATTTATCAATCGGCAGGGAAGGCTGCTCTCGAACCTTGGTTTATCATCCTTCATAGTAATAAAGGCCTCAGCTTTGGGTAGGGTCTCCATTCTATCATCGAGCTTAGCCTTTCGTGATAGATCCCTTGCCTCGTTGTTAATCTCGTCGTAGGTAGATCCCCCCCCCCCCCCCCCCCCCCCCGAGCGGTGTGCTCACATCGCAAAGAATGTGAACCCACCGCTCAGGGGGTCGGATTTCAGTAGCCAGCACTGTACATGCATACATACAATACAATACAATACAATACAATACAATACAATACAATACAATACAGTACAAGTGGCGTGTGCGACGAGTACTCCGCTCAGCTCTAAACGGCCATAATATCATCACAGCCATCAACACATGGGCTGTGGCTTTGATACAGTATAGTGCTGCTATCTTGGCATGGATGCAAGACGAGTTGAAATCTACTGACCGAAGAACGCGCAAGCTTATGACTATGCATGGAGCTCTCGATCCACGCGCTGATGTAGCCCGTAGGTATGTCAGTCACAAGGAGGGTGGACGTGGTTTGCAAAGTATGATGATGTTACCATGGAGAAAAGCAATCTGCAGCATTCACAGGTGGTGAAGTGTTGGCTTCAAAAAGAACACCTCTTGGCGTTGATCCAGAAACCCTTGCATGGACAGTTTGTCCGGCAAACAGAAAAACTGACCAACGAGAACACCTGGAGTTGGCTGACACAGGCTGGTCTCAAGAAGACCACAGAGAGCCTGATGATCGCGGCACAAGCCAATGCCTTGGTAATTAACCTGCTCAAGGCCCAAATCATGTATCAGGGCGGAAGCCCCGGCCCTGTGTCCAATGTTTGGGAAGGCGGGCGAGTCGGTTGCCCTTATCCTTTGCGAGTGTTCGAAACTCGCTGGACAGGATTATTTGGAGCGTCATAATTAGCTGGCGTCTTTGGTCCACTGATCGCTCTGTCGTGTACATGGGATACCATGTGAAGACAAGTACTACAAGCACCACTGTGATCCGGTGCTTGAGCATACCAAGACCATGCAACGGCACAAGAGCATCCTGCACCCGAGAATAACGTGCCTGAAGCTAGAGATACTTCAGACGCCAACATCTCTCCGCAGGACCAGAAGATCAAGATTCTGTGGGATTTCACCATCCGGTGCGATTGCTTCATTGAGCACCGACGGCCTGATATAAGGGCCTGGTCAGACTGCGGCAAATTTTGGGTTGCCTGACGAAAAAAGAACAGCATCCAGAATTAGAATCGCGGTCACACTACACATGTGGGGAGAATGAAAATTCAAACTTCATCTCGAGCGTCAAGTGGTAATCTCCACGAATGACGTCAAATTCCTTCACCTTGGGGATCGCCAACACCTTCAGTGCAATCCTTGCAACCATCCTTATGAGTTTTGTTGTTGTCCGTGGCCAATTAGCTCCTCGATATCGAGATGAAAAAATCAGTGATTATCAGCGTCAATGGCGTATCAGCGTCAAATCCTGTTTGGAGCGGAAAAGCGTGGTCCGGTCTTGCTTTTTTTTTTGGAGCGTCCGCTCCCGCTTTTGCCGCTCTGGCGGCAAGTTACTATGGAGATTCGGATTATAATCCAAGGATTATTTCGATTTTGCCGCAGTGTGACCAGGCCCTAAGAGAGGTTCCGCACTACTTGTAACTTTACGTTAGTGGGCGGGGCAAACCCGTGAATTCGGGAGTTTGCACTCACTTATGCCCCACTAGCCTGGCTTGGTGCTGCCCAGGCCCACCTTGGGAAGTTGGGCACAGCACAGCGCAAGGCCATGCAGATGATTGGACCCACCACCGTCCTCGAGAGTCTGCGGGCCAGACGGACAGTCGCAGGGCTGTCCTATATTTACAAGGTAGTTAACTGCAAGGGCCCACCCTGTCTGACACGCATACGCCCTTCCCCAAACCACGGGCCGATACTGTTCGAATCTGCCAGCAGCATTATGCTCAGCGCCAGCACCGGGAACATCTCTTAAACTCCACCCCCGGCACCAGTCCCGATTACCTTCGACCTTCCTTCCCGTACTGTTTCCTTGAATTGTGGAACAGCCTCCCCAAGGACGTCTTTCCCCGTCCGGCCAAACACTCTCCACTCACAGCTTAAAAAAAGGCATCAACACTCAGAGCAGCCATGGTCTTGGGCAGGCTTTGAAGCCTATCATGTTGGTCGTCTCACTGTTCTTTCCAGATCGCACCTCTCGGTTTGGGGATGTGCATTGAAGCACCCCATACTAACGATCTACTGTCCCCTCTTGGTCACCACTCTGTACCTGGTGATCCACGCGTTGCTGGAAAGGAAGTTGAGAAACGTGCCAAGTATCAACTTCTTGCCCCTTTGATTTTCGATAATCTGTCCCCTTGGAAAAACGCGATTCCGCGGCCGCGGCAAATTTCGCAGAAGTTGCCATCATCCGCGGAAATCACGGAATCCACACTTTTGCCCGCGGAATCTGAATTTTTTAGGGAAAATTACTAAAATTACTACTCAGAAAGCAGCAGAAAAACTACTTTGCGATCTGCTTGAGCACATTTCTCTTGCCAGTGCAGGTCTCTCCATGATTCTTCACTCTTATTCAGTTTGTGACTGCAAAGGATAGTATGAAAAGTACTCCTTCATGCGACTAGTTGTCATATCCTCTACGAGGAGGGTGAAAAATTTGCAGAAAATGCCGCAGATTTTTGATTTTACCGCAGAAAACCCCCCTTTTCCCCGCGGAATTTTGAATTCTTCGCCGCGTTTTTCCAAAGGGACAGGATAATTTATGACTATATCCGGGACATCACTATAGCCGATTTGCATGTATGACCAAGAGTACATAACCTCCTATGCAGAGCTGGATCACGCGTTGCACACTAAGGGGGGGGGGGGGTTATGTACTCTTGGTATGACTGACACATGGCACATGACTGTGCATGAAATGAATTATGATGCGTACACGCTGGAAAAAGCATGAAAAGCAGCCACGTGTACATGTGGCCACTTACAGCATGCAGGGAAGAGTTTTCTCTCACTCATGTCTGCTGCCAGATGCATCTAGGCAACACTGGATGAGTTCTGGAAGAAGTGAACTTAATTGGAAGAACACTTGTTGTGATCATCACTTTGATCAGTATATGCTATGTATTTTCCTGTACATTTGATATGGTTTGCTTCCTGAAGCCCATCACAATAAGCGATATATCGGTATAGCCGATAATAGTGTTTATCACATGGCACGTGATTGTTGCCCGTACTCCAGCGAATCAGCACCTTTCGCGCCGCGGGCAATAATATGCGATATTGCCCGCAAAATAATAGTTTATTTGCCCGCAAAAAAATAGTTTATTTCAGTGATCGCGTGACTACGACGACTCTGTAGACTGTATACGACTCTACCACGAGTCGCAGTGTAGCATTGAGACGAAGATGGAATTCTTTTTGGAGATGGACATCCCAGCAATGGACATGGCCTCGGACGTCTGCCGTGTGGTGCTTGCAGGGATCATTTGTTCAGTCATGTTGGCAGCCTGACCGTCGGTAAGCATGTGGATAAGATTCAGTTCTGCTCGAAGTGGTACTGTGATCACAAACAATTATTTGAAATAACACAAATTCAACTCAGCGTCGTGCGTTTTCAAATCCTCGCAAAGTCACTGCCTGTGTGTGGTCTTCATGTGCCACGCAAAACTCTTACCAGGCTCATCTGTCCTCTGCCTTCACCTTTGCTTGAACAACAAACACAACAATTCAGGAATGTTTTGCAATGAAAAATTCAGCTATCTGGAGCTGAAAAAAGAAGAAAAATTGTCCTCAAAATTACACACCAGGGAGTCGTCAAATACTTGCACTTGTTGCAGTACTGTATTTGACAACTTCCTGATACACATGTAAACATGAAGAAACTCTTTGTGGTAGCACTCTTAATTTTTCAACTGAAATTATGATTCTGCTGTATTTTATTGTCGTTGCCATGTCTATTGCTATGACGATGCGGTGCCGGCACTTTTTTTCTGTCTCCGTCTTTCAGTACTGTATACTCTCTGATGGCCTGTAGCAGACTTTTTGTTAGGGTGTAGGAGAAATATCTTCATTTTTCCTGTTTTGATAATGATAGCACATCAATATACATTGTGGTCATAATGTGTTGGCATTTGGGCTAATTTCAACAGCAGCCCAATGGTCTGCTCTGTGGGCCATGTGATAAATTTGTTATCGCATGGTTGCTGCGGGCCTTATGGCATATTATTGCCCCTCGAGGTTAGCCCTTGGGCCTACGGCCCTCGGGCTAACCTCTCGGGGCAATAATATGCCATAAGGCCCTTGCAACCATGCGATAACATATACTTATTGCCTTCTTAGTATTTGACCCCACTAATTTCCCTGATACCTAAGCGGTCAAATATATCGCGTATTTGACTGCTTAGTCAAATACATGATATATTTGACTACTTATATTTGACTCCTTAGAACTTCTTGGACTTAGAAATTTTCTCTCCAACTTAGAAAAAGAAATTGTTGAAGAAAGCAGAAATACACAAGATGAGATTTGAACCCACAACCTTGTGAATCTCAGTCACTCTTCCTTACCACCCAGCCACTGTGCTACCGATGCTGAACCTAGTTTAAACAATGATCTTGACTTTCAATGCAGTACAATGCAGTATAGGCTATAGTATAATACTAGAATTACAAGGATATGTCGTATATGAAGAGAAACTATTGCGTGGAGAACACGATAAATAGATTATAGACCTCATAGTTGGTCTATACAGGATATATAGACCTCGTAAAAGACCTCGGGGGACCTCGGTCTTTTACTCGGTCTATATATCCTGTATAGACCTCCTAACCGGTCTATAATCTATACGTATAGTGATATTTTAGCTGTATTTTTTTCTGATTTGATTTTGACGAGTTCTATGATTATAGCCGGTATATCGTTACACCCGGTCACTTTATAAGCGTTACCAAGAGTACATAACCCCTGTCACGACGTTGACATGATGCTCAACGTCATCAGATTATTTGCAGTACACGTCATAGTTTGTGTTCTCTACCCCGGTTTTGTTTCCGCGTTCCCACACCGAAGCTGGGCCGCATGTTTATTATTTCTACTGACTCACTCACCTCTTAGCGACGTCCTCCATGTTTTTTCCTGCCGCTTTTCTCTCTGCGCAAGCGCCTTGTGCTTTAGTCGTCGTCTTCTTTCAGTTCACAGCAAGAACAAGAATTATTTACCTCTTGTGCAGCGTCAGTCAAATTCAGTCAAATCAAGCTCTCCCGATCCCAAGAAACTGTCTGGCGTGTGCACAACCCCCAAGAGTGTGCAACTGCCTGCACAACCTCTATGCTGTGCTGCGAGGGCAGAACTTACCATCACGTGACATGGTTCAAAAGGTTATGCTGACAAACAGTGCAAAGTGACCACAAGAGAGTTGTACCCAAAGCTGGGCTGCGTACAACCCTGTATCAATCATGCACAGAGTGCACAATGTGTACGGGTCCATCACGTGATGCGAAGTTCTGCCCCCATAGCTGGAGTTGCACACTCTTGGGGGTTATGTACTCTTGGCCATACTCACTGTACTACTACAATAGGGCTAGGGGCGAAGTTTCCATGTACAACATAATATTATTAGTACAACAGGGGCTAAGTTTCGGTCTACCGACACTGAAGGCCCCACAAAATATGGAAAAAAAGAATAGATATTTTTTATCAAAGATGGAAATGGTACATTCAAGGTTAAGCAGAATTACTAATCATAAGACGAAACGGGGAAGTCAATCAGGAACCAAGTCCTTGTTTTGTAAGTCTCCGAGTCTGTCCAGAAGAATGATCTGTAGAGCATTGCTTATTCCTCGCAACCTGAGAGACATCATAGAAAAGCGAACAGGAAACTTATTGAACACCCACTCTCATAATCAAAATTCAGTATCAATATCCTTACTCATGCTTGTTGGCAGCCACGGTGACACTTGAAAGTACGAAACACGCAATTGTCTAAACTTCGATGCCCGCTAAGTATATGTGCAACACAATGCGTCACTCGGTCGAGAGCGAGCTTGTCTGGAGAATTCGCTCTATCTGGTCGCTGATAATTGACTGCTTAGAGATCACGTATTTCGGAGGCGGTCAGTAATGAGGGAGAAAAATAAATATAAATAAAATGAAAAAGTACATGAAAAAGGACGTGTATATGTAATTGTCCAAATACCTTAAAAAACGGTATACGGCCACATTACACATACACATATACCTTTACGTGTACATGTGAGTCGAAAACTGGCGAAAGTAACGAGAGAGTGATCACACGCGCATTACTCATACAGGCATGGTAAATATTGTGGAGAATACCGAGTTAGATGATCTCACCTGCTGTTCAGGGCATTTGTTAAACGCAAAAAGTACCTGGATAGGTGCGAACCTTGCCGGCCGGGCAGTAAGCTGTATATGAACAGAAATGTGCACAAGAATATTGTATAATCATCCTAAACACACCTGAGAGAAGGAACGAGAGAGCTTGGAAGCTCAGGGCCCTACGCTATGCTTTTTTGCTTGCTCGTCATGCATGTAACGTGTCAAAGCTGTGTGGACCCTGACTAGCGCCAAACAATACTGTAAGGAACGTCTGTTGCATAGCTACAGGATTAATATTCTCTATCTGCTGACATTCGCCTTTGCACATCTGTTTCTCGCTTCTGTTACCTTGTATTGGCACATTTAGGGTACCCTGTAAGAAGGCCTGTGGGGATTGCCCTACCAAAAATTTAATAATAATAATAATAAAAACTTAAAGTAGCAGCAAACAAGCCGCTCGATTGTCCTTGTTGTTCTGTTGTGTATTACGCTCTGCCTTTATGGTGTTGAGCACTGTCAGCACTCTGGGTACATCCTTCGGTGTTGCGTAATAATAATAATAATAATAATAATAATAATTTTATAATAGCAATAAAAAGAACAAATTCTGCAGTCATCGCCACACTACAACGAAGTCATGAAAGTTTACCAGAATTAATTTTCTTGTCACATTCATCAGTGGAAAGTCGTGACTGAAGAGTAACCATGCTGAACAATGATTAAATATACATTCAATGATGTGTTACGAGAACAAACTACAGTGCCAAAATAGAAAGAGGGAAGGTGAGACAATAGCAGTGAAGTGAGAGCTAAGTGCAACGGTGGGTGAAAAACTAATAATTATAACGCTAAAACTGTGTAGTGAGACAAACAATCATGCTGTGCACCTACGAAAACAATTTTAACGCAACTACATGTTTCTTCTGCTTACAAAGATCAGGCTTATGCAAACGAATACAAACAGCCTCAAGTACTTTCAACTGACTAGCATACCGTGCACGACAAAGAACAGAAAAACTAAAATCATCATACACCTGCAGACACTTAGGGTGAGACAACAAGTGAAGAAAAACGGCAGACTCCTTACGATCACAATCACCATCTGATTCCTCGTCTCCAACAACCGCAACCTCGTCCTCCGTTACAAGAAAATTAACTTTCATGACTTCGTTGTAGTGTGGCGATGACTGCAGAATTTGTTCTTTTTATTGCTATTATAAAATTGTTGTCTCCACGTCGATTATTTGCAAATAATAATAATAATATTAAATTTTAAAACTCGGATGTTGAGCCATAAATAAATGTGGAAAGGAAAAGGACATATGGATACAAGTTAAGTGTAACTATCCATCACTGTAACTGGATACTATATACAGTCAGAAAGTACAATAACTAAGCACAAAACTGACAACAAAACTGACAACAAAACTAACAAAACTGATTAAATTTTGGTGTATATATAATTATATATATGTTTTATTTTTTTGTGTCACGCCTGGCGCTATCCAGTATTTGTCCCGTACCGTACCATCAAAGACAGCTGGCCACAAACAGCTGGCCATAAACAGCTGGCCACAAACAGCTGGCCACAATATTTTTGTTTAGTAGTATTAGTAGAATTTATTATTTTACTAGGGAACTCCCACCACTGGTGCTTGTGTTTTTACTGGGAACCCTAGGAATGACTTGGTGCTTGTGACAAATGCAGAAAGGGGCTTAGCTTGACGACATCCAGGTGGAAGCATGTTCCATCTGTCTGCTGCCAAAAATGAAAATAGCATTTAGGCCGTAACGAGACGTAGTTCTGGGGGTTCAGAGCGGCTGAAGCTTGACCGCGTTTGTTTGTGCCATCGGCCTTGCGCTATCCTGTACCTGTCTCATTTCTGCCCATCATGGGCGATCTGGAGTCGACGGGATGCTGTCCTGCCGTTTCCTGTGACCGGCGCTGACTCTGCCGTTCATAAATGTTCTGGAGTCGACGGGATCTCTCTTCCGACGTTTCCTGTGACCGGCGCTGACTCTGCCGATCACCGACATTCTGGAGTCGACGGGATCTCTCTTCCAAAGTATGTTTTTTTCTGACGCATCCTATCACCTATTCGGCAACTAACGTCCATTCTAATTGCATTTCCTTGTCTCCCTCGTATTTCTTTCCAGAAAATCTCCCTATACAGCAGGGAGTCGTTTACATAATACGACTTCCTGCTATACATCTATATACGTTATAAGTATTATGCTATCGGCCTACATGCGATTCCCGGGCTGGTCAACAGGCGGCCCAGCCAGCCTGCTAGTGGGATCTCGGCCTCGCACACCAATCCACACAAAATGTTACTGCACTATCGGCCTGAATGCATTTCCCCGATACACTTCGCATATATGCTCATTCTCGTGATGGTACCGTACTCTTGATGGTACGGGACAGGTATGGGATAGCGCCAGGCATGCCGATGGTATAAACAAACAAAAATATTGTGGCCAGCTGTCTTTGCTGGTACGGTACGGTATGGGACAGATACGGGGTAGCGCCAGGCGTGACACAAACAAACAAAACACCAAAATAAAGCTGTGTGGACCCTGGCTAGCGCCAGGCGTTACTGAAGTAACGTCTTCTGCATAGCAACGGGAATTAAAAGCGTTTCTGCTGTAACTCTGTGTTTCACGGCTTTAAACAGATCATCAGACAGCAACCCAGCAACACAGCAACAAACCTATGCATCTAGGTGTGTTGAGCAGTGTCACGAGCAACCTCAACTCTCTCTATTTACCTTCTAGAACATTCTATTCATGCAGCCTTGTTGTGACTGCTTGCATACTCCACTGCATTCTATTTACCTTCTAGAACATTCTATTCATGCAGCCTTGTTGTGACTGCTTGCATACTCCACTGCATTCTATTTACACTTAGGGCTACCTCAACTCTAACTCAACTCAAAAAGAAATTCCCCTCTCCGTTGTGAAATCAGGGTAGTGTACAACAGTTCTCTGCCTACAATGAGTTCAAGAAGCAAAGGGTTAATGAGATTATTGTTTTCACTCCGCTCTTTCAAATACATGAATGTGTACGCCCTACTGTCCAGTTGACCCTCCTTTGTTCACCATTGTGTTTTCTACCCGTAGTTCTGTCTTCTATTTGTAGCCTGTACTCATTCTGTCTTCTCTCAGTAGTCTGCATTCGTTCGGTCTTCTCTCCTCTCCTCAGACCTGCCCTACAACTTGTGTCTATTTCATGTTTCTCTCTCTCTCTCTCTGACTAAGCAGCTTCCGATTTTCTCAGGTTACGCTTACGCAATAAAGATGTGCGTACACGACAACGAAGGACGACCAAAATGGAACAAAATAGTTGCGTTTACTATTACCATTGGCACGACAACGCACGAAAACGCACCTTTGAATGAAATGGAAATGCACTTCAAAATGTTTTGAAACATTTTCAAAACGATAGTGTGTTCTTGTAAACAGTGAAAACAATTGGAAACTGAACGCGGTCATGGAAACCATTCCATGCGAGAATGTATCCTACGGGAAATATTCAAACTAAGTGCACAAAAAGCGTTCATGAGTTAGCCAACTCCAGCTAGCGTGTTACTTCCCGGCCTTCTGCCGGGCTAGCACGTGGTAACTCCAGCCTGGTTACCTGTTGTCCGTTTGTGTTTGAACGGTTCAAAATGATTCGCCGCTGTCGTGTAAATGCCTTGAAAATGATTCAAGGGCAGCGCGTTTGCGTTTCCGTTCCTTTTCCTTTCGTCTCCATGTAAACGCAGCCTTAATTTTGGTTCATCATCTCAGATCAAAGATGTCATTGTACCGTTTTTTTTAACTTAGTTAATAGAGAGGTTCCGCATAACGTAATTACGTTTGTAAAAAACGTAGTCGACCTACGGAAAGTCTTACGGAAACTGCATGCGCATCTGGGTTCCGCCATACAGACTTTTCAAATCACGTGGCTGCCCTTGGCAACTCCGAACACGGCAGTGTACGACCAGATCGACCTGGGGAGGGAGTCATAAATTTGTACCCCAATCCACTTACGGACCAGCTACGTTATCGGAGCCCTATCTACGTACTCTCCGTAGTGAACTTTCCGTAAATGGAGTGCAAACTCGCGAATTCACGGGTTTTCCCGCCCACTAACGTAAAGTTTACGTAGTGCGGAACCTCTCTAATAATTATGATGAATTCCCCGAAACACTGTGTTTTGAGCAGGGAGTGGTGCTTTCTTGCAGGTTTGCCGAGTGGAAGGTGCGACGTGCTCCTCCTGTGCTCCGGATGGCAGTCGTGAATCAGTCAAGTGTCAAGTTCGGCAAGAAGCGTGTGTTCCTAGTTGGAACAATCAACTTCATTCATATTAATTTTTTGTAATACATGTACCTAAAACGTTTCCTTTGAGAGGCACAAAGGTTTACTCGTAAAAATCAGGCTGTTGAGGAGCCTGAAGTTTGTGCCAGGGTTTCTTAATTTTCAGTACCCGTAGGCCTTTAGAGACTCGTGTTGACGTCAATGCCATCCTACAACATGTAGGTGTGACGTCATCAAGTCAACAAATCCACAGTATCGCAAAAACCACGCTGCGTCTCTGGCTGCTGGCATGTATGTGTGAACGTAGCACCAAGACGGTATAAAATCTATAAATGTCACTCTTGGTGACACCCTGCTTTGCTGGCCACAGTTCCGATGATAGCGTTGTGTGGGTATTCTGTACAAATTGTGCACAAGTCAGTCAGCCAGCATTGGTGGCACGCAGGAGAAATCAGTGTGTGTGTGTGTGTGTGTGTGTGTGTGTGTGTGACTGCCACCTGCAATGACAGTCATGCCAGCGACAACAGCAACATCACTTTTGCGAGTTGGCTGGCTTCCATATCAAATCAGTTTTTACAGTTTTAGAGTACCTGTATCTCATTACGCATTTCTCCCAGTTTGCCACTCAAATGTCTTCCTTTACGAAAGCTAGTGTAAACAAATAATAAAATAATGACAACAGCTGAAATTGAATCTTACCGCTATCGCAGAGGGGTGCGCGAAAAATAGGAAGTTTCCAGCAACACAGGTCCTCCGTGACAGTGCCGAGTGCGTTTCTTGTGGTGTTGCGGTAACCAGGAACCTTGCAAGTGGATGCATCGATTCTAATGTCTGATGAAAGGGAAAGAACACAGAAAAGCACACAAATATGTTTGTCATTACCGATTTCCTAAGAGAGAGGGAGAGAGAGAGAGGGAGAGAGAGAGAGAGAGAGAGAGAGAGAGAGAGAGAGAGAGAGAGAGAGAGAGAGAGAGAGAGAGAGAGAGAGAGAGAGAGAGAGAGAGAGAGAGAGAGAGAGAGAGAGAGAGAGAGAGAGAGAGCAGTGCCGCATGGAGAGACCTAACGACAAAACCAATTCTAGAGAGAGAGAGAGAGAGAGAGAGAGAGAGAGAGAGAGAGAGAAAGAAAGAGAGAAAGAGAGAAAGAGAGAAAGAGAGAAAGAGAGAAAGAGAGAAAGAGAGAGAGAGAGAGAAAGAGAGAGAGAAAGAGAGAGAGAGAGAGAGAGAGAGAGAGAGAGAGAGAGAGAGAGTGCGTGTGTGAGAGTGGGAAAGCAAAATGAAAAGGGAGCCTAGCAACAATAACAGGACTCGTTTTCATTACAGCAATGAAATGATAAACTGGGCACTCATTCTAAACCCCTGTCAAGGCAAAGTTGCCGACATCAACTTCAAGGCCAAGTTGGTGGGTTAGTGCCGAGAACAATGTGATGCCTTTGCAACTCATTGACTATCAGAGGAAAACAGTCTTGGAACTAACTCACTTTCCAACTCATTGACTATCAGAGGGAAACAGTCTTGGAACTAACTCAACAACTTAGCCCTGATGTGTGTTTAGAATATGTGTGCAGTTCATCCTTTTCATTGCCCCTATAGTCATAGAAAAACCAACTTGTTTATAGAGTAATGACGTCATCCATAAAACACAGTTCTAGTTGATGCTGCGACGGTTGCTATAGCAACATGCATACTTGCTCAGTAACCTGTAGTTACGAGAGTCAGCTTCGTCTCAATGTGCATGCTTCCAAACCGAAGCTTTTCTTTCACAAACCGTGGATCGGTTGAAGGACATGGATCGGTTGAAGCTTTGTCTTTCCCGGTCTTGGATCGGTGTAGACAAGCTGCCACATATTCGACAAAATAGACAACATGTTTTTGTCAGCAGCTTCAGGCTGTGTAAGTCTCTCACCAGTCTGTGGATTTGAGCACTCGCCATTATTAACCGTTTGCCCGGGAGGGCAATGACATGTTCCGTCGTAAGCCAAAGCCCCACCTTTACATTTACCTGTTCCCGTAGCAGAAGAACACACACAGACACACACATGCACACACACACACAAACACACACACAGACACACACAGACACACACATGCACACACATGCACACACACACACACACACACATGCACACACAAACACACACAATCACACGTATATTGGACCACAAATGAAGCTGCAGGATTCCTCGGCCCTTCTTCAGAAATTGTACCGAGTGGACAGCTCGCTCTATTCATTTAGTTCTAATCTTATATCTTTATCACTGTCCTATTTCTGAAGAAGGGCCAAGCTTCTCTTCTCTGCCACCAGCGCATATTTTTCGCATGCGTTCAGCGTGAATCCACTTGAACAGATCTACATCTGTCCGTAGACCCGCCTGTTCTCCATTTCGGAGGTGAAGAGAGCGGGAAGCAATCTCGAGAGCTGCACCCGTCTGGAGAGGTTTGTAAGGGCTCCTTGCTTTGCAAAGAAGCACCTGAAGCTCAAACTCAAAGTAAAAATAGATATCGAGTAGAGTCCACAAGTCGGTACTGGCTTGCAAGTGTTGAGTTTCAGAGAGAAAAGAGCAGTATGTGGCATGTGGCCTCTAATTTCCTAACACTTTGAAATTCACCGTGAAGTCCAAATTTGAAATTGCTAGACGCTACCAAGTAGTAGTATAACACAGTATATTAGTATTGCATGGTTGAAAAACTGCAGGCAGTACAGGTTGTTTTAGCAATCCCTGGTGCGGTGGTTGGTCTGCACGTGTCATGGCAGTGTTGGTGTTGTTTTTACTGCTACGTTTCCTTTGGATATTAATATTTTAACCTCCGTGTGTTGTAAATGTTGAGTCACCTCCACCACCACACTGCGCTCTTCAGCCGACTAGACCCTCCTGCACACAACCATCACCATTGCGAGGACACTACCGTAGACAATATTGATAAACTCCGTCAGTTTTGTGCTAGAGTGTGCACGTCTAACTGTTCAAAACCTGGTTGGTGGACTCGATTGCATAACTTCTGCCCACAATTTCCATGTTCTTTATTTATTCACAATGAGGTGGCACTAGCCAATGAAAAGGTGATGTGGGCGATAGCCAGCCATGGCGGTAATACAGCTAGAGGGGAGAAAGAAGAAGAATGAAAGGGGAACTGAAAAGTAAGAGACGCGCACGCGCGGGGGAGCTAGGGCAGGGCTGGATATCAACTGGAATTTTGCATTGTACTGGAAACTTTTGCATTCTACTGCCAAACTTTGTGCTTCTGCTGTTTGTATTGAGTAGGCAGCTCGCTCTATCCATTGGGTTAATAGTTGCTAACATTCTTTGGGTTAATAACATTCTTTATTTCCAGGGAACCTGTTTAGATTAGAACTAGTAATTTGCTTGAAGAAAATGGTACGATGACGATTACACCATAGATTAGCGGTAGAGCATCGCTGGCCGCTAGAGAGGGTACATGGTCATGAGTCCTTGTGGCCGCTAGAGAGGGTACATGGTCATGAGTCCTTGTGGCCGCTAGAGAGGGTACATGGTCATGAGTCCTTGTGGCCGCTAGAGAGGGTACATGGTCATGAGTCCTTGTGGCCGCTAGAGAGGGTACATGGTCATGAGTCCTTGTGGCCGCTAGAGAGGGTACATGGTCATGAGTCCTTGTGGCCGCTAGAGAGGGTACATGGTCATGAGTCCTTGTGGCCGCTAGAGAGGGTACATGGTCATGAGTCCTTGTGGCCGCTAGAGAGGGTACATGGTCATGAGTCCTTGTGGCCGCTAGAGAGGGTACATGGTCATGAGTCCTTGTGGCCGCTAGAGAGGGTACATGGTCATGAGTCCTTGTGGCCGCTAGAGAGGGTACATGGTCATGAGTCCTTGTGGCCGCTAGAGAGGGTACATGGTCATGAGTCCTTGTGGCCGCTAGAGAGGGTACATGGTCATGAGTCCTTGTGGCCGCTAGAGAGGGTACATGGTCATGAGTCCTTGTGGCCGCTAGAGAGGGTACATGGTCATGAGTCCTTGTGGCCGCTAGAGAGGGTACATGGTCATGAGTCCTTGTGGCCGCTAGAGAGGGTACATGGTCATGAGTCCTTGTGGCCGCTAGAGAGGGTACATGGTCATGAGTCCTTGTGGCCGCTAGAGAGGGTACATGGTCATGAGTCCTTGTGGCCGCTAGAGAGAGTACATGGTCATGAGTCCTTGTGGCCGCTAGAGAGGGTACATGGTCATGAGTCCTTGTGGCCGCTAGAGAGGGTACATGGTCATGAGTCCTTGTGGCCGCTAGAGAGAGTACATGGTCATGAGTCCTTGTGGCCGCTAGAGAGGGTACATGGTCATGAGTCCTTGTGGCCGCTAGAGAGGGTACATGGTCATGAGTCCTTGTGGCCGCTAGAGAGGGTACATGGTCATGAGTCCTTGTGGCCGCTAGAGAGGGTACATGGTCATGAGTCCTTGTGGCCGCTAGAGAGGGTACATGGTCATGAGTCCTTGTGGCCGCTAGAGAGGGTACATGGTCATGAGTCCTTGTGGCCGCTAGAGAGGGTACATGGTCATGAGTCCTTGTGGCGGTCTTAAATATTAAAAAAAAACAAGGACCATAGGTTTACAAGATATCCCTTTTGCCCAACTCTGACCGTGCTAATTTCTAATGCCAATTGTGGCATGTTCGAACTCACCAGCATCCTGCTTATAATCTGTAGTGTTGGACAAACATGGGTAACTTGTAAACCTCATGTCCTCTCTTTTTGCCTCTCCTTCAAAGTCTAATCAAAGAACTATTAACAACTGGCTGAGTACAAACAAGGGCGGGAGTATACTAGCACACTTATCGTTCGCTGGCTTACTTGTAGTTTGATAACGCTTCGCTCTTCATTGAGATATCTACCATTCTCTCTTTTTTTCTCCTTATTTTCTCCCCAAACCTCCTTCCCTGTAACATATTCGCTGCCTTGTCATTGAGCATTTGTGCTCGTTTGGATTTGCGAATTCAAATAAAGTATACAAACAAACAAACAAACATTTTAGCGAACTCCACCAAATATGTCTTGAACAAACTTACCGGTTGTAGAACTGAGGACTTCAGTAGATGATAGCACACCCAAGCTTCGGGCCACTAAGGTCTCAGCCCAGAAGAAACACTTCGGTTCTTGGTAAATTGGCTGATTGAGTGGTGTAGCTGGGTCGAAAGCGCATTTCACTGATCAACAAGAAAATCAATGGCAGAACAGGAGATTGGCATGTGCTTAGTCGCAACGTACTAGTAGTAATGAGAGTAAAATAAGCTCTCAAGCTTCACACCCTCGCGAGCGCGCACACACACACACACACACTTTCTCCGCCAGGAAATAATTTTTAGTGAAATCCTCCTTCTGGAGTACTATATGTAGCAGTGCATTGCAGGTCAGTCTGAATGACTTGTTACCGCTCTTCACCTTAGCCCCAGCACTCTACGGTATAGTGATTGTCACAGCATTGTCCCTCTCCACATTGTCTCCATCCGCACAGCCTCTCTCACTGCAGAGTCCTTTGCATCATAACACATGCACATGCTTGTTGTAAATAAATCAGTCTTTGTCTTATCTCAGGCAGGCATAGTGGGATGGTCTAAGACCATGATTGAGAAACAGAGGGCACCAGGTTCAAG
>NC_088652.1:295402-312940 GCF_964019385.1 Sycon ciliatum | reverse complement strand
ACCCTAACCCTAACCCTAACCCTAACCCTAACCCTAACCCTAACCCTAACCCTAACCCTAACCCTAACCCTAACCCTAACCCTAACCCTAACCCTAACCCTAACCCTAACCCTAACCCTAACCCTAACCCTAACCCTAACCCTAACCCTAACCCTAACCCTTGCATCAGGATTTTGGCAACCCTACTTTCTAGCATCAGGGTTTTATTTTCTAGCATCAGGGTTTACTTTCTTGCATCAGCGAAAAATAAAAGTCCGAAATTCACTTTTTCGACTATTGGAGGTGAAGCGCTTGAGGTTGTACACCGTACAACCGAAGAAATTAATTCAAAATTTTGAAAATTGACAAAGATATAAGACATTTGCCAAAATACGCCAGAACCTGATGCTAGAAAGTAAATCTGATGCTAGCAGAAAGTGAGCCCTGATGCAGAAAGTAATTTGGACTTTAAGTAACAGAATTTTTTTAACCCTAAACTTAACACTAAATATCACCTTATTATTAACCCTAACCCTAAGCCTAACCCTTATCATAGGATAATACACCCTAATTATGATTATAAAGTCGATAAATATCAAAATAACCTAACTGGCAAATTTTGGCAATTTTGGCAAAATCCTGATGCTAGAAAGTTAACCCTGATGCTAGAAAGTGTAACCCTGATGCTAGAAAGTAAACCCTGATGCTAGAAAGTAGAGCCTTATTTTTCGCCTATTCCCCTAAAAAGTGTTCGTTTTAGGAAATTTTTAGGATAAGAGACCTGCCAAAAATGTTTAAATAGTTGCCAAAGTGTTTTTGAAGTTCGCCAAAGTACCTCATAATGTGCCATTATGCCGAAAAAACCAGCATCCTGATGCAAGCCTAACCCTAACCCTAACCCTAACCCTAACCCTAACCCTACCCCTAACCCTAACCCTAACCCTAACCCTAACCCTAACCCTAACCCTAACCCTAACCCTAACCAACCCTAACCCTAACCCTAACCCTAACCCTAACCCTAACCCTAACCCTAACCCTAACCCTAACCCTAACCCTAACCCTAACCCTAACCCTAACCCTAACCCTAACCCTAACCCCTAACCCTAACCCTAACCCTAACCCTAACCCTAACCCTAACCCTAACCCTAACCCTAACCCTAACCCTAACCCTAACCCTAACCCTAACCCTAACCCTAACCCTAACCCTAACCCTAACCCTAACCCTAACCCTAACCCTAACCCTAACCCTAACCCTAACCCTAACCCTAACCCTAACCCTAACCCTAACCCTAACCCTAACCCTAACCCTAACCCTAACCCTAACCCTAACCCTAACCCTAACCCTAACCCTAACCCTAACCCTAACCCTAACCCTAACCCTAACCCTAACCCTAACCCTAACCCTAACCCTAACCCTAACCCTAACCCTAACCCTAACCCTAACCCTAACCCTAACCCTAACCCTAACCCTAACCCTAACCCTAACCCTAACCCTAACCCTAACCCTAACCCTAACCCTAACCCTAACCCTAACCCTACCCTAACCCTAACCCTAACCCTAACCCTAACCCTAACCCTAACCCTAACCCTAACCCTAACCCTAACCCTAACCCTAACCCTAACCCTAACCCTAACCCTAACCCTAACCCTAACCCTAACCCTAACCCTAACCCTAACCCTAACCCTAACCCTAACCCTAACCCTAACCCTAACCCTAACCCTAACCCTAACCCTAACCCTAACCCTAACCCTAACCCTAACCCTAACCCTAACCCTAACCCTAACCCTAACCCTAACCCTAACCCTAACCCTAACCCTAACCCTAACCCTAACCCTAACCCTAACCCTAACCCTAACCCTAACCCTAACCCTAACCCTAACCCTAACCCTAACCCTAACCCTAACCCTAACCCTAACCCTAACCCTAACCCTAACCCTAACCCTAACCCTAACCCTAACCCTAACCCTAACCCTAACCCTAACCCTAACCCTAACCCTAACCCTAACCCTAACCCTAACCCTAACCCTAACCCTAACCCTAACCCTAACCCTAACCCTAACCCTAACCCTAACCCTAACCCTAACCCTAACCCTAACCCTAACCCTAACCCTAACCCTAACCCTAACCCTAACCCTAACCCTAACCCTAACCCTAACCCTAACCCTAACCCTAACCCTAACCCTAACCCTAACCCTAACCCTAACCCTAACCCTAACCCTAACCCTAACCCTAACCCTAACCCTAACCCTAACCCTAACCCTAACCCTAACCCTAACCCTAACCCTAACCCTAACCCTAACCCTAACCCTAACCCTAACCCTAACCCTAACCCTAACCCTAACCCTAACCCTAACCCTAACCCTAACCCTAACCCTAACCCTAACCCTAACCCTAACCCTAACCCTAACCCTAACCCTAACCCTAACCCTAACCCTAACCCTAACCCTAACCCTAACCCTAACCCTAACCCTAACCCTAACCCTAACCCTAACCCTAACCCTAACCCTAACCCTAACCCTAACCCTAACCCTAACCCTAACCCTAACCCTAACCCTAACCCTAACCCTAACCCTAACCCTAACCCTAACCCTAACCCTAACCCTAACCCTAACCCTAACCCTAACCCTAACCCTAACCCTAACCCTAACCCTAACCCTAACCCTAACCCTAACCCTAACCCTTGCATCAGGATTTTGGCAACCCTACTTTCTAGCATCAGGGTTTTATTTTCTAGCATCAGGGTTTACTTTCTTGCATCAGCGAAAAATAAAAGTCCGAAATTCACTTTTTCGACTATTGGACGTGAAGCGCTTGAGGTTGTACACCGTACAACCGAAGAAATTAATTCAAAATTTTGAAAATTGACAAAGATATAAGACATTTGCCAAAATACGCCAGAACCTGATGCTAGAAAGTAAATCCTGATGCTAGAAAGTGAGCCCTGATGCAGAAAGTAATTTGGACTTTAAGTAACAGAATTTTTTTAACCCTAAACTTAACACTAAATATCACCTTATTATTAACCCTAACCCTAAGCCTAACCCTTATCATAGGATAATACACCCTAATTATGATTATAAAGTCGATAAATATCAAAATAACCTAACTGGCAAATTTTGGCAATTTTGGCAAAATCCTGATGCTAGAAAGTTAACCCTGATGCTAGAAAGTGTAACCCTGATGCTAGAAAGTAAACCCTGATGCTAGAAAGTAGAGCCTTATTTTTCGCCTATTCCCCTAAAAAGTGTTCGTTTTAGGAAATTTTTAGGATAAGAGACCTGCCAAAAATGTTTAAATAGTTGCCAAAGTGTTTTTGAAGTTCGCCAAAGTACCTCATAATGTGCCATTATGCCGAAAAAACCAGCATCCTGATGCAAGGCCTAACCCTAACCCTAACCCTAACCCTAACCCTAACCCTAACCCTAACCCTAACCCTAACCCTAACCCTAACCCTAACCCTAACCCTAACCCTAACCCTAACCCTAACCCTAACCCTAACCCTAACCCTAACCCTAACCCTAACCCTAACCCTAACCCTAACCCTAACCCTAACCCTAACCCTAACCCTAACCCTAACCCTAACCCTAACCCTAACCCTAACCCTAACCCTAACCCTAACCCTAACCCTAACCCTAACCCTAACCCTAACCCTAACCCTAACCCTAACCCTAACCCTAACCCTAACCCTAACCCTAACCCTAACCCTAACCCTAACCCTAACCCTAACCCTAACCCTAACCCTAACCCTAACCCTAACCCTAACCCTAACCCTAACCCTAACCCTAACCCTAACCCTAACCCTAACCCTAACCCTAACCCTAACCCTAACCCTAACCCTAACCCTAACCCTAACCCTAACCCTAACCCTAACCCTAACCCTAACCCTAACCCTAACCCTAACCCTAACCCTAACCCTTGCATCAGGATTTTGGCAACCCTACTTTCTAGCATCAGGGTTTTATTTTCTAGCATCAGGGTTTACTTTCTTGCATCAGCGAAAAATAAAAGTCCGAAATTCACTTTTTCGACTATTGGAGGTGAAGCGCTTGAGGTTGTACACCGTACAACCGAAGAAATTAATTCAAAATTTTGAAAATTGACAAAGATATAAGACATTTGCCAAAATACGCCAGAACCTGATGCTAGAAAGTAAATCCTGATGCTAGAAAGTGAGCCCTGATGCAGAAAGTAAATTGGACTTTAAGTAACAGAATTTTTTTAACCCTAAACTTAACACTAAATATCACCTTATTATTAACCCTAACCCTAAGCCTAACCCTTATCATAGGATAATACACCCTAATTATGATTATAAAGTCGATAAATATCAAAATAACCTAACTGGCAAATTTTGGCAATTTTGGCAAAATCCTGATGCTAGAAAGTTAACCCTGATGCTAGAAAGTGTAACCCTGATGCTAGAAAGTAAACCCTGATGCTAGAAAGTAGAGCCTTATTTTTCGCCTATTCCCCTAAAAAGTGTTCGTTTTAGGAAATTTTTAGGATAAGAGACCTGCCAAAAATGTTTAAATAGTTGCCAAAGTGTTTTTGAAGTTCGCCAAAGTACCTCATAATGTGCCATTATGCCGAAAAAACCAGCATCCTGATGCAAGGCCTAACCCTAACCCTAACCCTAACCCTAACCCTAACCCTAACCCTAACCCTAACCCTAACCCTAACCCTAACCCTAACCCTAACCCTAACCCTAACCCTAACCCTAACCCTAACCCTAACCCTAACCCTAACCCTAACCCTAACCCTAACCCTAACCCTAACCCTAACCCTAACCCTAACCCTAACCCTAACCCTAACCCTAACCCTAACCCTAACCCTAACCCTAACCCTAACCCTAACCCTAACCCTAACCCTAACCCTAACCCTAACCCTAACCCTAACCCTAACCCTAACCCTAACCCTAACCCTAACCCTAACCCTAACCCTAACCCTAACCCTAACCCTAACCCTAACCCTAACCCTAACCCTAACCCTAACCCTAACCCTAACCCTAACCCTAACCCTAACCCTAACCCTAACCCTAACCCTAACCCTAACCCTAACCCTAACCCTAACCCTAACCCTAACCCTAACCCTAACCCTAACCCTAACCCTAACCCTAACCCTAACCCTAACCCTAACCCTAACCCTAACCCTAACCCTAACCCTAACCCTAACCCTAACCCTAACCCTAACCCTAACCCTAACCCTAACCCTAACCCTAACCCTAACCCTAACCCTAACCCTAACCCTAACCCTAACCCTAACCCTAACCCTAACCCTAACCCTAACCCTAACCCTAACCCTAACCCTAACCCTAACCCTAACCCTAACCCTAACCCTAACCCTAACCCTAACCCTAACCCTAACCCTAACCCTAACCCTAACCCTAACCCTAACCCTAACCCTAACCCTAACCCTAACCCTAACCCTAACCCTAACCCTAACCCTAACCCTAACCCTAACCCTAACCCTAACCCTAACCCTAACCCTAACCCTAACCCTAACCCTAACCCTAACCCTAACCCTAACCCTAACCCTAACCCTAACCCTAACCCTAACCCTAACCCTAACCCTAACCCTAACCCTAACCCTAACCCTAACCCTAACCCTAACCCTAACCCTAACCCTAACCCTAACCCTAACCCTAACCCTAACCCTAACCCTAACCCTAACCCTAACCCTAACCCTAACCCTAACCCTAACCCTAACCCTAACCCTAACCCTAACCCTAACCCTAACCCTAACCCTAACCCTAACCCTAACCCTAACCCTAACCCTAACCCTAACCCTAACCCTAACCCTAACCCTAACCCTAACCCTAACCCTAACCCTAACCCTAACCCTAACCCTAACCCTAACCCTAACCCTAACCCTAACCCTAACCCTAACCCTAACCCTAACCCTAACCCTAACCCTAACCCTAACCCTAACCCTAACCCTAACCCTAACCCTAACCCTAACCCTAACCCTAACCCTAACCCTAACCCTAACCCTAACCCTAACCCTAACCCTAACCCTAACCCTAACCCTAACCCTAACCCTAACCCTAACCCTAACCCTAACCCTAACCCTAACCCTAACCCTAACCCTAACCCTAACCCTAACCCTAACCCTAACCCTAACCCTAACCCTAACCCTAACCCTAACCCTAACCCTAACCCTAACCCTAACCCTAACCCTAACCCTAACCCTAACCCTAACCCTAACCCTAACCCTAACCCTAACCCTAACCCTAACCCTAACCCTAACCCTAACCCTAACCCTAACCCTAACCCTAACCCTAACCCTAACCCTAACCCTAACCCTAACCCTAACCCTAACCCTAACCCTAACCCTAACCCTAACCCTAACCCTAACCCTAACCCTAACCCTAACCCTAACCCTAACCCTAACCCTAACCCTAACCCTAACCCTAACCCTAACCCTAACCCTAACCCTAACCCTAACCCTAACCCTAACCCTAACCCTAACCCTAACCCTAACCCTAACCCTAACCCTAACCCTAACCCTAACCCTAACCCTAACCCTAACCCTAACCCTAACCCTAACCCTAACCCTAACCCTAACCCTAACCCTAACCCTAACCCTAACCCTAACCCTAACCCTAACCCTAACCCTAACCCTAACCCTAACCCTAACCCTAACCCTAACCCTAACCCTAACCCTAACCCTAACCCTAACCCTAACCCTAACCCTAACCCTAACCCTAACCCTAACCCTAACCCTAACCCTAACCCTAACCCTAACCCTAACCCTAACCCTAACCCTAACCCTAACCCTAACCCTAACCCTAACCCTAACCCTAACCCTAACCCTAACCCTAACCCTAACCCTAACCCTAACCCTAACCCTAACCCTAACCCTAACCCTAACCCTAACCCTAACCCTAACCCTAACCCTAACCCTAACCCTAACCCTAACCCTAACCCTAACCCTAACCCTAACCCTAACCCTAACCCTAACCCTAACCCTAACCCTAACCCTAACCCTAACCCTAACCCTAACCCTAACCCTAACCCTAACCCTAACCCTAACCCTAACCCTAACCCTAACCCTAACCCTAACCCTAACCCTAACCCTAACCCTAACCCTAACCCTAACCCTAACCCTAACCCTAACCCTAACCCTAACCCTAACCCTAACCCTAACCCTAACCCTAACCCTAACCCTAACCCTAACCCTAACCCTAACCCTAACCCTAACCCTAACCCTAACCCTAACCCTAACCCTAACCCTAACCCTAACCCTAACCCTAACCCTAACCCTAACCCTAACCCTAACCCTAACCCTAACCCTAACCCTAACCCTAACCCTAACCCTAACCCTAACCCTAACCCTAACCCTAACCCTAACCCTAACCCTAACCCTAACCCTAACCCTAACCCTAACCCTAACCCTAACCCTAACCCTAACCCTAACCCTAACCCTAACCCTAACCCTAACCCTAACCCTAACCCTAACCCTAACCCTAACCCTAACCCTAACCCTAACCCTAACCCTAACCCTAACCCTAACCCTAACCCTAACCCTAACCCTAACCCTAACCCTAACCCTAACCCTAACCCTAACCCTAACCCTAACCCTAACCCTAACCCTAACCCTAACCCTAACCCTAACCCTAACCCTAACCCTAACCCTAACCCTAACCCTAACCCTAACCCTAACCCTAACCCTAACCCTAACCCTAACCCTAACCCTAACCCTAACCCTAACCCTAACCCTAACCCTAACCCTAACCCTAACCCTAACCCTAACCCTAACCCTAACCCTAACCCTAACCCTAACCCTAACCCTAACCCTAACCCTAACCCTAACCCTAACCCTAACCCTAACCCTAACCCTAACCCTAACCCTAACCCTAACCCTAACCCTAACCCTAACCCTAACCCTAACCCTAACCCTAACCCTAACCCTAACCCTAACCCTAACCCTAACCCTAACCCTAACCCTAACCCTAACCCTAACCCTAACCCTAACCCTAACCCTAACCCTAACCCTAACCCTAACCCTAACCCTAACCCTAACCCTAACCCTAACCCTAACCCTAACCCTAACCCTAACCCTAACCCTAACCCTAACCCTAACCCTAACCCTAACCCTAACCCTAACCCTAACCCTAACCCTAACCCTAACCCTAACCCTAACCCTAACCCTAACCCTAACCCTAACCCTAACCCTAACCCTAACCCTAACCCTAACCCTAACCCTAACCCTAACCCTAACCCTAACCCTAACCCTAACCCTAACCCTAACCCTAACCCTAACCCTAACCCTAACCCTAACCCTAACCCTAACCCTAACCCTAACCCTAACCCTAACCCTAACCCTAACCCTAACCCTAACCCTAACCCTAACCCTAACCCTAACCCTAACCCTAACCCTAACCCTAACCCTAACCCTAACCCTAACCCTAACCCTAACCCTAACCCTAACCCTAACCCTAACCCTAACCCTAACCCTAACCCTAACCCTAACCCTAACCCTAACCCTAACCCTAACCCTAACCCTAACCCTAACCCTAACCCTAACCCTAACCCTAACCCTAACCCTAACCCTAACCCTAACCCTAACCCTAACCCTAACCCTAACCCTAACCCTAACCCTAACCCTAACCCTAACCCTAACCCTAACCCTAACCCTAACCCTAACCCTAACCCTAACCCTAACCCTAACCCTAACCCTAACCCTAACCCTAACCCTAACCCTAACCCTAACCCTAACCCTAACCCTAACCCTAACCCTAACCCTAACCCTAACCCTAACCCTAACCCTAACCCTAACCCTAACCCTAACCCTAACCCTAACCCTAACCCTAACCCTAACCCTAACCCTAACCCTAACCCTAACCCTAACCCTAACCCTAACCCTAACCCTAACCCTAACCCTAACCCTAACCCTAACCCTAACCCTAACCCTAACCCTAACCCTAACCCTAACCCTAACCCTAACCCTAACCCTAACCCTAACCCTAACCCTAACCCTAACCCTAACCCTAACCCTAACCCTAACCCTAACCCTAACCCTAACCCTAACCCTAACCCTAACCCTAACCCTAACCCTAACCCTAACCCTAACCCTAACCCTAACCCTAACCCTAACCCTAACCCTAACCCTAACCCTAACCCTAACCCTAACCCTAACCCTAACCCTAACCCTAACCCTAACCCTAACCCTAACCCTAACCCTAACCCTAACCCTAACCCTAACCCTAACCCTAACCCTAACCCTAACCCTAACCCTAACCCTAACCCTAACCCTAACCCTAACCCTAACCCTAACCCTAACCCTAACCCTAACCCTAACCCTAACCCTAACCCTAACCCTAACCCTAACCCTAACCCTAACCCTAACCCTAACCCTAACCCTAACCCTAACCCTAACCCTAACCCTAACCCTAACCCTAACCCTAACCCTAACCCTAACCCTAACCCTAACCCTAACCCTAACCCTAACCCTAACCCTAACCCTAACCCTAACCCTAACCCTAACCCTAACCCTAACCCTAACCCTAACCCTAACCCTAACCCTAACCCTAACCCTAACCCTAACCCTAACCCTAACCCTAACCCTAACCCTAACCCTAACCCTAACCCTAACCCTAACCCTAACCCTAACCCTAACCCTAACCCTAACCCTAACCCTAACCCTAACCCTAACCCTAACCCTAACCCTAACCCTAACCCTAACCCTAACCCTAACCCTAACCCTAACCCTAACCCTAACCCTAACCCTAACCCTAACCCTAACCCTAACCCTAACCCTAACCCTAACCCTAACCCTAACCCTAACCCTAACCCTAACCCTAACCCTAACCCTAACCCTAACCCTAACCCTAACCCTAACCCTAACCCTAACCCTAACCCTAACCCTAACCCTAACCCTAACCCTAACCCTAACCCTAACCCTAACCCTAACCCTAACCCTAACCCTAACCCTAACCCTAACCCTAACCCTAACCCTAACCCTAACCCTAACCCTAACCCTAACCCTAACCCTAACCCTAACCCTAACCCTAACCCTAACCCTAACCCTAACCCTAACCCTAACCCTAACCCTAACCCTAACCCTAACCCTAACCCTAACCCTAACCCTAACCCTAACCCTAACCCTAACCCTAACCTACACGCCATTTTTTGGCAAAGTGCACATACCGGAGCCAATTTTTTTACTTACACGCCAAAATTGACCAAAATGGCGCCAATTTTTTTGTAAAATTCAAGATATGACGTCATCGACTTTAGTACGGTATGACGCGTTGCTACGCAACGCTCTACCGTATTTAAAAGTACAACTTTTCAAAATTTGACAAAGTTATGGGGCAAGTTGCCAAAATTGCCAAGTTTTGGCGCCAGTATGAGAAATTTTGGCTCCAGTATGACCAACTTTGAAATATTTTGCCCATACTGGCGCCAATTTTTGGCAGTTTATAACTGAGGCCAAAAAAAAAAAAAAAAATTGGCGCCAGTATGAAAAATATTGGCGCCGGTAGGAAATTTTTGAAAATTTTGCCCATACCGGCGCCAAAAAGTGGCAAATTGGCGCCAGTAGGAGCCAAATTGGCTCCGGTATGAGCAACTTTAAATCTCGTGTATTCAACTAACAATGAGTGTATTTAAGAGAATTTTTAAACCGTACGCACTGCCAAATTACTAAAAAGTCTGCCATACCCCAAGATTTTCCCGCCAACCCCAGAATTTTCCCGCCAAAATGCCAACGTACGCCGGTTTTTGGCGTGTACCCTAACCCTAACCCTAACCCTAACCCTAACCCTAACCCTAACCCTAACCCTAACCCTAACCCTAACCCTAACCCTAACCCTAACCCTAACCCTAACCCTAACCCTAACCCTAACCCTAACCCTAACCCTAACCCTAACCCTAACCCTAACCCTAACCCTAACCCTAACCCTAACCCTAACCCTAACCCTAACCCTAACCCTAACCCTAACCCTAACCCTAACCCTAACCCTAACCCTAACCCTAACCCTAACCCTAACCCTAACCCTAACCCTAACCCTAACCCTAACCCTAACCCTAACCCTAACCCTAACCCTAACCCTAACCCTAACCCTAACCCTAACCCTAACCCTAACCCTAACCCTAACCCTAACCCTAACCCTAACCCTAACCCTAACCCTAACCCTAACCCTAACCCTAACCCTAACCCTAACCCTAACCCTAACCCTAACCCTAACCCTAACCCTAACCCTAACCCTAACCCTAACCCTAACCCTAACCCTAACCCTAACCCTAACCCTAACCCTAACCCTAACCCTAACCCTAACCCTAACCCTAACCCTAACCCTAACCCTAACCCTAACCCTAACCCTAACCCTAACCCTAACCCTAACCCTAACCCTAACCCTAACCCTAACCCTAACCCTAACCCTAACCCTAACCCTAACCCTAACCCTAACCCTAACCCTAACCCTAACCCTAACCCTAACCCTAACCCTAACCCTAACCCTAACCCTAACCCTAACCCTAACCCTAACCCTAACCCTAACCCTAACCCTAACCCTAACCCTAACCCTAACCCTAACCCTAACCCTAACCCTAACCCTAACCCTAACCCTAACCCTAACCCTAACCCTAACCCTAACCCTAACCCTAACCCTAACCCTAACCCTAACCCTAACCCTAACCCTAACCCTAACCCTAACCCTAACCCTAACCCTAACCCTAACCCTAACCCTAACCCTAACCCTAACCCTAACCCTAACCCTAACCCTAACCCTAACCCTAACCCTAACCCTAACCCTAACCCTAACCCTAACCCTAACCCTAACCCTAACCCTAACCCTAACCCTAACCCTAACCCTAACCCTAACCCTAACCCTAACCCTAACCCTAACCCTAACCCTAACCCTAACCCTAACCCTAACCCTAACCCTAACCCTAACCCTAACCCTAACCCTAACCCTAACCCTAACCCTAACCCTAACCCTAACCCTAACCCTAACCCTAACCCTAACCCTAACCCTAACCCTAACCCTAACCCTAACCCTAACCCTAACCCTAACCCTAACCCTAACCCTAACCCTAACCCTAACCCTAACCCTAACCCTAACCCTAACCCTAACCCTAACCCTAACCCTAACCCTAACCCTAACCCTAACCCTAACCCTAACCCTAACCCTAACCCTAACCCTAACCCTAACCCTAACCCTAACCCTAACCCTAACCCTAACCCTAACCCTAACCCTAACCCTAACCCTAACCCTAACCCTAACCCTAACCCTAACCCTAACCCTAACCCTAACCCTAACCCTAACCCTAACCCTAACCCTAACCCTAACCCTAACCCTAACCCTAACCCTAACCCTAACCCTAACCCTAACCCTAACCCTAACCCTAACCCTAACCCTAACCCTAACCCTAACCCTAACCCTAACCCTAACCCTAACCCTAACCCTAACCCTAACCCTAACCCTAACCCTAACCCTAACCCTAACCCTAACCCTAACCCTAACCCTAACCCTAACCCTAACCCTAACCCTAACCCTAACCCTAACCCTAACCCTAACCCTAACCCTAACCCTAACCCTAACCCTAACCCTAACCCTAACCCTAACCCTAACCCTAACCCTAACCCTAACCCTAACCCTAACCCTAACCCTAACCCTAACCCTAACCCTAACCCTAACCCTAACCCTAACCCTAACCCTAACCCTAACCCTAACCCTAACCCTAACCCTAACCCTAACCCTAACCCTAACCCTAACCCTAACCCTAACCCTAACCCTAACCCTAACCCTAACCCTAACCCTAACCCTAACCCTAACCCTAACCCTAACCCTAACCCTAACCCTAACCCTAACCCTAACCCTAACCCTAACCCTAACCCTAACCCTAACCCTAACCCTAACCCTAACCCTAACCCTAACCCTAACCCTAACCCTAACCCTAACCCTAACCCTAACCCTAACCCTAACCCTAACCCTAACCCTAACCCTAACCCTAACCCTAACCCTAACCCTAACCCTAACCCTAACCCTAACCCTAACCCTAACCCTAACCCTAACCCTAACCCTAACCCTAACCCTAACCCTAACCCTAACCCTAACCCTAACCCTAACCCTAACCCTAACCCTAACCCTTGCATCAGGATTTTGGCAACCCTACTTTCTAGCATCAGGGTTTTATTTTCTAGCATCAGGGTTTACTTTCTTGCATCAGCGAAAAATAAAAGTCCGAAATTCACTTTTTCGACTATTGGACGTGAAGCGCTTGAGGTTGTACACCGTACAACCGAAGAAATTAATTCAAAATTTTGAAAATTGACAAAGATATAAGACATTTGCCAAAATACGCCAGAACCTGATGCTAGAAAGTAAATCCTGATGCTAGAAAGTGAGCCCTGATGCAGAAAGTAATTTGGACTTTAAGTAACAGAATTTTTTTAACCCTAAACTTAACACTAAATATCACCTTATTATTAACCCTAACCCTAAGCCTAACCCTTATCATAGGATAATACACCCTAATTATGATTATAAAGTCGATAAATATCAAAATAACCTAACTGGCAAATTTTGGCAATTTTGGCAAAATCCTGATGCTAGAAAGTTAACCCTGATGCTAGAAAGTGTAACCCTGATGCTAGAAAGTAAACCCTGATGCTAGAAAGTAGAGCCTTATTTTTCGCCTATTCCCCTAAAAAGTGTTCGTTTTAGGAAATTTTTAGGATAAGAGACCTGCCAAAAATGTTTAAATAGTTGCCAAAGTGTTTTTGAAGTTCGCCAAAGTACCTCATAATGTGCCATTATGCCGAAAAAACCAGCATCCTGATGCAAGGCCTAACCCTAACCCTAACCCTAACCCTAACCCTAACCCTAACCCTAACCCTAACCCTAACCCTAACCCTAACCCTAACCCTAACCCTAACCCTAACCCTAACCCTAACCCTAACCCTAACCCTAACCCTAACCCTAACCCTAACCCTAACCCTAACCCTAACCCTAACCCTAACCCTAACCCTAACCCTAACCCTAACCCTAACCCTAACCCTAACCCTAACCCTAACCCTAACCCTAACCCTAACCCTAACCCTAACCCTAACCCTAACCCTAACCCTAACCCTAACCCTAACCCTAACCCTAACCCTAACCCTAACCCTAACCCTAACCCTAACCCTAACCCTAACCCTAACCCTAACCCTAACCCTAACCCTAACCCTAACCCTAACCCTAACCCTAACCCTAACCCTAACCCTAACCCTAACCCTAACCCTAACCCTAACCCTAACCCTAACCCTAACCCTAACCCTAACCCTAACCCTAACCCTAACCCTAACCCTAACCCTAACCCTAACCCTAACCCTAACCCTAACCCTAACCCTAACCCTAACCCTAACCCTAACCCTAACCCTAACCCTAACCCTAACCCTAACCCTAACCCTAACCCTAACCCTAACCCTAACCCTAACCCTAACCCTAACCCTAACCCTAACCCTAACCCTAACCCTAACCCTAACCCTAACCCTAACCCTAACCCTAACCCTAACCCTAACCCTAACCCTAACCCTAACCCTAACCCTAACCCTAACCCTAACCCTAACCCTAACCCTAACCCTAACCCTAACCCTAACCCTAACCCTAACCCTAACCCTAACCCTAACCCTAACCCTAACCCTAACCCTAACCCTAACCCTAACCCTAACCCTAACCCTAACCCTAACCCTAACCCTAACCCTAACCCTAACCCTAACCCTAACCCTAACCCTAACCCTAACCCTAACCCTAACCCTAACCCTAACCCTAACCCTAACCCTAACCCTAACCCTAACCCTAACCCTAACCCTAACCCTAACCCTAACCCTAACCCTAACCCTAACCCTAACCCTAACCCTAACCCTAACCCTAACCCTAACCCTAACCCTAACCCTAACCCTAACCCTAACCCTAACCCTAACCCTAACCCTAACCCTAACCCTAACCCTAACCCTAACCCTAACCCTAACCCTAACCCTAACCCTAACCCTAACCCTAACCCTAACCCTAACCCTAACCCTAACCCTAACCCTAACCCTAACCCTAACCCTAACCCTAACCCTAACCCTAACCCTAACCCTAACCCTAACCCTAACCCTAACCCTAACCCTAACCCTAACCCTAACCCTAACCCTAACCCTAACCCTAACCCTAACCCTAACCCTAACCCTAACCCTAACCCTAACCCTAACCCTAACCCTAACCCTAACCCTAACCCTAACCCTAACCCTAACCCTAACCCTAACCCTAACCCTAACCCTAACCCTAACCCTAACCCTAACCCTAACCCTAACCCTAACCCTAACCCTAACCCTAACCCTAACCCTAACCCTAACCCTAACCCTAACCCTAACCCTAACCCTAACCCTAACCCTAACCCTAACCCTAACCCTAACCCTAACCCTAACCCTAACCCTAACCCTAACCCTAACCCTAACCCTAACCCTAACCCTAACCCTAACCCTAACCCTAACCCTAACCCTAACCCTAACCCTAACCCTAACCCTAACCCTAACCCTAACCCTAACCCTAACCCTAACCCTAACCCTAACCCTAACCCTAACCCTAACCCTAACCCTAACCCTAACCCTAACCCTAACCCTAACCCTAACCCTAACCCTAACCCTAACCCTAACCCTAACCCTAACCCTAACCCTAACCCTAACCCTAACCCTAACCCTAACCCTAACCCTAACCCTAACCCTAACCCTAACCCTAACCCTAACCCTAACCCTAACCCTAACCCTAACCCTAACCCTAACCCTAACCCTAACCCTAACCCTAACCCTAACCCTAACCCTAACCCTAACCCTAACCCTAACCCTAACCCTAACCCTAACCCTAACCCTAACCCTAACCCTAACCCTAACCCTAACCCTAACCCTAACCCTAACCCTAACCCTAACCCTAACCCTAACCCTAACCCTAACCCTAACCCTAACCCTAACCCTAACCCTAACCCTAACCCTAACCCTAACCCTAACCCTAACCCTAACCCTAACCCTAACCCTAACCCTAACCCTAACCCTAACCCTAACCCTAACCCTAACCCTAACCCTAACCCTAACCCTAACCCTAACCCTAACCCTAACCCTAACCCTAACCCTAACCCTAACCCTAACCCTAACCCTAACCCTAACCCTAACCCTAACCCTAACCCTAACCCTAACCCTAACCCTAACCCTAACCCTAACCCTAACCCTAACCCTAACCCTAACCCTAACCCTAACCCTAACCCTAACCCTAACCCTAACCCTAACCCTAACCCTAACCCTAACCCTAACCCTAACCCTAACCCTAACCCTAACCCTAACCCTAACCCTAACCCTAACCCTAACCCTAACCCTAACCCTAACCCTAACCCTAACCCTAACCCTAACCCTAACCCTAACCCTAACCCTAACCCTAACCCTAACCCTAACCCTAACCCTAACCCTAACCCTAACCCTAACCCTAACCCTAACCCTAACCCTAACCCTAACCCTAACCCTAACCCTAACCCTAACCCTAACCCTAACCCTAACCCTAACCCTAACCCTAACCCTAACCCTAACCCTAACCCTAACCCTAACCCTAACCCTAACCCTAACCCTAACCCTAACCCTAACCCTAACCCTAACCCTAACCCTAACCCTAACCCTAACCCTAACCCTAACCCTAACCCTAACCCTAACCCTAACCCTAACCCTAACCCTAACCCTAACCCTAACCCTAACCCTAACCCTAACCCTAACCCTAACCCTAACCCTAACCCTAACCCTAACCCTAACCCTAACCCTAACCCTAACCCTAACCCTAACCCTAACCCTAACCCTAACCCTAACCCTAACCCTAACCCTAACCCTAACCCTAACCCTAACCCTAACCCTAACCCTAACCCTAACCCTAACCCTAACCCTAACCCTAACCCTAACCCTAACCCTAACCCTAACCCTAACCCTAACCCTAACCCTAACCCTAACCCTAACCCTAACCCTAACCCTAACCCTAACCCTAACCCTAACCCTAACCCTAACCCTAACCCTAACCCTAACCCTAACCCTAACCCTAACCCTAACCCTAACCCTAACCCTAACCCTAACCCTAACCCTAACCCTAACCCTAACCCTAACCCTAACCCTAACCCTAACCCTAACCCTAACCCTAACCCTAACCCTAACCCTAACCCTAACCCTAACCCTAACCCTAACCCTAACCCTAACCCTAACCCTAACCCTAACCCTAACCCTAACCCTAACCCTAACCCTAACCCTAACCCTAACCCTAACCCTAACCCTAACCCTAACCCTAACCCTAACCCTAACCCTAACCCTAACCCTAACCCTAACCCTAACCCTAACCCTAACCCTAACCCTAACCCTAACCCTAACCCTAACCCTAACCCTAACCCTAACCCTAACCCTAACCCTAACCCTAACCCTAACCCTAACCCTAACCCTAACCCTAACCCTAACCCTAACCCTAACCCTAACCCTAACCCTAACCCTAACCCTAACCCTAACCCTAACCCTAACCCTAACCCTAACCCTAACCCTAACCCTAACCCTAACCCTAACCCTAACCCTAACCC
>NC_088652.1:245402-290402 GCF_964019385.1 Sycon ciliatum | reverse complement strand
AGTATGGATGCCACCCTCACGAGCAATGGGTACAAGTGCAATGCCCCCTTTTTGGGGGGCATAGTCGTCACTTCTGGGCAGATGTGCCACTTGACGGCGCACTCTTGCCACACTTACGGGCATGCTTGCCGCTTTTACGGGCACGTTTGCCGCTTTTACGGGCGAGTTTGCCGCTTTTACGGGCAATAGGGCAGCTGTTTGGGGAAAGAAGGCCGATTTTTACAGCCAATTGTAAGAAAAAAACATGTGAATACTTCGAAGTAATCAAGGATACATGCAAGGTAGTTAGAAATGAAGTGTATTATTTTGTGAGAAATCTAATAATGTAAAATAGGACACTAATAGTGGGCTTTATGACCACAGTATTAGTCACACCATCACTCTACAATGTACTCTCACTCGACTGCTGCACTAACACATCACCACCATATGTAAAACTAGCTGTCTGGAGATTCTGCAATTGATTATACGGCATTGTCCTCACGATGGTGGTGATGTAGAAGTGGAGTGGACCGGCCGAAAGTGCATTGTCCAGCAGTGGTGTGACTGAAGTTAGAAGTGCATTGAAGTAGCACAGGGAAGTAAGAATTTGAGACCAGCGTGCCTGGTATATAATACAAAAATATGAACTGCATCAGGGGTGTGTAAAGGTGAAAATGACACATGGAATTACTAACAAGTTGGTATCAGATTCATTGAAAGAGACTAGTGGATTTCAGAACCTAGCTGGCGAATCAGTTCGCTGAGGTCTTATCCTCAAAATAGATACCGGGAAAGATTGAGTATTGTGAAAGTCCGCAAATACGTACGCACACACATGTAGGTGAGGTAACGCTCCTGCCGAGGCATGGTGGGCACTTTGGGTCATGAAGTAACTTTCAAGCCGACCTTCAGGGTAATGTATCAGTATTTGTTATCCTGTAAATGGCCTACATTGCAAAGGCATGGTGTGCAAAGTGGAGAGTGTACATGGTAAACATTGGAGACGTGTTATCATCGGTCTAACATTATACTCAACTGCAATGGGCACTGTCAATAAGTGAAAGGGCCTACATCCTATTGGTGCGTACTTATTTTAAGGTTTTCAAGGTATTTAAATTTCAATGTCTAGATCTACAGGCTGTTATCTAAATGGCAAAAAGTAGTATTACCACTATTCTTCCGTATGCATTCGACTCGTATGCACATGCATAAGCACATACAGTGATGCAGATCTCCCTGTGAAAGATATAAGTAATTTCTGAATTGGACCAAAGTAACCTAGAGGCCTTCGATTAGCCTGGAAGGAGTATAAATACAGAAGTCATTCAGCATGGGAAAACTCCGTGGTTCATAATCTATGAGCTCAAAAGGAGTTGAATCTGTATCACACTTCCAGAGTACAGCAGCATCAGCAGCTGCTGCAGCGAGTAAGCACGCGTATTGTAGGTCTATGACATTATAGCGCACCGCTCCATGAGTTACAGTATGTACAAACTAACCTCTGTGTCGAATACAACTGTCACAAGTGAATGGCGATGTGCAGTGCCTCCAGTCAGCCAATGTGCTGTATTAGCAAGGGGTGTGATTCTGGAAAGTAGCATGTGATACAGGAATGTAAGAACTTTAAACCGACAGACAACACACAATGTATGGAGGCTTGGTCATGCACTGCTTTTCAAACAGTGGGACTTTTCTAATGAGTCTTTGGAATAACATTTGCTGAAGACTTCAGTCCCTTTATTTTACTGTATTTCATTTTGCTTCCCACGGTACGTACTGGAAAACCGGAAATATTCGGTGGTGTACTGTTTCTGGAATTGCCCGAAATCAACGGTTCCGTAGCGCGAAACCTTTCGTGAACCAGTTTTCCAGATCCAAGAAATGCATTCTGGACACTGTGTGGCATGACTTGCTTGAATTTTAGGTCGCGTTTTAATTTAGGTGAAAATTACCTGTACTGAAGTTACCGGAAATACATTTCCACTGAAATTTTACAGTGTAAAAGTACTCTAATTTCAGAAATTTTCGGTGCTCAATATTTTCGGTATGAGGGCAACAGGCTAGGTTAGGTGAACAGAAATTTTCGGTACAGAGAAGCAGTTCCCTATTTGATTATATGTGTCAGTGTTTGTGTCAGTGTTGTGTCAGTGTTTGTTCGGTATATTGAAATTTTAGGTATGAAACAGACGAACCGAACGTACAGAAAATAAAAGTACACCGAAAATTTGTGAAATTACAGTATACTAAGTGATTTTCATACAACTGCCAGCCAGTATTCTACTTCATGAACAAGCCGAGCGTTTATCTTTCCTAGATGGTTTGCATGACGGTCAGTTAGACTGACTTTCCCTATCCTTGGAACGCCATCACCCTCAATGAGCCAGGCGAAGATGAAGCTTCTAAAGCGGTGGGAGCTGAGTAAGTTATACCCGTCATAAGGTGGGCAGAGACCAACATCTCCTCAGTTGCATCCATGTTACCCTCGTACCAGGCCAAGAGGTCAAAAATAACTGTGGATCTCATTTCAAGTAGGACTTGGATCTAGCACCCTCTGTTGCTCATTCATTGTCTCAGACCATCTCACTATCCCGACTGGCCTACTTCCTCCGCGTCATTAAAATTGTCGCTTCGCACATCGCAATGTTTGTTACTCGGCTAATCTTAGTCAGACTGTCGGAATCGCTGTTTTCTGTGTTTGAACATTGGTGCTACCCTTCGTGCGCAATGTGTACTTGTTACTGAAGCGGTGGTGGTCTCGCACTTTTTCGGAGGTCTCTTCCGCACCAAGCAATTTCATCGCGCTCCGCACTATTCCGCCCCAGAGCGCATATCGTTTTTCTGGAGTTCGTGCCGTCCCACATCGCTCCTTGGGCATTTATCAAGACTGCATGCTCCGGTGTTCTGATTGAGACTCAAAAGGGCTAATTTCATGTGAGTACTTCGAAGTAATCAAGGATACATGCAAGGTATTTAGAAATGAAGTGTATTATTTTGTGAGAAATCTAATGATGTAAAATAGGACACTAATAGAGGGCTTTATGACCACAGTATTAGTCACACCATCACTCTACAATGTACTCTCACTCGACTGCTGCACTTACACATCACCACCATATGTAAAACTAGCTGTCTGGAGATTCTGCAATTGATTATACGGCATTGTCCTCACGATGGTGGTGATGTAGAAGTGGAGTGGACCGGCCGAAAGTGCATTGTCCAGCAGTGTTGTGACTTAAGTTAGAAGTGCATTGAAGTAGCACAGGGAAGTAAGAAGTTGAGATCAGCGTGCCTGGTATATACTTCCTCCGCGTCATTAAAATTGTCGCTTCGCACATCGCAATATTTGTGACTTGGCTCGTCTTAGTCAGACTGTCGGAATCACTGTTTTCTGTGTTCGAACACTGGTGTGACCCTTCCTGCGCAATGTCTACTTGTCACTGAAGCTGTGGTGGTCTCGGACTTTGTCGGAGCTCTCTTCCGCACCAAGCAAATTCATCGCGCTCCGCACCGCTCCAGAGCACATTTTGTTTTCTGGAGTTCGTGCCGTGACACATCGTTCGCATGGGCATTTGTCAAGACTGCAAGCTCGGGTATAAGAATCCTGGTATCTCTCCTGAATACGAACTGCTGAAGTTGACGATGGCAAGAACAAAGTAGTCTCAAATTACTAAAATGTGCTACTTGTGGCGCATGTTGCTGCGAAGGTAGCAGGTCCGAAAACACCAACAAAATCAGCGAAGCGCTTGCCAAGGAAAGAAGTTGCGGAACTGCTTACCCTATCCCGTTGGAAGGTCGTTACAGTGAACTTGAAAAATGCTAGCTTGCCTTCATCGCCTGCCACCTGGAGGCATGGATCGCTTGAAAACGAAGTTTCTCGACCTCAATTTGAACGCGCGTCTTGTTCAGCGTATCGTTGAGTGCTGAAGGGTCTGCCTAAAACTCTGGTGAAGACGTTGACCTTACTTGAGTAGCTGCAAGTGCAGCGGAGCAGGGGGTCACAAACTAAAGCTTGGTCCGTCGACAATGCTCTGCCTCGATTTCTAGCTGATTTCTTTGCTCTTCGAGTGGACAAAAATAATTTCGAAAAATCGCTCTGGGAAGCGACAATTTTAATGACGCGGAGGAAGTAATACAAAATATGAACTGCATCAGGGGTGTGTAATGGTGAAAATGACACATGCAATTACTAACAAGTTGGTATCAGATTCATTGAAAGAGACTAGTGGATTTCAGAACCTAGCTGGCGAATCAGTTCGCTCAGGTCTTATCCTCAAAATAGATACCGGGAAAGATTGAGTATTGTGAAAGTCCGCAAATACGTACGCACACACATGTAGGTGAGGTCACGCTCCTGCCGAGGCATGGTGGGCACTTTGGGTCATGAAGTAACTTTCAAGCCCAACTTCAGGGTAATGTATCAGTATTTGTTATCCTGTAAATGGCCTACATTGCAAAGGCATGGTGTGCAAAGTGGAGAGTGTACAAGGTAAACATTGGAGCAGTGTTATCATCGGTCTAACATTATACTCAACTGCAATGGGCACTGTCAATAAGTGAAAGGGCCTACATCCTATTGGTGCGTACTTATTTTAAGGTTTTCAAGGTATTTAAATTTCAATGTCTGGATCTACAGGCTGTTATCTAAATGGCAAAAAGTAGTATTACCACTATTCTTCCGTATGCATTCGACTCGTATGCACATGCATAAGCACATACAGTGATGCAGATCTCCCTGTGAAAGATATAAGTAATTTCTGAATTGGACCAAAGTAACCTAGAGGCCTTCGATTAGCCTGGAAGGAGTATAAATACAGAAGTCATTCAGCATGGGAAAACTCCGTGGTTCATAATCTATGAGCTCAAAAGGAGTTGAATCTGTATCACACTTCCAGAGTACAGCAGCATCAGCAGCTGCTGCAGCGAGTAACCGCGCGTATTGTAGGTCTATGACATTATAGCGCACCGCTCCATGAGTTACAGTATGTACAAACTAACCTCTGTGTCGAATACAACTGTCACAAGTGAATGGCGATGTGCAGTGCCTCCAGTCAGCCAATGTGCTGCATTAGCAAGGGGTGTGAAAGTAGCATGTGATACAGGAAAGTAAGAACTTTAAACCGACAGACAACACACAATGTATGGAGGCTTGGTCATGCATTGCTTTTCAAACAGGGGGACTTTTCTAATGAGTCTTTGGAATAACATTTGCTGAAGACTTCAGTCCCTTTATTTTATTGTAGTTCATTTTGCTTCCCACGGTACGTACTGGAAAACCGGAAAGATTCGGTGGTGTACTATTTCTGGAACTGCCCAAAATCAACGGTTCCGTAGCGCGAATCTTTTGGTGAACCAGTTTTCCAGATCCAAGAAATGCATTCTGGACACTGTGTGGCATGACTTGCTTGAATTTTAGGTGGCGTTTTATTTTAGGTGAAAATTACCTGTACCGAAGTTACCGGAAATACATTTCCACTGAAATTTTACAGTGTAAAAGTACTCTAATTTCAGAAATTTTCGGTGCTCAATATTTTCGGTATGAGGGCAACAGGCTAGGTTAGGTGAACAGAAATTTTCGGTACAGAGAAGCAGTTCCCTATTTGATTATGTGTGTCAGTGTTTGTTCGGTATATTGAAATTTTAGGTATGAAACAGACGCACCGAACGTACCGAAAATAAAAGTACACCGAAAATTTGTGAAATTACAGTATACTAAGTGATTTTCATACAACTGCCAGCCAGTATTCTACTTCATGAACAAGCCGAGCGTTTATCTTTCCTAGATGGTTTGCATGACGGTCAGTTAGACTGACTTTCCCTATCCTTGGAACGCCATCACCCTCAATGAGCCAGGCGAAGATGAAGCTTCTAAAGCGGTGGGAGCTGAGTAAGTTATACCCGTCATAAGGTGGGCAGAGACCAACATCTCCTCAGTTGCATCCATGTTACCCTCGTACCAGGCCAAGAGGTCAAAAATAACTGTGGATCTCATTTCAAGTAGGACTTGGATCTAGCACCCCCTGTTGCTCATTCATTGTCTCAGACCATCTCACTATCCCGACTGGCCTACTTCCTCCGCGTCATTAAAATTGTCGCTTCGCACATCGCAATGTTTGTTACTCGGCTAATCTTAGTCAGACTGTCGGAATCGCTGTTTTCTGTGTTTGAACATTGGTGCTACCCTTCCTGCGCAATGTGTACTTGTTACTGAAGCGGTGGTGGTCTCGCACTTTTTCGGAGGTCTCTTCCGCACCAAGCAATTTCATCGCGCTCCGCACTATTCCGCCCCAGAGCGCATATCGTTTTTCTGGAGTTCGTGCCGTCCCACATCGCTCCTTGGGCATTTATCAAGACTGCATGCTCCGGTATTCTAATTGAGACTCAAAAGGGCTAATTTCATGTGAGTACTTCGAAGTAATCAAGGATACATGCAAGGTATTTAGAAATGAAGTGTATTATTTTGTGAGAAATCTAATAATGTAAAATAGGACACTAATAGTGGGCTTTATGACCACAGTATTAGTCACACCATCACTCTACAATGTACTCTCACCCGACTGCTGCACTTACACATCACCACCATATGTAAAACTAGCTATCTGGAGATTCTGCAATTGATTATACGGCATTGTCCTCACGATGGTGGTGATGTAGAAGTGGAGTGGACCGGCCGAAAGTGCATTGTCCAGCAGTGTTGTGACTTAAGTTAGAAGTGCATTGAAGTAGCACAGGGAAGTAAGAAGTTGAGATCAGCATGCCTGGTATATACTTCCTCCGCGTCATTAAAATTGTCGCTTCGCACATCGCAATATTTGTGACTTGGCTCGTCTTAGTCAGACTGTCGGAATCACTGTTTTCTGTGTTCGAACACTGGTGTGACCCTTCCTGCGCAATGTCTACTTGTCACTGAAGCTGTGGTGGTCTCGGACTTTGTCGGAGCTCTCTTCCGCACCAAGCAAATTCATCGCGCTCCGCACCGCTCCAGAGCACATTTTGTTTTCTGGAGTTCGTGCCGTGACACATCGTTCGCATGGGCATTTGTCAAGACTGCAAGCTCGGGTATAAGAATCCTGGTATCTCTCCTGAATACGAACTGCTGAAGTTGACGATGGCAAGAACAAAGTAGTCTCAAATTCCTAAAATGTGCTACTTGTGGCGCATGTTGCTGCGAAGGTAGCAGGTCCGAAAACACCAACAAAATCAGCGAAGCGCTTGCCAAGGGAAGAAGTTGCGGAACTGCTTACCCTATCCCGTTAGAAGGTCGTTACGGTGAACTTGAAAAATGCTAGCTTGCCTTCATCGCCTGCCACCTGGAGGCATGGATCGCTTGAAAACGAAGTTTCTCGACCTGAATTTGAACGCGCGTCTTGTTCAGCGTATCGTTGAGTGCTGAAGGGTCTGCCTAAAACTCTGGTGAAGACGTTGACCTTACTTGAGGGAGCTGCAAGTGCAGCGGAGCAGGAGGTCACAAACTAAAGCTTGGTCCGTCGACAATGCTCTGCCTCGATTTCTAGCTGATTTCTTTGCCCTTCGAGTGGACAAAAATAATTTCGAAAAATCGCTCTGGGAAGTGACAATTTTAATGACGCGGAGGAAGTAATACAAAATATGAACTGCATCAGGGGTGTGTAATGGTGAAAATGACACATGCAATTACTAACAAGTTGGTATCAGATTCATTGAAAGAGACTAGTGGATTTCAGAACCTAGCTGGCGAATCAGTTCGCTGAGGTCTTATCCTCAAAATAGATACCGGGAAAGATTGAGTATTGTGAAAGTCCGCAAATACGTACGCACACACATGTAGGTGAGGTCACGCTCCTGCCGAGGCATGGTGGGCACTTTGGGTCATGAAGTAACTTTCAAGCCCAACTTCAGGGTAATGTATCAGTATTTGTTATCCTGTAAATGGCCTACATTGCAAAGGCATGGTGTGCAAAGTGGAGAGTGTACATGGTAAACATTGGAGCAGTGTTATCATCGATCTAACATTATACTCAACTGCAATGGGCACTGTCAATAAGTGAACGGGCCTACATCCTTTTGGTGCGTACTTATTTTAAGGTTTTCAAGGTATTTAAATTTCAATGTCTGGATCTACAGGCTGTTAGGGGCCATCCGTAAATATCGATGTTTTTTAGAGACGATATTGGTGCGTCTGGGGGGGGGGGGGGTTGAGCCATGTGCGTCTTTTCGACCATCAGAAAAATATCGATGTAAATATCTGAAGTTTCGCCGATCCCTGCATGCGGACGTCTAAATGGCTATACAAGAAATGTGAAACCAGCTTCCTTTCGCGGAGCTAAAACTCGCGACACAAGAACAAAATCAAAAATTGGAAGCTGTACGCCCATGGCGAATTTCAAGAGCAAAAGAATGAGCTGTTGATTGTGGAAATCGGCCGAACGATGCCTGCAGGAGACCTTTTTCAAGACGTAGAGGCTACTATGGGCTAATGCAGCACAAGAAGGCTGCTGGCCACAAGTGTTCTCGAGGGCTACCAAAAAAGTCATAATGCTCTCCTTCTCAATTAGACCATATATAAATACAGCAAACTTCCCATCTTGGGTTCATATTATTGACAAAAAAAGGAAAAAAATGAGCATCCAAAAATATTGATTCCATGATCTAGATGTACATGTGCGTCTTCTGGGGGGAGGGGGGGGTCAAGGGAGAGAAGCACCAATATCGTCTCTAAAAAAACATCGATATTTACGGACGGCCCCTTATCTAAATGGCAAAAAGTAGTATTACCACTATTCTTCCGTATGCATTCGACTCGTATGCACATGCATAAGCACATACAGTGATGCAGATCTCCCTGTGAAAGATATAAGCAATTTCTGAATTGGACAAAAGTAACCTAGAGGCCTTCGATTAGCCTGGAAGGAGTATGAATACAGAAGTCATTCAGCATGGGAAAACTCCGTGGTTCATAATCTATGAGCTCAAAAGGAGTTGAATCTGTATCACACTTCCAGAGTACAGCAGCATCAGCAGCTGCTGCAGCGAGTAACCGCGCGTATTGTAGGTCTATGACATTATAGCGCACCGCTCCATGAGTTACAGTATATACAAACTAACCTCTGTGTCGAATACAACTGTCACAAGTGAATGGCGATGTGCAGTGCCTCCACTCAGCCAATGTGCTGCATTAGCAAGGGGGTGTGATTCTGGAAAGTAAGAACCGACAGACAAAACACAATGTATGGAGGCTTGGTCATGCACTGCTTTTCAAACAGTGGGACTTTTCTAATGAATCTTTGGAATAACATTTGCTGAAGACTGCAGTCCCTTTATTTACTGTAGTTCATTTTGGTTCCCACGGTACGTACTGGAAAACCGGAAATATTCGGTGGTGTACTATTTCTGGAATTTCCCAAAATCAACGGTTCCGTAGCGCGAACATTTCGGTAAACCAGTTTTTCAGATCCAAGAAATGCATTCTGGACACTGTGTGGCATGACTTGCTTTTTAGGTCGCGTTTTATTTTAGGTGAAAATTACCTGTACCGAAGTTACCGAAAATACATCTCCACTGAAATTTTACAGTGTTAAAGTATACTAAGTGATTTTCATACAACTGCCAGCCAGTATTCTACTTCACGAGCAAGGGGAGCGTTTATCTTTCCTAGATGGTTTGCATGACGGTCAGTTAGACTGACTTTCCCTATCCTTGGAACGCCATCACCCTCAAAGAGCCAGGCGAAGATGAAGCTTCTAAAGCGGTGGGAGCTGAGTAAGTTATACCCGTCATAAGGTGGGCAGAGACCAAAATCTCCTCAGTTGCATCCATGTTACCCTCGTACCAGGCCAAGAGTTCAAAAATAACTGTGGATCTCATTTCAAGTAGGACTTGGATCTAGCACCCTCTGTTGCTCATTCATTGTCTTGGACCATCTCACTATCCCGACTGGCCTACTTCCTCCGCGTCATTAAAATTGTCGCTTCGCACATCGCAATGTTTGTTACTTGGCTCGTCTTAGTCAGACTGTCGGAATCGCTGTTTTCTGTGTTTGAACATTGGTGCTACCCTTCCTGCGCAATGTGTATTAATTTGTTACTGAAGCGGTGGTGGTCTCGCACTTTTTCGGAGGTCTCTTCCGCACCAAGCAATTTCATCGCGCTCCGCACTATTCCGCCCCAGAGCGCATATCGTTTTTCTGGAGTTCGTGCCGTCCCACATCGCTCCTTGGGCATTTATCAAGACTGCATGCTCCGGTATTCTAATTGAGACTCAAAAGGGCTAATTTCATGTGAGTACTTCGAAGTAATCAAGGATACATGCAAGGTATTTAGAAATGAAGTGTATTATTTTGTGAGAAATCTAATAATGTAAAATAGGACACTAATCGTGGGCTTTATGACCACAGTATTAGTCACACCATCACTCTACAATGTACTCTCACTCGACTGCTGCACTTACACATCACCACCGTATGTAAAACTAGCTATCTGGAGATTCTGCAATTGATTATACGGCATTGTCCTCACGATGGTGGTGATGTAGAAGTGGAGTGGACCGGCCGAAAGTGCATTGTCCAGCAGTGTTGTGACTTAAGTTAGAAGTGCATTGAAGTAGCACAGGGAAGTAAGAAGTTGAGATCAGCGTGCCTGGTATATACTTCCTCCGCGTCATTAAAATTGTCGCTTCGCACATCGCAATATTTGTGACTTGGCTCGTCTTAGTCAGACTGTCGGAATCACTGTTTTCTGTGTTCGAACACTGGTGTGACCCTTCCTGCGCAATGTCTACTTGTCACTGAAGCTGTGGTGGTCTCGGACTTTGTCGGAGCTCTCTTCCGCACCAAGCAAATTCATCGCGCTCCGCACCGCTCCAGAGCACATTTCGTTTTCTGGAGTTCGTGCCGTGACACATCTTTCGCATGGGCATTTGTCAAGACTGCAAGCTCGGGTATAAGAATCCTGGTATCTCTCCTGAATACGAACTGCTGAAGTTGACGATGGCAAGAACAAAGTAGTCTCAAATTCCTAAAATGTGCTACTTGTGGCGCATGTTGCTGCGAAGGTAGCAGGTCCGAAAACACCAACAAAATCAGCGAAGCGCTTGCCAAGGAAAGAAGTTGCGGAACTGCTTACCCTATCCCGTTGGAAGGTCGTTACAGTGAACTTGAAAAATGCTAGCTTGCCTTCATCGCCTGCCACCTGGAGGCATGGATCGCTTGAAAACGAAGTTTCTCGACCTCAATTTGAACGCGCGTCTTGTTCAGCGTATCGTTGAGTGCTGAAGGGTCTGCCTAAAACTCTAGTGAAGACGTTGACCTTACTTGAGTAGCTGCAAGTGCAGCGGAGCAGGGGGTCACAAACAAAAGCTTGGTCCGTCGACAATGCTCTGCCTCGATTTCTAGCTGATTTCTTTGCCCTTCGAGTGGACAAAAATAATTTCGAAAAATCGCTCTGGGAAGCGACAATTTTAATGACGCGGAGGAAGTAATACAAAATATGAACTGCATCAGGGGTGTGTAATGGTGAAAATGACACATGCACTTACTAACAAGTTGGTATCAGATTCATTGAAAGAGACTAGTGGATTTCAGAACCTAGCTGGCGAATCAGTTCGCTGAGGTCTTATCCTCAAAATAGATACCGGGAAGGATTGAGTATTGTGAAAGTCCGCAAATACGTACGCACACACATGTAGGTGAGGTCACGCTCCTGCCGAGGCATGGTGGGCACTTTGGGTCATGAAGTAACTTTCAAGCCCAACTTCAGGGTAATGTATCAGTATTTGTTATCCTGTAAATGGCCTACATTGCAAAGACATGGTGTGCAAAGTGGAGAGTGTACATGGTAAACATTGGAGCAGTGTTATCATCGGTCTAACATTATACTCAACTGCAATGGGCACTGTCAATAAGTGAACGGGCCTACATCCTATTGGTGCGTACTTATTTTTAAGGTGTTCAAGGTATTTAAATTTCAATGTCTGGATCTACAGGCTGTTATCTAAATGGCAAAAAGTAGTATTACCACTATTCTTCCGTATGCATTCGACTCGTATGCACATGCATAAGCACATACAGTGATGCATATTGGAGTGATGCACCACAACGAAATGCGGGTCAGCATGTCGCTGTCCGCTGCAACCAGACAGAGCCTCCCCTGAGCCCAACAGCAAGGTACCTCGGCGTGACCCTTGACGACGCTGTGAAGTGGGACCCCCATGTTGACGCGATGGCGAAGAAAGTTGTGCAGAAGATTGGAGCATTGTGGCGGTCCCGCAGATGTCTGAGCCTCAGTAGTCGCATCCAGTATGTGAGGTCAGTCATCATGCCTGACCTCCTTTATGGGTCTAACGCATTCTCTTCCTCCCTCAAGGTTTCGCAGCTTGATCGCCTTCAGGTCCTGCAGAACCGAGCGGCGAGAGCGGTATACGGTTTGCCGCCTCACACCTCGGCTCAGCCTCTGCTCGAACGGATGTCCCTGTACAGAGTTCACGAGTGCTACGCCCAGAAGCGGCTCGTCCTGGTGTGGCGCTGTGTCAATGGGAAAGCCAGCAGTGTCCTCCAGGACCTATTCTCACCATCAGCTGGCAGCACCACCCGGCACAAGGTTTCCAGGGGCCTCACTGTCCCCTCGGCACAGTCAGAAGCCGGCAGATCTCGCCTGGCCTTTCAGGCAGCCTTGGCCTGGAACGCTCTCCCAAGGAGTGTAAGGGAGATCAAGGCTGCCCAGCAATTTAAGCTTGCCTCCATCCTCTACACCTTGCAATGAATGCTCTGTCTGACTTTCCCGTCCACACACCACGTCATTTACTCTTCTCTGCGTGCTTGTGCGCTTATGAACTCTTTGTGTTCCCTCTGTTGACGCTTCAAAATCGCTCTATTGACACTGCAAAATCGCTCTGTTGACGCTGCAAAATTGCTTATCATCTCCCTCCCTCTCTTCCCCCCCCCCTCTCTCTCTCTCTCTCTCTCTCTCTCCCCGTAGCTCTCTCCCTTTTGAAATTCGCTTCCATAGAATTGGGCACCATTGCCCGTCTGGCCTTGCGAAGCAAAATAAAAATCAACAACAACAGATGTCCCTGTGAAAGATATAAGTAATTCTGAATTGGACCAAAGTAACCTAGAGGCCTTCGATTAGCCTGGAAGGAGTATAAATAAAGAAGTCATTCAGCATGGGAAAACTCCGTGGTTCATAATCTATGAGCTCAAAAGGAGTTGAATCTGTATCACACTTCCAGAGTACAGCAGCATCAGCAGCTGCTGCAGCGAGTAACCGCGCGTATTGTAGGTCTATGACATTATAGCGCACCGCTCCATGAGTTACAGTATATACAAACTAACCTCTGTGTCGAATACAACTGTCACAAGTGAATGGCGATGTGCAGTGCCTCCACTCAGCCAATGTGCTGCATTAGCAAGGGGGTGTGATTCTGGAAAGTAAGAACCGACAGACAAAACACAATGTATGGAGGCTTGGTCATGCACTGCTTTTCAAACAGTGGGACTTTTCTAATGAATCTTTGGAATAACATTTGCTGAAGACTGCAGTCCCTTTATTTACTGTAGTTCATTTTGGTTCCCACGGTACGTACTGGAAAACCGGAAATATTCGGTGGTGTACTATTTCTGGAATTTCCCAAAATCAACGGTTCCGTAGCGCGAACATTTCGGTAAACCAGTTTTTCAGATCCAAGAAATGCATTCTGGACACTGTGTGGCATGACTTGCTTTTTAGGTCGCGTTTTATTTTAGGTGAAAATTACCTGTACCGAAGTTACCGAAAATACATCTCCACTGAAATTTTACAGTGTTAAAGTATACTAAGTGATTTTCATACAACTGCCAGCCAGTATTCTACTTCACGAGCAAGGGGAGCGTTTATCTTTCCTAGATGGTTTGCATGACGGTCAGTTAGACTGACTTTTCCTATCCTTGGAACGCCATCACCCTCAAAGAGCCAGGCGAAGATGAAGCTTCTAAAGCGGTGGGAGCTGAGTAAGTTATACCCGTCATAAGGTGGGCAGAGACCAAAATCTCCTCAGTTGCATCCATGTTACCCTCGTACCAGGCCAAGAGTTCAAAAATAACTGTGGATCTCATTTCAAGTAGGACTTGGATCTAGCACCCTCTGTTGCTCATTCATTGTCTTAGACCATCTCACTATCCCGACTGGCCTACTTCCTCCGCGTCATTAAAATTGTCGCTTCGCACATCGCAATGTTTGTTACTTGGCTCGTCTTAGTCAGACTGTCGGAATCGCTGTTTTCTGTGTTCGAACATTGGTGCTACCCTTCCTGCGCAATGTGCACTTGTTACTGAAGCGGTGGTGGTCTCGGACTTTGTCGGAGGTCTCTTCCGCACCAAGAAATTTCATCGCGCTCCGCACTATTCCGTCCCAGAGCGCATATCGTTTTTCTGGAGTTCGTGCCGTCCCACGTCGCTCCTTGGGCATTTATCAAGACTGCATGCTCCGGTATAAGAATCCTGGTATCTCTCCTGAATACGGAAGGCTGAAGTTGACGATGGCAAGAACAAAGTGTTCTCAAATTCCCAAAGTGCGCTACTTGTGGCGCATGTTGCTGCGAAGGTAGCAGGTCTGAAAACACCAACGAAATCAGCAAAGCGCTTGCCAAGGAAAGAATGTGCGGGACTGCTTACCCTATCCCGCTGGAAAGTCGCTACAGTGTACTTGAAAAATTCTAGCTTGCCTTAATCGCCTGCCACTTGGAGGCATGGATCGCTTGAAAACGAAGTTTCTTGACCTGAATTTGAACGCGCGTCTTGTTCAGCGTGTTGAGTGCTGAAGGGTCTGCTTCAAACTCTGATGAAGACGTCAACCTTAGCTGCAAGTGAAGTGAAGCGGGAGGCCACAAACTAAAGCTTGGTCCGTCGACAATGCTCTGCCTCAACTTCTAGCTGATTTCTTTGCCCTTCGAGTGGAAAAAATAGATTTTAATTCGAAGAATCGCTCTGGGAAGCGACAATTTTAATGACGCGGAGGAAGTATAATTTAGAAAACTTGCTATTAAGAACAGACATTGTGTTTGTTGTTGACTAAATTTGTCCTAAATCTTTCCTTTTTAGCCACTGACCACTGGAACTCAGTTCCGGTATCTGTCTGCCTTGCTGCTTCACCCAGTCAATTTCGTATCGCAATCCTAGATTGGCTAGGGTTCCCCGTAAGGAGACCATAGGTCTGTGGGGACTGCCCTAGAGAAATATGAATAAATACTATACTATACTATAAACACTTGATCCCGACCATAAAATTAATATTGAATCTGTATATTTTTCAGGAAGACTCAAATTCACAGTTTCAAATAAACGTAAAACACACTAAATTGGAAATTTGAAAGTCTCTTCTGAAAGAGTTTTGCAAAGCAAAGAATAGTATGAATAGCTTTTTCATCTCTCTACTGAAAGAAAACTTTGACTCCATACGAAGCCCTCAAAGGTTGATTGGCGTACTTCACTATGCCTTACTGGCGCTTTCATTAACCATTACTATGCTCTTTATGCAATGCTTCATTAGTTTCGAGAAATCGCATGATTCCCTTAATAGACACTATTATTATTATTAAATTTTGAATAGGGCATCTTTGTGATAATCCATAGAAAGTAGGGCTGCGATGGTTAGGGGGTTTGGTCAGGTAACGGGCTCGGGTATTTTTATCCGCATAGTACGAGTACACCATCGGGTATATTTTAGCGCAAACTGCTACCCGAATACCCGCTCTAATCACAAGTAGAACGGGTACCCTAATTTCAGAAATTTTCGGTGCTCAATATTTTCACTATGAGGGCAAAAGGCCAGGTTAGGCGAACAGAAATTTTCGGTACAGGGAAGCAGTTCCCTATTGGATTATGTGTGTTAGTTGAAATTTTAGGTATGAAACAGACGCACCGAAAGTACCGAAAATAAAAGTACACCTTAAATTTGTGAAATTACAGTACTCTACTCCTCGATGACACCCCGAATAGAAAGGATAGGCGTTTTGCATGCCACGTTGTTTCCTTTCTCTATTACAAATTTCACTCTATATAAGGTTCACGGAAGAGATTAATGATGGCCGTTCAGCATATACCAAGCAACCCCAAGGGAGATGGCGAAATGGGGGGACATACCATGCAGCTAGCAACTCCAGGGGAGATGGTCGAGTGGGTGGGACATACCAAGCAGCTAGCAACCCCAATGGAGATGGTGGAGTGGGTGGGACATACCAAGCAGCTAGCCACCCCATTGGGAGATGGTGGAGTGGGTGGGCCATACCAAGCAGCGAGCAACTCCAAGGGAGATGGTCGAGTGAGTTGACCATACCAAGCAACTTGCAACCCCAAGGGAGATGGTGGAGCGGGTGGGATATGCCAATCAGCTAGCAACCCCAATGGAGATGGTGGAGTGGGTGGGACATACCAAGCAGCTAGCAACCCCATTGGGAGATGGTGGAGTGGGTGGGCCATACCAAGCAGCGAGCAACTCCAAGGGAGATGGTGGAGTGGGTGGACCATACCAAGCAGCTTGCAACCCCAAGAGAGATGGTGGAGCGGGTGGGATATGCCAAGCGGCTAGCAACCCCAAGGGACACGGCGGAGTGGGTGGGACACACCAAAGCAGTTAGCAACCCCAGGAGAGATGGTGGAGTGAGTGGGACATACCAAGCAGCTAACAACCCCAATGGAGATGGTGGAGTGGGTGAGACATACCAAGCAGCAAGCAGCTAGCAACCCCAGGGGAGATGGTGGAGTGAGTGGGACGTACCATACAGCTAGCAACCCCAGGGGAGATGGTGGAGTGGGTGAGACATGCCAAGTAGCTAGCAACTCCAAGGGAGATGGTGGAGTGGGTGGGACATACCAAGCAGCTAGCAAACCCAGAGGAGATGGTGGAGCGGGTGGGATATGCCAAGCAGCTAGCAACCCTAAGGGACACGGCGGAGTGGGTGGGACACACCAAGCAGCTAGCAAACCCAGGGGAGATGGTGGAGCGGGTGGGACATACCAAGCAGCTAACAACCCCAATGGAGATGGTGGAGTGGGTGAGACATACCAAGCAGCAACCAGCTAGCAACCCCAGGGGAGATGGTGCAGTGGTTGGACATGCCAAGCAGCTAACAAACCCAATGGAGATGGTGGAGTGGGTGAGACATACCAAGCAGCAAGCAACTAGCAACCCCAGGGGAGATGGTGGAGTGAGTGGGACGTACCATGCAGATAGCAACCCCAATGGAGATGGTGGAGTGGGTGAGACATGCCAAGTAGCTAGCAACTCCAAGGGAGATGGTGGAGTGGGTGGGACATACCATGCAGCTAGCAACCCCAGGGGAGGTGGTGGAGTGGGTGAGAGATGCCAAGTAGATAGCAACTCCAAGGGAGATGGTGGAGTGGGTTGGACATACCAAGCAGCTAGCAAACCCAGAGAAGATGGTGGAGTGGGTGGGACATACCAAGCAGCTAGCAACCCCAGCGGAGATGGTAAAGTGGGTGGGACATACCAAGCAGCTAGCAACCCCATGGGCGATGGTGGAGTGGGTGGGCCATACCAAGCAGCTAGCAACCCCAATGGAGATGGTGGAGTGAGTGGAGTGGGTGGGACATACCAAGCAGCTAGCAACCCTATTGGGAGATGGTGGAGTGGGTGGGACATACCAAGCAGCTAGCAACCCCAATGGAGATGGTGGAGAGGGTGGAACATACCAAGCAGCTAGCAACCCCAATGGAGATGGTGGAGTGAGTGGGACATACCATGCAGCCAGCAACCCCAGGGGAGATGGTGGAGTGGGTGGGACATACCAAGCAGCTAGCAACCCCAGGGGAGATGGTGGAGTGGGTGGGATATACCAAGCAGCTAGCAACCCCAAGGGCGGTGGTGGAGTGGGTGGGACATACCAAGCGCCTAGCTACCCCAGGGGAGATGTTGGAGTGGGTGGGACATACCAAGCACCTAGCAACCCCAGCGGAGATGGTCGAGTGGGTGGGACATACCAAGCAGCTAGCAACCCCATGGGCCATGGTGGAGTGAGTGGGCCATACCAAGCAGCTAGCAACCCCATTGGGAGATGGTGCAGTGGGTGGGACAAACCAAGCAGCTAGCAACCCCAATGGAGATGGTGGAGTGGGTGGAACATACCAAGCAGCTAGCAACCCCAATGGAGATGGTGGGTGAGTGGGACATACCAAGCAGCCAGCAACCCCAGGGGAGATGTTGGAGTGGGTGGGACATACCAAGCACCTAGCAACCCCAGGGGAGATGGTAGAGTGGGTGGGATATACCAAGCTCCGCCGACCATATTTATAATGGCATCACTGTTCCATAGGTGCACCAGTGAAGTAGAGTAAAAAAAGAAGAGAGGAGTGAGAGAGAGAAAGGATGAGAAAATCCCTTTGCACTTTCTGACCATATCCAATATTCGTTTCGTTTTGTCTCGATAAGGTATTTCAATGTTTCCAACCTCATCCTCGACCAGTAAACAGCAAATCCTGATAATGATCCTTGTACATTTAGTTTTTGGAAATTCGATTGACTGTTCTTCCCAATCTACTGAGATTGATAACGGACTACGATTTTCGCTATACCGGCTTGTTGGTACGTTTGACTGGCTGTATTATTCAGCAGAATACATAGCATATTGCCGCCTTCATGAGAGAATGAAGCATCCACAATTCATTGTGCCGGCATATTGAGCTAGGTTCTCCTGGACCATAATGTACTGCTGTCTGACTTGTATCACAACGGAACATGTCCAATGTCTTACATGCAGTGCTTCAGAAAATAAACTAAGCTGGAGCTCATTCAGATTGTAACATGGAAATTGTGGGAACAAGTTATGCAATCGAGTCCACCAACTAAACTAGATTTTGAACAGTCAGACGTGCGCAATCTAGCACAGTCAGACATGCGCAATCTAGCACAGTCAGACGTGCGCAATCTAGCACAGTCAGACGTGCGCAATCTAGCACAAAACTGACAAGGAGTACTAAAATCATTCCACGGCATGGACTCGATCACATAACTTGTGCCCACAATTTCCATGTTACAATGTTTTTCCTTGGCTCACCATCCTAGTTCTCATTCAGATTCATCGTCATTTTTGCTGTGTTGGTATGGTTATGAACTTATGTGTTGATATGGTTATGTGTTGCAACAAGAGTACATGAAAACCAGAGTGTGCAGCTCGGATGGGTTGCTGTCACGGCGAAATTCCGGGACTACATCATTTTAGTGATGTAGTGCGTACAAGCAGGATTCAAGCAGGTCTCTTTCTGCACAACTGCAGCTCAGTTGTACACACTACGCCATTTCCCGCCTCAGATCTGCACCAAATATGATGTAATCACGGAATTCCGCCGTGACAGACACCCATAGCAGAGTAGACCCCAAGCTGCACACTCTGGTTTTCATGTACTCTTGGTTGCAATGGTTATGTGTTGCTATGGTTATGTGTTGCTATGGTTATGTGTTGCTATGGTTATGTGCTGCTACGGTTATGTGTTGCTATGGTTATGTGTTGGTATGGTTATGTGTTGGTATGGTTATGTGTTGCTATGGTTATGTGTTGGTATGGTTATGTGTTGCTATGGTTGTGCGAATGGTCAGTGACTACAATCTACTCTACATGCTGGTGCTATGAGTGCTGGTAGTCGAATTCTCGTAGACTGTCACAAGTGTCAAGGAGGGGGGAGGGGAGGGGGCGGGGGTTCAAGTTGTGTAGAGTAGAACCCGGGTTAAGGGTCACACCGGATTAGGGATCGGAGCCCGGGGAGGGGGGGGGGTCACTTGGCATGTACATTGTGCGGGTGATCCTTATACCGGGATTTAATTTCCGGCCCAAGGGGGTCCCCCGTCGGTTTCCGACGAAGCCGTAATTTTTTTCGCTCCAAACTATTTTTCCGGGGTCCATCTACTCACAAAAGTCGTTTTGCACACCTTTTTGCCCATCCCTGTACAACTGAGTCCAGCTATGTCAGCGCAGAGTTAGGTGGATCCCTAACCCGGGTTCTACTCTACATCCTTTTATGGTCCATGACACACGGCGCTTTTACTTGATTACGCCCTGGCAAAAATAACCTTGTTTCGGGTCGGCCGACTCGGTCATTTTCCCCCAATTTCTGAAACCTTTTTGTATGTACACAATAGGTGCCTGGGAGCCTGTACACAGTCCCTTTCCCAAAGATGCCGTGATTTTTCGCAACTCATGCTTTTTACAACCGTACCAACACAAGTGCAAATTGCTGAAATCGCATCCACATTTTCATGAAAATCTCTAACGTTGCTAACAACGCAACTTAAAGTGAGACTTCTTGTACATGTAATGACAAATGAGCTCGTATGCTTTTGTCTGACATGTAGTCTGTGACTTGACCTTTTGACCCCCCCATGCCATGGGCCTATGGGGCCAAGGCTGTGGAAAGGTTGCGAGTAGTACGCGGCAATGAAGAAAGTTGCGAAAGTTGAGATTTCTTCCAAAACAACCAAAAGTGGCAAAAAAGTGGCAAAAAAGTGGTGAGCATTTTTGGGAAAGGGCTGCCGGTACGTCTGGTAGGTAGCTGGTGAACTCATTCACTTGCATACATGCATGCATACGTGTATGTGCAGTCGTACACCATGTTTATATCTACTAGTATGCTAGACACGTATGCTGTCATGAGAACGTAGTCTGTACGTAGTCTGTACGTAGTCTGTACGTAGTCTGTACGTAGTCTGTAGGTAGTCTGTAGGTAGTCTGTACGTAGTCTGTACGTAGTCTGCACGTAGTCTGTACGTAGTCTGTACGTGGTCTGAACGTGGTCTGAACGTGGTCTGTACGTGGTCTGTACGTGGTCTGTACGTGGTCTGTACGTGGTCTGTACGTGGTCTGAACGTGGTCTGTACGTGGTCAGTACAGACCACGTAGTCTGCACGTGGTCTGTACGTGGTCTGTGCGTAGTCTGTGCGTAGTCTGTACGTAGTCTGTATGTGGTCTGTACGTAGTCTGTGCGTAGTCTGTGCGTAGTCTGTACGTAGTCTGTACGTAGTCTGTACGTAGTCTGTACGTAGTCTGTACGTGGTCTGTACGTAGTCTGTACATGGTCTGTACGTGGTCTGTACGTAGTCTGTACGTAGTCTGTACGTAGTCTGTACGTAGTCTGTACGTAGTCTGTACGTAGTCTGTACGTAGTCTGTACGTAGTCTGTACGTAGTCTGTACGTAGCCTGTATTTGGTCTGTACGTAGTCTGTACGTAGTCTGTACGTAGTCTGTACGTGGTCTGTACGTAGTCTGTGCGTAGTCTGTACGTGGTCTGTACGTAGTCTGTACGTAGTCTGTACGTAGTCTGTACGTAGTCTGTACGTAGTCTGTACGTAGTCTGTACGTAGTCTGTACGTAGTCTGTACGTAGTCTGTACGTAGTCTGTACGTAGTCTGTACGTAGTCTGTACGTAGTCTGTACGTAGTCTGTACGTAGTCTGTACGTAGTCTGTACGTAGTCTGTACGTAGTCTGTACGTAGTCTGTACGTAGTCTGTACGTAGTCTGTACGTAGTCTGTACGTAGTCTGTACGTAGTCTGTACGTAGTCTCTACGTAGTCTGTACGTATACAGTCATGCTGGGACATCGCAATATTGATCCATACCATGTCGCTGCTGTATGTGCATATTCTACATTTACACGTAACAATCATGTACATCTAGAAACTGTATGCTGATCTGCTTGTGTCCATCACAATAATTATGATATTCTACCTGTATGTAAGCATTAGGATCATTCAGGGATGTCCTCTGGCTATGCTAATGTATGCCATTGGTCTGCACCCTCTGATTGAGAGTTTGAAGGAACCCAGCCAGCACCCCCAAAACTGGTACGCTGATGATTCTTCTTGTGCGGGACGGTTGCGCAACATCAGGAAGTGGCTCGACCGCCTTATCGATCAGGGTGAAGCTTTCGGCTACCAAGTTGAGCCGACAAAGAGTATCATTACTGTTTCCCCAGATCTCGTTCAGCAAGCTAATGATATCTTTGGGGATCTGAACATCCAAGTAGCCACATCTGCCCGTTTCCTAGGAGGCTGTATCGGTGAACCTGACAGAGTGAAATCGTTTGTCAAGGAGAGAGTGGAGACGTGGGTGAGCAGTGTCAATTGCCTTGCCGCTGCTGCCAGGAAATACCCCCAGTCGGCGTATTGTGCGTTGAATCGCTCGCTCTCATGTGAGTGGTCATACCTGCAGCGTGTTGTCCAGGGTCTTGAAGAGGAGTTTGCTCCGCTTCGAGACGTCATCCTGGAGCAATTTGCCCCAGCCATCCTTGGGCGGGAGGTTCTTCCTCGGGAACACCAGCTCCTCACCCTGCCAGTCAAGTATGGTGGCTTGGCTTTGGCCGATCCTGTCCACACAGCACCCCAGGCTTACCAGAATTCGAGAAACGCAACTGACATCCTGCGCAACTCCATCCAATCTGGTAACCCCGTAAATGTAAATGATCACAGCGCTCACTGTCGCCGCATCACAAGCCAAATCAGCAGGGAACGAGATGTGATTTCCGCTGAAATCAGCCAATCAATTCTCAGTGACCTGCCACAGCTTGAGGAGCGCACCCTCTCCCGCATCGTACGGGGAAATGCCTCCGAATCGCTTACGGTGTTGCCCCTGAAGTGCGAGGGGTATGATCTGTCGAGTACAGAATTCCGCGATCAACTTGCCATCCGCTATGGTCGGCAGCCGCTTGCCCTGCCAGCGCAATGTGATGGTTGCGGGAAGCCCTTCTCTCTCTCCAGCATGGCCTTGACTGCCCGAAAGGTGGACTTATCAAGCGAGGCCACAATGATCTGCGTGATAGCGATGCAAAGCTAGCTGATATGGCATTCGGTGGTGTTGTCGTCGAGCCGATCATGGTGCCGGAGGGTGATCGGATGGAGCAGCCTGCTCTTCGGGCAGATTGGCTTGCGTGTGGGAGGATAACAGGGTGGCGTTTTTTGATAATCGCATCATTGATGCCAACGCACCCAGTTACTCCCATTCATCCTGGGAAGCTACTTCCAACCGCGCTGCTAACGCGAAGAAAAAGAAGTACCGTCAGGCCTCCGAGGACCTCCGTGGGTCGTTCACACCACTGGTTTGTTCCACGGATGGGGTGCTACATCGCGAATACGCCAGCTATCAGAAGCGACTTGCTGGTCGCCTCGCCCTCAAGTGGGACAAGCCATTTTCAATCATCATGGCTTGGGTGCGAGTTCGCTAGGCCTTGACAGATTATGCTAGCATAATTTTTCGCATAATTCCTACCAAAATCGAATAATCGCATAATTCGAGGCAAATTGCATACGAATCGCATAAAATTGGAATAATCCGCCTGTTCGCATCAAATTCCATACAGTTGTACATGTTCTACAAGTACAAGTACAAGTAAATGCACCAGGAGGCCGTAAGCTTCCGACTCCCTTGAGAACATGTCCAGTCCACTACAATCAGTGACGGTCGTAGCTAGGTTGGACGATGCGTTGACCCCATTGAACTTTTGCTACTACAGTACAACGCCCTCTACAAAAAAATTCCCCTGTTATTTTGCACAGAACCATTATACATTAGCAGCATATGTGAGCATAATGCGGCATAATATGATAACTTTTAGCATAAAAATAGAATAATTCTGCAATTTTTTCAGCAATGCGAAAAGCATATTTTCACGAAAATATTAGCATAATCTGTCAAGGTCTAGAGTTCACAGCCAATTTGCAGTGATCCATGCAGTCGACCTCCGGCTACGTGGGTCTAGAAGGCGCCTGACGACGCAGGACGGTGCTGGGGTAGGCACCGGCCATTGAAAACTGAATTTCGTCTGTTTTACGTGGAATTTCTTGGAGTTTCCCAATGTATTGTACTTGAATAAAATTCTTTTTTACCTTTCATGGTATCTCAATTTTTTCACATCTACATGACTTTATTTTGCCCGTAAAAGAGGCCGTTACCCCGTTAAAAAATAAAAAAATAAAAAAATTAGGATCATTCATAATAAAAAACACAAATTGTCCGAAACGGTTCTTTCCCTGCCGACCGAGTTTGCTTTTTGGGGGTTGTAGACCCAAAGCAAGCTTATTTATGGTTTTGGACTTAGTTTAAATCTGGCTTTGGAAAATTTATTTTTCATAGCTCTCAGGTTCGGCCTCATTTTCTCTGTGCTGCGCTGATGAGTCCACAAAGGACGAAACAGTTCAGTCCGCAGATTGAGTTGTTTTCGACTTAGATAATCGAGCATGAAAACAAAGGCACAAAGAACAGCTTAGAAAGCCTGCTTACTGATGCGCTAAAGAAATAACCGATGTACACTACGAAATTGTCCGTGTGTAGAATTTGTTGAATACAGGGTAAATGTTACGTTACCTGAAGTCTTTCCGCCGTCTGCCATCATTCCACAGGTAGCTGCAATGTCGGCATGAGAATATCCAAAATCTCCGAGCAGCTTCCTCCAATCGATTGATAGGAATGGTACATGCAGAGCACAGAGCTCAAAGCCTTCACGAAAGTTGTGATTTGGAAAGGTATAGAACGGGATGTAGCATGATGGCCGAGTTCTTGAGGAACGAAAACAGGTACTTTGAAGTACTACCCAAGTTGCTGGACGAAGAAATCACAATACAGAACTGACGGCTTGGAAAGAGTACTGTCGAAGAAATGATCTCAAACCATTCGCACAGTCGAGTTTTGTTCTTCAAATTTTAGCACTGAAAATAATCACTGGGCACAATACTTCACAGGACTCAGGAGTCACATGAGATGCTAACAGTAACATGAACTAAATCTACTGTGACATGTACAGTGTTGTACTCTATAGAAATATTGTACATCCTATAAACTGAGTCTCACGTTTTGCCGTGTGAACAGTGCAGCACTCGTGCGTCATTCACCCAGGCCAGAGCATCGAAAGCCCAAATCATCCGCTGCTAATTTACGAGCTGTGCAACAAAACATTCCTACCTGTCACCATGGTCACTGAGCGAGCAAGAAATCGCAGTCACCGGTTACAATCACCATGGTCACAGGCTACAGTAGACTAGAAATAGAATGTAGACTACAATACGTGGACTACAATACGTAGAGTGTATTCTATGAGCTGCTCAGCAGAACACTATGTCTATGATACACTCCACAATCACAACACGTAGAAATATCTACACTTATCAACTCCCTTAGTATTGACTCACATAGATTTTTGCCATACCTAAGCAGTCAAATATTCCTGCATATTTCACTCCTCAGGGCTATATTGACCGCTTATATTTGACTCCTTTTTAGCGATTGAACACATGTTTTGGTCGGTCGTGATAAATCTAATATTGACCTTGCACTTGGTCAGTATAGGAAGTAAAAGACCTCGTAAAAGACCTCGGCTTCGCCTCAGTCTTTTACTCGGCTTTTACCTCCTACTCAGTCAATATTAGATACGTACATAACACTTTGATGCAGTTCACATCGACCTATAGTCAGATAGTCCAGATCTACACTAACATTCAATCATTGTAGTACGTACAGTAGTATGTAAGGGCAGTAAGGGCCCTAACATCTATTGATGTCTTGTAGGTGCACATGAACACTTTGCTGCAGTCTACTACAGTCTACTACAGTCTACTACAGGCACTGTACTCACGTGATCACAAGAGATGAGCTGCTCACACAAAACACAACACCCACGTACCCGGTGACCGTCACTCCTCTGCAGATTCTATCGTTCTGTTCAAAAAATGTCTGCAACTCAAAGTCTGCGAGTCCGCAGGGCGTTCCCAGCCTTGCCCCAGCCTTGTGTAGCCTTGTGTCCTGCTGTCAACACTGGGCTGGCTCTCAAAGTACAAAAAATAGTTGTTCTTTTCATGTTGGGATTTCGAGTTTCACGCTAAAGCGATCATCGCCCAACAACCCTAGATGTTTAAATTATCAACCCTAGATGTGAAATGCTTCAGTCACACGTTAGGCTCTGGATGGTTGACTTGGGCCAGAAAGTGTAATTCAGTTACAGTACAGCTAGCCGTGAATTATCTGAAGGAAGAGCTTGGATACCTAAAAAGTTCTGATGATGAAGAAGAAGTGTGTTCAATCGGCTGGGATGCTGCCCGCCTGGAATGCTGGTCTAGTGTCATGCAGCTGATGAGTGATGACCTCCTCTGAAGATAATGTTCTTCACCAAGTTTACCGTGGCATACTGATGCGCATGCAGTGGTAGTTGTACATGATTGTACTGTACTGGACACCTTGATAGAATTTCCGAGTTTTGCCTAAAACCATGCATCTGGGAAGCGACACAAGGCCTAGGCCCTAACCCTAACCCTAACCCAGCATTGGTGCTGCAACTGCATTGTACAGGGTGTACAGGGTGTACAGGGTGTACAGGGTCTATGCAAGCATTGGTGGTGACTGGGATCTGATCCATTCCCGGTGCCAATTTCGGCTTTTGTAAACCGTCCCTTACTCCAAATGTTGGATTCAGCGAGAAAAGTCTGAAATTGGATAAATTACGGATAAAATTGTTTATCCCACTTGCAGCTATGCACAGTGCAGTGAAGGTACAAGAAAATCAAAGATGGATGGTCGCCTCAGCATCCGCCGAGAAAAGAAAAAAATGTGAGAAAAATATACCCAGCACAGCAAACCATGATGGAGCGATGGTGCCCTAAGGTTGGGGCGCTATAAGGTTGGTGCCATATAGGGTTGGGGCCATATAGGGTTGGGGTCTTAAAAGGTTGGTGCCATATAGGGTTAGTGCTCTATCTATGTAGGGTAAGTAATTAATGTTAGTGCTCTCTAATGCTATTGTTTGTAACTTGGAAGTAACAATTGGAAGACATTGAAGCGCGCGCTGAAGTACATACTAAAATGTACAGTACAACACAGTGAGCCGTAACTACATGATATTCTACATACATACACAAGTAACATACTGTAACTACACTGCTACACTGCTACGAGACTACTACTACTCAAATACATACAACACATTAGAAATGACGTGACAACACATACATGTACATGTATGTTCGTACTGAGAAAAATGATCAGACGCGGGTTGCTAAAACTATAACGGATTTCGGGAAGAAGAACATAGCTGCTATATTGCTACGGCTAGCACACACGCGATCTAAATGCATTTTCAGACTAAGAATACCACTGAGAATGAAACTAGTAATGCCACTGGCAAAGACATTGACAAAGAGACTAGCAATGCCATTGGCAACGGAACTAGCAATGTCACTGCCAACTGACACTGTGTGCACGTGGGGGGGGGGGGGGGGGGGGTGACAGGGACATACCATGATCAGGGTGTATCAGGGTGTATCAGGATCAGGGGTATTAGAATCGAGGGAGAGGGTGTCAGCATGACAGGGTTATCCGGTATTAGCACCAGAAGAGGGGGGGGGGGGGTTATAGTCAGAGAGAGAGAGAGAGAGAGAGAGAGAGAGAGAGAGAGAGAGAGAGAGAGAGAGAGAGAGAGAGAGAGAGAGAGAGAGAGAGAGAGAGAGAGAGAGAGAGAGAGAGAGAGAGAGAGAGAGAGAGAGAGAGAGAGAGAGAGAGAGAGAGAGAGAGAGAGAGAGAGAGAGAGAGAGAGAGAGAGAGAGAGAGAGAGAGAGAGAGAGAGAGAGAGAGAGAGAGAGAGAGAGAGAGAGAGAGAGAGAGAGAGAGAGAGAGAGAGAGGGTGTGTGTGTGCGGTGGTGGTGGTGGTGGTGGTGGTGGTGGTGGTGGTGGTGGGGGTGTTAGAGTCACGGAGAGGGGGGGTGTTAGACTCATGTGGCATTAGAACCAGGGTATTAGAATAACGTCAGTACCGGAACTCAATTCAAGGAATGAAAATCCAAATAGGGACACAATCATAAAGAACTCTTGAACTCAGCTTGTAGTGTCCAGGTGGTGTACAGGTACTAATAGTCTCCTGCACTAGCCTGTACTCAAAGTTAAAATGTTCAGCCATTCAGCTATCAGGTCAAGTTCAAAGGGAAACTCCTCTACCTGTCATGTCCACAGTTGTGACAAGAACACATACAACACAAATCAGGAACAGTTGGGGCATTCATGGTCTTGTCCCGGTCTGGTCATTTTCTTGTCACGCGTATTGTCACATAGAGGCACGGGTTTCTGGTTTGTTAGATCCACCAGTCCAGCCCGTCGTCCTCCTCCTCCTCCTCGCCGGCGGCGGTGGCAGTAGCTGTGTTGTTGGTCAGCAGGCTGATTGCCTGGTTCAATACACGACGACTGCATGTGAATCTTGGTGTTCTCATCTTGCTTAGGAGCACAGCCCGTCGCGCAAGTATCCACAATCTCCGCAGTCTCGGCCATCTCCGTAATTTCCGCAGTCTCAGCCATCTTGGCAGACTCTGCGGGGATCTCTGAATATGTAGCTAGCAGGTTTGCTGCGCCAGGCTGATGGATCATTCTACTAAAACTAGTATCACTATGATCAAAGTGCTGAGAACAAGTAGATTGTGCATGCTCAGGTTCTGTATACAAGTGGAGAAAGCCAATGGCAGCAACTGGCTTCTTGAGAACGGCAAGATCTGGTTTTCTGTCACTGAATGTAACCTCCAAATCACGTACAACGCCGTGCCTGCTGCTTTCTCTGCTGCTATCTCTGCCACTTTCTCCGCTGCTGTCTCTGCTGCTTTCTCTGCTGCTGTCTCTGCTGCTTTCTCTGCCGCTTTCTCTGCTGCTTTGTCCGGGTGTTGCAGCAGGCGGAGTGGAACGCGTGGTAGGAGTGGTTGGTATGGAATGTTGGTGAATGTTAGCAGCTCGCTTGGTCGGAGTGGTCAGTGTGGAATGTTGGTCAATGTTAGCAGCTCGCTTGGTAGGAGTGGTTGGTGTGGATAGAGTGGTCACAGTGTAACGTCGGTCAATGCAAACACCTCGCATGTTCGGAGTGGACGGTATGGAATGTTGCTCAATGTATGCAGCTCGTGTGAGCGGAGTGGTTAGTCGTTGAATGTTAGCAGCTCGTGTGGGCGGAGTGGTTAGTCGTTGAATGTTAGCAGCTCGTGTGGACGGAGTGGTCGGAGTGGTCGGTGTGGAACGTCGATCAATGTATGTACGTGGCTTGGTCGGAGTGGTCGGTGTGGGTGGAGTGAACGGTATGGAGCGTCGGTCAGTGTATGCAGCTTGCTTGGTCGGAGTGGACGGAGTGGTTGATGTGGAACATCGGTGAATGTTAGTAGCTCGCATGGATGGAGTAGATGGCGTGGATCGTTTGTCAATGCGAGTAGCTGGCGAGTCTGGAGTAAGCGGCATGTTCATTCTGCATCTCTTGTTAGTTGGCGATGCCGCATCATTGTCCACTCTCATCTGGCGTTTTCCACTGTGTGCAAGAGATGTGGAGTGCGGACGAAAGTTCTCATCTACACCACAATGACTTATATAGCAGCGCTGGGGTGATGAGGATAGCAGCTCTACACCTGATGTACCTGTTGTAGCTACTGTTGATGTAGCTCCTGTTGCTGGTAACCACGGCAACACCGGCAATAACGATGGTGGACCCAGTAATGGTGATGGTGACGATGGTGGTGATGGTGGTGGTGATAACGATAATGGCGATGTTGATACACTTGTGGCTGGACTGGCTGGACTGACCGTGGCTGAAGATGATCCGACAGATAGTGCCTGTGCTGCTGCCATTCCTGGTCGTGATGCTGGTCGTGATGCTGGTCGTGATCCTGGTCGTGATGCTGGTCGTGACCCTGGTCGTGATGCTGGTGGTGCTGCTGGTGAAACGGATTTTGCCGCCACGTCTGCTGCCCTTGCTGTCAGGACTGATTGGCTGTCTAGTGATGTGTCTGTTGGTGCGGCTGGTGCTGTTGTTAATTTAAACGAACAGGAGCCGGTAGACAAATCGGCTTGCCCCTCAGATGTACTGGGGCATGCACTGCCATTACAAGCTGATGTAGTACTCATCAATAGTTGTTGCTCTTGCAAGTACCTTTCTTGTTCATGCTTCAGCGGCTGCTGTTGCTGCTGCTGCTGTTGCTGCCGCTGTTGCTGCTTCTGCTTAATGTGGTGTTGGTGTTGGTGGAGCAGGGGCGGATGATGTTGTTCGTGTTTGTCATTCCGTTGCAGCTGTGGGTTACAAACTACACAGACGGTGGAAAGCTGCTCAGCTGAAACCTTTGATCGAGTCAAGGTTGTCTCAATGGGCAGGAATTGCTTGAGCTCTGGTGATGAAGGCCGTGATTTGATGCGACCGCATACAACACCAGCCTGCTGCTGCTGCATTCTCATGTCACAATGGTACTGCTGCTGCTGCTGCTGCTGCTGCTGCTGCATTCTCATGTCACAATGGCACTGCTGCTGCTGCTGGTTGTCGTGTTGATGGTAGTGTGCCATTTCCCTAGAGTCAGCCATAGCAGAGTCAGCCATAGTAGAGTCAGCCATAGACATAATAGACATAACGTTGCACGCTGTTGGACCAGTGCTGACTCTGTGACTTGGATGTGCTGTTGGACCAGTGCTGACTCTGTGACTTGGACGTGCGGTCGGACCAGTGCTGACTCTGTGACTTGGACGTGCGGTCGGACTAGTGCTGACTCTGTGACTTGGACGTGCGGTCGGACCAGTGCTGACTCTGTGACTTGAACGGACATCGGCGTAGTCACCACCTCTCCCACCACTGATGTCACCACGGCTAGCACCACCTCTGTCATCAATGGTGTTGATGCTGGCATTGCAAGTGATGCTGCTCGCTCCACAGTAAGTAGGAGTGCTAAGACCTCCGCTGCGGACCATGGCTGTGCTACAGCCTATCAGTGAATCCTTTGCACATTCCAATGATAGAAGTGATGATGATGATGTCACCACTGGTGTTTCCATAGCAGATGACATCATAGGCAGTGTTAACATAGCCTGTGATGACGTCATAGACAGTGCTACTGGCGCCTTATCTGGTGCAGCCGCTGGCCATGATATTGACATGATTTCTTCTCCTCCTCCTGCTGCTGCGGATGCTGGTGCTGCGGATGCTGCTGCGGATGCTGCGGACGATGCTGCGGATGCTGCTGCTGATGCCACTGCGGATGCTGCTGCTGATGCTGCCGATGATGCTGCGGATGATGCTGCTGCTGGCAATGTCCCGGTTGATTCCAGTTCTCTTGCTGATGCACGTAGTGATTGTGGAGATGGTGCAGGAGGTTGAGGTGATAATGCTGCAGATACTGCCCGCTCTGGTGATAACGCTGCAGATACTGCCCGCTCTGGTGATAACGCTGCAGATACTGCCCGCTTTGGTGATAACGCTGCAGATACTGCCCGCTCTGGTGATAACGCTGCAGATACTGCCCGCTCTGGTGAAAACACTACCTGTGCTGGTGCCTGTGCTGGTGCCTGTGCTGGTGCCTGCGCTGGTGGAGATGCTGGCGGAGATGCTGGCGGAGATGGTGGTGGAGATGTTGTCCTGTTGCCTAGCTCCAGTGATACCACAAGATCATCAATACAGTCACCATCACCACCATCACGATCATCGCAACCAGAGCACATTGATGTTGGAGGTAGACAACTTTCATCACCTTCATCACTACTGCCCGCACCATACCAGTAGGTTGTCAGCTGTATGAACTCAGCCAAACTAATCAACTGCAACAAAAACAAAACACACACAACACAACGCAACACAACACAACGCAACACAACGCAACACAACGCAACGGTAAGAATGTTAGGATATCACTCCAAACTTTTCTTTAGTTATAATTATGTACTTTAGTCGACCACTCAGAGACCGGGGATGGAAAAGAAAGACATGTCTGCAATCTATACTCTGAGCAGGACAGTCTACGCTCTGAGCAGCACAATCTATACTCTGAGCAGCACAAGTTATACTCTGAGCAGCACAGACTATGCTCGGAGCAGCACAGTATATGCTCTGAGCAGCACAGACTGTGCTCTGAGCAGCACAGGCTATACTCTGAGCAGCACAGTCTACGCTCTGAGCAGCAAAATCTACACTCTGAGCAGCACAGTCTACGCTCTGAGCAGCATAATCTATACTCTGAGCAGCACAGTATAATAATGCTCTGAGCAGCACAGTATATGCTCTGAGCAGCACAGACTGCTGCTCTGAGCAGCACAGTATATGCTCTGAACAGCACAGCATATGCTCTGAGCAGCACAGACTATGCTCTGAGCAGCAGTCTACGCTCTGAGCAGCATAATCTATACTCTGAGCAGCACAAGTTATATTCTGAGCAGCACATTCTACACTCTGAGCAGCACAGTATATGCTCTGAGCAGCACAGTATATGCTCTGAGCAGCACAGTATATGCTCTGAGCAGCACAGTATAATAATACTCTGAGCAGCACAGACTATGCTCTGAGCAGCACAGTATAATAATACTCTGAGCAGCACAGTATAATAATACTCTGAGCAGCACAGACTATGCTCTGAGCAGCACAATCTATACTCTGAGCAGCACAGTATAATAATGCTCTGAGCAACACAGACTATGCTCTGAGCAGCACAATCTATACTCTGAGCAACACAGTACAATAATGCTCTGAGCAGCACAGACTATGCTCTGAGCAGAACAATCTACACTCTGAGCAGCACAGTATAATAATACTCTGAGCAGCACAGACTATGCTCTGGGGAGCAAAACCACATGACTGGCAGTACACGTGATGCAGCGCGGCCATAATATGACACACCAAAAAATTTGGAGCAAGTGAGCTACCAATAGCAAACTCCTGCCAAGGACGCACGCTCTCAGGTCTCCAGCTACTAGTGCTGCATTGGGGTCGGGTGCACTACAGGTCTCCAGCTACTAGTGCTGCATTGGGGTCGGGTGCACGCTCTCAGGTCTCCAGCTACTAGTGCTGCATTGGGGTCGGGTGCACGCTCTCAGGTCTCCAGCTACTAGTGCTGCATTGGGATCGGGTGCACGCTCTCAGGTCTCCAGCTACTAGTGCTGCATTGGGGTCGGGTGCACGCTCTCAGGTCTCCAGCTACTAGTGCTGCATTGGGGTCGGGTGCACGCTCTCAGGTCTCCAGCTACTAGTGCTGCATTGGGGTCGGGTGCACGCTCTCAGGTCTCCAGCTACTAGTGCTGCATTGGGGTCGGGTGCACGCTCTCAGGTCTCCAGCTACTAGTGCTGCATTGGGATCGGGTGCACGCTCTCAGGTTTCCAGCTACTAGTGCTGCATTGGGATCGGGTGCACGCTCTCAGGTTTCCAGCTACTAGTGCTGCATTGGGATCGGGTGCACGCTCTCAGGTTTCCAGCTACTAGTGCTGCATTGGGATCGCCGGGTGCACGCTCTCAGGTTTCCAGCTACTAGTGCTGCATTGGGGTCGGGTGCGCTACAGGTCTCCAGCTACTAGTGCTGCATTGGGATCGCCGGGTGCGCTACAGGTCTCCAGCTACTAGTGCTGCATTGGGATCGCCGGGTGTGCTACAGGTTTCCAGCTACTACAGTCCATTCAGAAAAAAATGAACTTCTAGCTTTTGGCCATAAATGGGTCAAACGTTGAGTTTTTTTAGAATTTTTTCTGCAATCCCATATGGAATCCTCTTCCAATTATGTTTCTGAAGTTTTTTTGTCCAAAAAGCAAGCCATAGCAAGAATAGGATTTCGGCCAGGTTTTGCCCCAAAAGCACTGAATTGGGAAAAACCATCAAAATCCAGGCCGTTTGACCCCGCCTGCAACAGTGCATTCTGCGGTTCGAACCCCAGTTCAGGCACCCTTTTTGGACCCTTTTTCAAATTTCAAAGTTCGCAGCACTGCACTGTGTACGATGAAATCACGAAAAATCGCCAAATACGGGAGCTCGCCAGAGCCAGGACCCATCTTTTTATGAATGGACTGTAGTGCTGCATTGGGATCGGGTGCGCTACAGGTCTCCAGCTACTAGTGCTGCATTGGGATCGCCGGGTGCGCTACCTGTCTGCTGAAGATATGAAGATATCCATGGGCATGTCACATGTCTGCTAACGACATTTGTGGGTGTGTTACCTGTCCGCTAACGACATTTGTGGGTGTGTTACCTGTCCGCTAACGATATCAGTGGGTGTGTCACCTGTCTTTGAACGATATTTGTGGGTGTGTTACTCGTGCTGCATTGGGATCGGGTGCGCTACCTGTCTGCTGAAGATATCCATGGGCGTGTCACATGTCTGCTAACGACATTTGTGGGTGTGTTACCTGTCCGCTAACGACATTTGTGGGTGTGTTACCTGTCCGCTAACGATATCAGTGGGTGTGTCACCTGTCTTTGAACGATATTTGTGGGTGTGTTACTCGTCTGCTAACGTTATTTATGGTCTACAGGCAGCAAGAGTATATAACCCTAAGAGCATGCAACTCTGCATATGGGGTCTGGAGCACACCATGACCCTAAGAGCATGCAACTCTGCATATGGGGTCTGGAGCACACCATGACCCTAAGAGCATGCAACTCTGCATATGGGGTCTGGAGCACACCATGATCCTAAGAGTATGCAACTTTATGCAACTCTGCATATGGGGTCTGGAGCACAGTGCTGCCTGCATTACCTAGCCACAAGTGTGAGCCAGTGCGTCACTATAGATCAGCTACGGATTCCTGCTTCCAAATCTGCTTTCCTTGGAGACTTTGGATGGTTTTGTACGCAGTGCGTCACTCACAGGCATTGCCTATACCGTATTGGACACGAAATTGTTGAGGCTAAACCGCAGGAAAACTCAAATCCATGCAGCTGGATGGTCATTTCACTACGTAATTCCGGTAGCACGCCGCACATGACACCCATAGCTCATAGATCAGGAGTTGCACACACCGCGCATGGCACCCATAGCTCATAGATCAGGAGTTGCACACACTAGGGGTTATGTAGTGTTGCAGGTATGTATGTGGGTACCCGGAATACATGTACCTGTCTGAACCCTAGTCACAAGTCACAAGTCCCATGATAATGTTACTGCTTACCGTCCTCTGCGCCACCTGATCATACTCCGCACTTGAATATCTATTGGTAGGACAATATTAAAATAGCATACACACAGACACACACACATACACACACACACACACATACACACACACACACACACACATACACACATGTACATACACATACACACCCACACACATGCATGCACACACCCACACCAGAAAACACACACACACACATCAATAAGTAAACATAAATAATTAATTCACAAACGGATTCTACCAGGAAAGGAGAAGAGTTTGTATTAACCACCTGAGCTATGGGACCAGGCCGAACCTAGACAGCGCTGACAAGTTCTTTCACTCCAAAGGAAGCTCACAACACGTGCCACACATACTGATAGCACTTGGGTGCTTTACCCTCCCCCAGGGGACCAACCACGGCCAGTTTTACCCTCCCCAGGGGACCAACCACGGCCAGTTTTACCCTCCCCCAGGGGACCAACCACGGCCAGTTTTACCCTCCCCCAGGGGACCAGCCACAGCCAGTTTTACCCTCCCCCAGGGGACCAACCACGGCCAGTTTTACCCTCCCCCAGGGTACCAACCACGGCCAGTTTTACCCTCCCCCAGGGGACCAACCACGGCCAGTTTTACCCTCCCCCAGGGGACCAACCACGGCCAGTTTCATGCTATGTTCAGCCTGGTCCAATAGCTAAGACGATTACAGCAACACTCATGACAAGCAAGCTCCCGGGTTCGAGTCCAGGTGGGGTTAGAATTTGTTCTCTTTTTAGGCAGTTCACTTCCCAGTTCACTTCCCCGTTCACTTCCCTGTTCACTTCCCTGACTGATCCTTTGACATTTGAAGTTCTCTCAATCCTTTCCAAGTTTTGTATCACAACAGGAATAAGGTAGCATCTGATTTGCTCATAAGACAGTACACCATGGGTGGAGCGCAACAGATATTTTTTCTTTAGCTTTGCATTCAATGGTGCAGCACTCGTTGGTTACGTCAGCTTATCGTGGCGTGTGATTTATCAATGATGAACTCAGGAGTTAGTATCACTGTGGATGTCGATGACCAGTTTGGCAATCCTGATCCTGATTAGACATAACGACCATTAAGTCAACAAGACAATCTGCCAAGACTTTCTGACAACAAGAGCATGTGACAATCAGAGAATCCAGCGGAAAGCCGCACGATTATGCCTCCGCCGCCTCACTCTCTACACCCATATTAACCACTCTGACCTTCTACACCGCATCAAGTGGCCCACTCTCTTCTCCCGCTTTTAAGTTAAACACACAGTGTTTGCTCATCCCATCCACCACAATTACACCCTGCCTCATAATCCACCACAATTACGCCCTGCCTCATAATCCACCACAATTACGCCCTGCCTCATAATCCACCACAATTACGCCCTGCCTCATAATCCACCACAATTACGCCCTGCCTCATAATCCACCACAATTACGCCCTGCCTCATAATCCACCACAATTACGCCCTGCCTCATAATCCACCACAATTACGCCCTGCCTCATAATCCACCACAATTACGCCCTGCCTCATAATCCACCACAATTACGCCCTGCCTCATAATCCACCACAATTACGCCCTGCCTCATAATCCACCACAATTACGCCCTGCCTCATAATCCACCACAATTACGCCCTGCCTCATAATCCACCACAATTACGCCCTGCCTCATAATCCACCACAATTACGCCCTGCCTCATAATCCACCACAATTACGCCCTGCCTCATAATCCACCACAATTACGCCCTGCCTCATAATCCACCACAATTACGCCCTGCCTCATAATCCACCACAATTACGCCCTGCCTCATAATCCACCACAATTACGCCCTGCCTCATAATCCACCACAATTACGCCCTGCCTCATAATCCACCACAATTACGCCCTGCCTCATAATCCACCACAATTACGCCCTGCCTCATAATCCACCACAATTACGCCCTGCCTCATAATCCACCACAATTACGCCCTGCCTCATAATCCACCACAATTACGCCCTGCCTCATAATCCACCACAATTACGCCCTGCCTCATAATCCACCACAATTACGCCCTGCCTCATAATCCACCACAATTACGCCCTGCCTCATAATCCACCACAATTACGCCCTGCCTCATAATCCACCACAATTACGCCCTGCCTCATAATCCACCACAATTACGCCCTGCCTCATAATCCACCACAATTACGCCCTGCCTCATAATCCACCACAATTACGCCCTGCCTCATAATCCACCACAATTACGCCCTGCCTCATAATCCACCACAATTACGCCCTGCCTCATAATCCACCACAATTACGCCCTGCCTCATAATCCACCACAATTACGCCCTGCCTCATAATCCACCACAATTACGCCCTGCCTCATAATCCACCACAATTACGCCCTGCCTCATAATCCACCACAATTACGCCCTGCCTCATAATCCACCACAATTACGCCCTGCCTCATAATCCACCACAATTACGCCCTGCCTCATAATCCACCACAATTACGCCCTGCCTCATAATCCACCACAATTACGCCCTGCCTCATAATCCACCACAATTACGCCCTGCCTCATAATCCACCACAATTACGCCCTGCCTCATAATCCACCACAATTACGCCCTGCCTCATAATCCACCACAATTACGCCCTGCCTCATAATCCACCACAATTACGCCCTGCCTCATAATCCACCACAATTACGCCCTGCCTCATAATCCACCACAATTACGCCCTGCCTCATAATCCACCACAATTACGCCCTGCCTCATAATCCACCACAATTACGCCCTGCCTCATAATCCACCACAATTACGCCCTGCCTCATAATCCACCACAATTACGCCCTGCCTCATAATCCACCACAATTACGCCCTGCCTCATAATCCACCACAATTACGCCCTGCCTCATAATCCACCACAATTACGCCCTGCCTCATAATCCACCACAATTACGCCCCGCCTCATAATCCACCACAATTACGCCCTGCCTCATAATCCACCACAATTACGCCCTGCCTCATAATCCACCACAATTACGCCCTGCCTCATAATCCACCACAATTACGCCCTGCCTCATAATCCACCACAATTACGCCCTGCCTCATAATCCACCACAATTACGCCCTGCCTCATAATCCACCACAATTACGCCCTGCCTCATAATCCACCACAATTACGCCCTGCCTCATAATCCACCACAATTACGCCCTGCCTCATAATCCACCACAATTACGCCCTGCCTCATAATCCACCACAATTACGCCCTGCCTCATAATCCACCACAATTACGCCCTGCCTCATAATCCACCACAATTACGCCCTGCCTCATAATCCACCACAATTACGCCCTGCCTCATAATCCACCACAATTACGCCCTGCCTCATAATCCACCACAATTACGCCCTGCCTCATAATCCACCACAATTACGCCCTGCCTCATAATCCACCACAATTACGCCCTGCCTCATAATCCACCACAATTACGCCCTGCCTCATAATCCACCACAATTACGCCCTGCCTCATAATCCACCACAATTACACCCTGCCTCATAATCCACCACAATTACGCCCTGCCTCATAATCCACCACAATTACGCCCTGCCTCATAATCCACCACAATTACGCCCTGCCTCATAATCCACCACAATTACGCCCTGCCTCATAATCCACCACAATTACGCCCTGCCTCATAATCCACCACAATTACGCCCTGCCTCATAATCCACCACAATTACACCCTGCCTCATAATCCACCACAATTACGCCCTGCCTCATAATCCACCACAATTACGCCCTGCCTCATAATCCACCACAATTACGCCCTGCCTCATAATCCACCACAATTACGCCCTGCCTCATAATCCACCACAATTACGCCCTGCCTCATAATCCACCACAATTACGCCCTGCCTCATAAGGCGAGACCAAAAAATAGAGATTCCCGGGCCCTCCCGCACCAAAATCGAGCCAAAGCCAATTTTTTTTCTTGAACAGTTCATACATGTACAGTACTGATCGTGTGAGTAGATCTGTGATGTGGAGTCACACAAACCCGAGCTTGTAGTTGTACGACTCCCTGATGTACAGATCAGGGCCATCGTTGGCCGAAATATAGAAAAATTGAACGGGTAAATTGCGTACCTGTTGTGTGTAAAAAAATTGAATAGAAATTACCGGAAAATGCTGTAAAAAAAAGTTCAACATGGCATGCACACATACATGTATAGTCATGTACATACATGGGAAAAAATAAAAAATAAAATTCGCCCGCCCACACCAATTTCACATGGGTCCTGCCCGGGAATCTCGATTTTATTTTGGTCTCGCCTAATCCACCACAATTACGCCCCGCCTCATAATCCACCACAATTACGCCCTGCCTCATAATCCACCACAATTACGCCCTGCCTCATAATCCACCACAATTACGCCCTGCCTCATAATCCACCACAATTACGCCCTGCCTCATAATCCACCACAATTACGCCTTGCCTCATAATCCACCACAATTACGCCCTGCTTCATAATCCACCACAATTACGCCCTGCCTCATAATCCACCACAATTACGCCCTGCCTCATATTCTAATGCTCGCAACCCCAAATCGTGTCCAATACAGGCTATACTTTCGGCACACTCGCACTTTGGTATTTTGCCAACTGCAAGGACCGACTGCTGACTGGGTTCCTATCTAGAATTCTCGCCATTATTTCAATGGCCTCCCATCAACGTTCGCGATATTCAAATCACCAGTTTTGTTTTACCCTTTCACTGCCAGCTGACTGCTCAAGTGACAAGGCACTCAGTGCCAGGCTGTCAGCTGAGCTGTGCACTCCCCAGTGCCAGGCGCTTTTTACCTCCAGTTCAAAAAATCGAAAGGCCAACTTTTCCTGGATTTTTTGGTACTTTCTGTACGGAATATCGCTTTCTAAAGTATACATCGTAGGTAGACAACTGATAAAGGAAGCCATTGCCCTCGAAAAAATCTCAAAATCTGAAGTACAAGCGCGCTGCGCGTTCGAGTGCCAGCCACTGTGCAACAAGTCATGTCATGTCATGCGGAAGTGTGCCGCGCGCTGCATGCACTGCATACAGTCCATGTACACCATCAAGAGTACATGAAAACCAGAGTGTGCAGCTCGGATGGGTTGCTGTCACGGCGGAATTCCGTGATTACATCATTTTAGTGATGTAGTGCGTACAAGCAGGATTCAAGCAGGTCTCTTTCTGCACAACTGCAGCTCAGTTGTACGCACTACGCCATTTCCCGCCTCAGATCTGCGCCAAATATGATGTAATCACGGAATTCCGCCGTGACAGACACCCATAGCAGAAAAGGCCCCAAACTGCACACTCTGGTTTTCATGTACTCTTGACACCATGTATACACCATGTAACACCATGTATACACCATGTATACACCATGTATACACCATGTAACACCATGTATACACCATGTATACACCATGTATACACCATGTATACACCATGTATACACCATATATACACCATGTATACACCATGTATACACCATGTATACACGGCATGTGCACAGCCCGGCCAGTTGCCAAGTAAAGTAACAGTTGTTGTTTTGGAGAGAGAAGCAGATCCTGTTTTTCGTTCGGTGGGATTGAAAGATCTGCCAGTGGACCGAAGAGCTACAATACTTGAAGCAGAAGAAAGTGCTTGCTGAACTTCCCTGTCTTCGTGGCAACAGGACTTCAGTTTGCGAGAGACTTCGTCCTGTCGCTGCGGACTCAATTCGTGTTGCTTGCAGAAAACTTGCGGAACGATCGTGAGTCGTTTCGTGAAGCGGATCGTGTCGCTGAACAGCCGCGGATTATTCTGCCGACATGGCGATCCTTTGTTCTCTTAATTATCAGCAGTCCAAACACATCTTTTCAACTTCGGAGAATGAAGCGCTTCCCTGTTCCGTTGGCAAGCGCTTCGTTCGCGGGTGTAATGTACTTCCGCATCAGCTTGCAGTAGATCGTGAGGTATTGAGGTAGGTGTCGTTGTGGAAAGAATAATAATTATTATACAGGTCTACTCTCCATAAAACGTAATCTCAGGGACCACCACAAATTATGTTATATCGAGAGTTATGATATGTAGAAAACCGCGTGTTTTAAATATAAGATGTACTTCAAAATGAAGGGTATTACAAGGCGGGTTCAACCGTACAAACATATACACACTGTACCACCATCGACATCAGATACCGTCAATGCCGCAGAATATATGCACAATACAACTAAACTGGCTAGCTGCGGCTACAGCTTGATTGTACGGCTCATGAATGTACGTTGTATCGAGAGTGCGCACGTCGGGGACCGAGCCGTAGGGTGCGTTATGCCGACGTTTACGTTATGTAGGACTAAACTGGCCTGAACTGCCTAGCTACAGCTACCGCTTGATCGTACCGTGCACGTGAATGTATGTTGTATCGAGAGTGCACACGTTGGGGACCGCGCCGTAGCGTGTGTTATGTCGAGGTTTATGTTATGTAGGATTACGTTGTGTAGAACAAATTTGTATGGGAGTGATGCTGTTTCGGCGCGGGCTTTGATTTGTTTACCTACTAGCGAGGTTTATGTACAAGTGAGAGTTGTTATATCGAGAGAAGACCTGTAGTTGTGTTGTAGCTGACATACCTGTAGTGCCCCTTGACCGTGTTGGTCGCCATTGTAACATTTTAGTTCTTAGGAACATTTAATTCTGGACCCGGCGAGCGCCGCCAGCGCTGTTTCCGTCAAGTTTTGTAGCTGCATCCAAAATGCGTTCGTGAGGAATCCGTCGTTTGGTTGTCTCTACCCGTGACTCCAACTGCCTATCGCAATGGATAGCCGCCTGGAGTCTTGGGTAATAGCTAGGCATCAAGTCTGAACCAAATTCCATGCTCCTTGCAATGAAAGTTGACGGGAAAGAGAAAAATACTCACACCGACTCAGCGAGGTGGAAGTGCGTGGGAACCAATTTCTTGAGCGCCGCTCCGCTAAAAATCGGATGCGCATTTTCAACGACGCTGGTTTGATTTTTTTCAAATGGCAACCCCTACTCCTGGCGGCGTATTTCAATGGATACGGGCCTCTTCCAGGGCCCAGCGACCCTCTATGGCAGCTAAACATCTCCAATACCCCAAAATAGTGGCCCAAACTGGGCGAAGTCGGCCTGTCGACTGCAGTCGACAGCGGCACTGGGAACTGCATTCTTGCTGGTCGACTGCAGTCGACAGCGGCACTCAGAGTGCATGAATGGGCTGTCGACTGCAGTCGACAGCGGCAGTGAAAGGGTTAAGCAAAAGATATCAGCCCTGCTGCTGAATTCAATCTGCTCGTGCACGAGCCACGCTCACCCGTACATCTAATTATTTGATCACTGCTAACGATGAAATTTCCACATCATACTAATCAAGCATTCCAAACCCTCCATGTGATGTAGATCTCACTATCAGTATCACTATCACTATCAGTATCACTATCACTATCACTATCAGTATCACTATCAGTATCTCTTACTGGCCACGGGCCATCATGAGAATAAAGATTAGAAACTTACTTGACAAAGACAGTGCAAGCCACATTAGCAGTAGACTCCTGATCAGCAGCCGTTGCGCTGGCTCCACTGCTAGATGAATGATGTGCTGTGCGATAGCGAGTAATAACCGGATGGTGTCCATCAGTGTGACACATGTTATGTAGAGCTAGCATCAACATGACTGGTTGCACTACATCACTAAGATCATACCCACTGCAATAGCACAAGAACTGAGGCCAGGCTGTACACACACACAAACACACACACCAATGCACGCACACCAATGCACGCACACCCATGTACACACATACACACACAAACACACACCAATGCACGCACACCCATGTACACACACACACACACCCATGCATGCACGTACACGTACACACACGTACACAAACACACACACACACAAACACACACACACACAGTTACATACACACACACAGTTACATACATAAATGCACACTCTGATACACGTAAACACATCGTGATCTTCAATGACCCATTTCCTGGGCAGACGACAGGCTACTAAAGCGGGATTCACATAATTTTTGCGATGTGCAGTGCAATGCAAACTTCGGAAATACTAATCTGAGCAAAAGTCAGCAATGTGATTTTGCCTAGCTGATGTGCCTCAAAGCCACCGTAATGTGATTTGCGCCTCAAACCTACATACAAATCGTAAGCTCAATACATGCAGGTCAGTACGCCACCATGCCATTCACGTGGCCATGGTGTAACTTTTACATATACAGTCAACTTGGCTTATAACGACATTCGGCGGGGCATCAAAAAAGTGTCCTTATTCGCGAAGTGTCGTTATACCCGAAGTCTCATTATATGTAGTACAGTTGGATGAAACTTTGCTCTGGGCATGGAAATTCTGTTGTTATTCGCGAATTGCCGTTATATCCGCAGTCGTTATTAGCCAAGTTGACTGTACACAAGACACACTGCAACCTTTTGTACAACTTTACTGCAAAGAAGGTCAAAATCGTACATCACATGGCACACCCATACTTGCCAGCCACACCGGCACCCATACTTGCCAACCACACCGGCACCCATACTTGCCAACCACACCGGCACCCATACTTGCCAACCACACTGGCACCCATACTTGCCAGCCACACCGGCACCCATACTTGCCAGCCACACCGGCACCCATACTTGCCAGCCACACCGGCACCCATACTTGCCAGCCACACCGGCACCCATACTTGCCAACCACACCGGCACCCATACTTGCCAACCACACCGGCACCCATACTTGCCAGCCACACCGGCACCCATACTTGCCAACCACACCGGCACCCATACTTGCCAACCACACCGGCACCCATACTTGCCAACCACACCGGCACCCATACTTGCCAGCCACACCGGCACCCATACTTGCCAGCCACACCGGCACCCATACTTGCCAACCACACCGGCACCCATACTTGCCAACCACACCGGCACCCATACTTGCCAACCACACCGGCACCCATACTTGCCAACCACACCGGCACCCATACTTGCCAACCACACCGGCACCCATACTTGCCAACCACACCGGTTTTCCCGGTATGCTACCCGAAAACTAGGGTACCCATATTATGCCCAATATATGTACAGTTTAACTCGGATACTGAGCCAATAAATATAATTAAAAATTAAAATAGAAGAAATCACATGGAAACAAGTTATGAAGCAACTATTCACGACTGTAACAAGATAATAAGCAGTCAGAAAGTGCGATAACTGGAGGTGTGTGAGAGCTAGGTCTCAGGTCGTTGAATGTCTCAGTAACAAGTGGGTTTTGTGCCCTGTTATAGCACTTTCTGACTGTGCCACACTACGTAAAGTTGAGCAACTTTACGTTAGTGGGCGGGAAAACTCATGAATTCGCGAGTTTGCACTCCACTTACGGAAAGTTGTCTACGGAGAGTACGTAGATAGGGCTCTGATAACGTAGCTGGTCCGTAAGTGGATTGGGGTACAAATTTATGACTCTCTCCCCAGGTCTATCTGGTCGTACACTGCCGCGTTCTGAGTTACCAAGGGCAGCTACGTGATTTGACAACTCCATATGGCGGAACCCAGATGCGCATGCAGTTTACGTAAGACTTTCCGTAGATCGACTACGTTTTTTACTAACGCAATTACGTTATGCGGAACCTCTCTAGGAGACTGTACTAGTATTGGAGAAGTGTACTTTTATTGATTCTTTAAGGATTGATTGCCCGGTTTGAGTGGCAAACAACCCGTGATAATGATACTGTAAGGCTGTAAATATATCCAACCATGGTAAGAATCAGTGTACAAAGACACAACGATGATAAACGGGTAAGAAAAACGAAGTAAGGTGGACCAGTAATGCCCATCACATCATTCCCGCATGTATCATTATTAGAGACGTGTCGTTTTATGTTTTTGATCCACACTCGACATGTACTACAATCCACTACGTACTAGTATTGGAGACGTCCTAGTATTGGAGACGTACTAGTATTGGAGACGTGTACTGGTATTGGAGACGCGTACGTTTAATGGGGAAAATACGGTAACTACTGGCATACCGGGGATTTTTGACATTGATCGAAAAACTACCGGAATTGGCACTGAACCATGAGTG
>NC_088652.1:237902-240402 GCF_964019385.1 Sycon ciliatum | reverse complement strand
GAAGACTCATTAACCCTTTGATTGCTGCAGGGAGGTACACCAGGGCTCTATAGACAGACCATCGTGTAAGAAAAACCCAGGAGAGTGAACAATCACTCTCGCTATCCTCTCAAGGAGAGTTGTGGGAGAGCAGTCCTCCCCCCGCATCGCTCGCCGTATCTATCCAAGGCGAGCACAATACGGGTTTTTTCAACATCTTGCCATACCCCAATCGGATTCAATACCCAATAGCTGCCAAATTCGTTCTGGAAAATCGCCGAACGCACTACAAATGGAAGCTGTTCGAACCACAACTTTGGTTTCCCTTTATCGATTTTGACAATCTCAAGATCGTAACTCCAGCATTCATTCTCTAAATTTCAAGATACAGTAATACCGGGTGTAAGTGACCTCTCGTTTTAGCGACCACCTGCTCTTAACCACCGTTTTTTCATGCACGGACAGTTCTACACTGAGACACTGTGGGACCTGGTTCTAAAGACACCTGGCTTTAATGACCTCTTTTCCTTGCACCGTGGGGTCACCGTGGGGTCACCGTGGGGTCACCGTGGGGTGGTCGTTTAAACCAGGTTTTACTGTATTTAGCTTCCTGGAAAGGTACTATAAGGAAAACCATGCGAGGAGACACCAGTCTTCACAACGCTGGAGACCAGCTCTCTCGAGCCAAGCGAAATTATCCCAAAGTCGTAGCGCAGTTGCACAATTCAAAGAGAGTTTGCTTTCAGCCGCCATTAGAGGATCGGCAGACAAAGGGCTAAAGCCATCGGCAGTCAAAGGGCTAAAGCCATCGGCAGTCAAAGGGCTAAAGCCATCGGCAGTCAAAGGGCTAAACCCATCGGCAGTCAAAGGGTTAAAGCCATCGGCAGTCAAAGGGCTAAGGCCATCGGCAGTCAAAGGGCTAAAGCCATCGGCAGTCAAAGGGCTAAGGCCATCGGCAGACCGCGGAGTTGAAGGAGTCGCTATCCATTGCCAGCTGCATTGTTCAACATTGGCACTTTTGATTTTTTCAATGTATTCACGTTGTCATTGGCTTAGTCCTTATTGCGTGTGGTCTGTGTGTTCTTCATGCTGATTTCAGATTCATGTGGACGGTGAACATCGTACATACGCTGTTGCTCTCCCTGGAGAACCAAGCTTGGCATACATACGCTGTTGCTCTCCCTGGACAACCAAGCTTGGCATACATACATACATGATGCCTTTGACACCATCCACAATAACTTGCCGGATGGATACAGTTGTCGTGTGTTTATTGCCGATTGTCATGTTGATGAGCGCCAGACGCACTGTGCTGCTGCTGCTGCTGCACGTTCAGCGTTTCACTCCTAATCGGCAGTGATAGCAGAGGTGAATGTTGATCAGATTCTTTGCCTTGCTACGCTAGGAAGGGTAAGCCTGTTCAGCCTGTTCAGCTGCAAGCACGGAGAAAAGTAAAGTTACTCACCCCGTGTTCTCAGAGAAGGAGTCAAACTCAAAGCGGCGGTTGCCTCTGTAGATTCATTGTTGGCAAGGTTAGCGGGGGATGCCTGGCGGTTGCCTCTGAAGATCCATTGTGGGCAAGGTTAGCGAGGGATGCCTGGCGGTTGCCTCTGAAGATCCATTGTGGGCAAGGCTAGCGAGGGATGCCTGGCGGTTGCCTCTGGAGATCCATTGTTGGCAAGGTTAGCGAGGGGTGCCTGTGCCTATAATGCTACTTCTCTAAGTTCTTGGCAAACATTTTTGACAAGAACTTGTTGCACGTTCCAGGGTATTACCGTTTCCGTCGCTCTTTGGGGAGACGTCAACCCTCGTACGGTGGAGCTCTTGATGCAGCTGCTGATTGAGGCACCGTTGATTGCTTGCAGCATTTGCTCAATGCCGGTGCGGATCCAAACGTGCCTGGTGAGAGGAGTTGCGGTGCATCATCTTCACTTGACAAGGCCTGCGCATGATCTGCGCTGCTGGAAGTCATTGCCTGCGCATGACCTGCGCTGCTGGAAGCCATTGCCTACGCATGACCTGCGCATGACCTGCGCAGGGACTGCAGCGAATTTCTCGGCAAGATATTGCGAAACAAACGCAAAAGAAGAAGGACTTGGGCCTGTCGTGTATGCACCCTATCAGCGGAGACCTGGTGGACTTCAAAGACTGGCTGACTAGTCCCCTTGGGAAGAAGACCCTCTTTGCGCAGTCCACGCAAGCGATGTACCTGACCACAATCCGGAAGATAGCAATGTACGTGGACAAGGATTGTGTGTCTGTGGCCAATATTCTGAACACGAAGGCTTGCTCGCAATATTTGGAGGAGGTCAGAGCGTGCGGGGTCGGGCCATCAGGGCTAACGACGGCGTGCGATGCCCTGTTGGCCGCCCACAGGGGCCATCAGGGCTAACGACGGCGTGCGATGCCCTGTTGGTCGCCTACAGGGGCCATCAGGGCTAACGACGGCGTGCGATGCCCTGTTGGTTGCCCACAGTTTCCATAAAAGTACCACGGACGACGAACCCTAACTAAAAAACAT
>NC_088652.1:225402-232902 GCF_964019385.1 Sycon ciliatum | reverse complement strand
TGAGGATCTCCCCCGTCGATCCAGGGTGCTCAGTGCTCTGTAGGCGCAGGAGAACGGCCTAAAAACACTTCGAAAGCTGCACCAATGCGGCATTGTAGTGCTATTCTACACTCAGCGACAATTTCTTTCGATTTGCGGCTCATACTCAACGTACAGCGACGATTCAAACACCAGCAGAATCAGGCTGTTATAGCACTGAGTTTAGTGTATGTCACGCATGGGCTGTGCACTGGGGAAATCCCCCGTAATCAAACACCTTGTCAACTGTAGCATGCAGTGTGTCACAGTCACACGCTTGAAATTTCAATTGCACCCATTTCCTGAACTTCGAGCTTCGGCGCTTGAGTATTTTACTTCGCGCTTTATCGAATGATACATCGATGGAAAGCTGCGTTCAATAGCTTTCCAATGAGCTGTCATTTGTTGAATTCGAAGTAGGGAGGCCGAAGTTATAGCTGTTTGTACAGTGGTCTATGCTCGTTTCTATATGCTCCGTGTGCATGACGAGTTATCTCGTCCTTGGCCATTCAGGGTGGTTGTTTCAAGACGAGTTATCTCGGCCTTGGCACTGAAAGGGTTAAAGTCAGCATATTTATTTTCGGCTATGTTCGGCCTGGTCGTGTTTGGCTGAAATTTTGTTGGGGCCAACATTTTGTTTTCCAAACGTTCAGTGTGACAGTGTATACAGGCGGCAGCAGTACAGGCCGAAAATTTGATGCGGCCGAAAAGAGTTTTAGCCCTTGCAGGCCGAAATTTGAATGGGCCGAAAAGTTGCCGACTTACAATAACTCGTATCCACATGTTCTTTTCCTTTCTACATTTACAGTACATGTAGCTGTTTTCATGTACAGTATATGTAGCTGTTTTTGTTCGTTTAGCCATTGGTGTATCTGTACCTGCCGTTTGGTTTTAGTCTCGAGCAAGAACAGCAGTACTACTGTCCGTTGTTCTGCTTCGACTACCGTAGCCGCTGCTGCTGCTGCTGCCATGTACAAGTTCTTTGTACTTTGATGTCTGGCTACGCATGATGGCATCAGTGAGTCAAACAGCCACGAAAGACTGATTGTCATAACAAAATTTCATCCTGGGCTGGGGGATTGTCGAGTTGTAAACTCTTGGCCATGTACTCTTGATTAAAGCAATGAAACCAAGGACAGATATATGTACAATGTGTGACAGGCTGTGAGGTAAAATGTGGGCCAGTTGTCAAGAGGAAGAGAGGATGTCTGCGAAACACAGTGACACAGAAAGCAGCATGCAGGGCCAGCAGGGGTGTCGCAACCGGTGCACCAGCTGCGGACAAAGCACTACCATTCTCTCTACCAATAATTTCATACCGTGCTTGGGAAGCTTTTGTTTTGCACAGCGTGAAGCAATAAATATAATATACCGTAGAGTCTTGTATAAAAGCCGCGGCTTCTATGACTTTATTGGTGAAATTTTGAAGGCTTCTATATGAGACAGGCTTCTATACAAGACAGGTATTTCTATGTGTGTCAACACTAAAACCAGGCTTATGTGTGATTTGATGGGCCCAAAATTGCGGCTTCTATTCGAGGGCGGCTTCTATTCAAGTGCGGCTTTTATACAAGACTTTACGGTAGGCTATCTGGGCCCAATTTTCCCATTTTTCCTGGGAACAAGGGCCCCCCGGCCTCCCCGCCTCTTCACGGCCGCACCAATGCCGAATACCTTCCAACGCCCCTGCCATGGGACATTGAGAAACACAGTAACACAGCAAGCAGCATGGGACATTGAGCAGCATGGGACACTGAGCAGCATGGGACACTGAGCAGCATGGGACACTGAGCAGCATGGGACACTGAGCAGCATGGGACACTGAGCAGCATGGGACACTGAGCAGCATGGGACACTGAGCAGCATGGGACATTGAGCAGCATGGGACACTGAGTAGCATGGAACACTGAGCAGCATGGGACACTGAGCAGCATGGGACACTGAGCAGCATGGGACATTGAGCAGCATGGGACACTGAGCAGCATGGGACACTGAGCAGCATGGGACACTGAGCAGCATGGGACACTGAGCAGCATGGGACACTGAGCAGCATGGGACACTGAGCAGCATGGGACACTGAGCAGCATGGGACACTGAGCAGCATGGGACACTGAGAAACTCACCGTGAAGCAAGCAGAAGTGAGGTTATACCAAGAAGTTGTAGCTGAGTACGCTCACAGCCAAATGAGACAATCCAGCGATCGACGAGGTTCATAGCCAGGTGAACGACAAGAGGCGAGTACGCTTTCTCACAACTGACCTCCATCAGCCAATCAACAAGAATCGTCCTGGACACACACACACACACACACACACACACACACACACACACACACACACAGAAAAAGCCGGGCGAAAAGGTTATAAACAGTGCAAGAGGGAGCTAGCTTGACTCCTTAACTACTATTGATTTTACTGCTGATTATACATGAAGCCGTGAAAGGGGAGAAGCCAAAAAAAAAAAAAAAAACCTGGCGATCTACAAGCTAAAACAGTGTCGAAGTGCCGGTTGTGTAAGGCTAGCTAACCATGAGGCAAATCTGATTTTTTGAATATATTTTTTTCTAAGTTCGAATTTTTTCAGCTGGTTCAAAATATCACCGCAAATTATCACCGCCGGCATTTGGGGTTGCTTCTGCTTCACTTCGGACTGCTGTTTGGTGTCGAGATGTCTTTTCAGCGCCGTCGTTGAGTAGCCTTTGTAAGAATAGACCGTTTTGCAAAGATTGCAAGCAGCCCTGTTCTTCGCTGCATCGCGGGAGAAAACTTCCAAACGACTGAGCGTAACTTTCACTCGAATGGATGAGGTGACCGAAGCATATCCTGCAACAGGTCAGCAGATGCGGAACAAGACATCAGTAGAGCCCACCAAAGCCGCAACGACAACTGAAACAACTCAAGTGTCGTCCAGGCATACAGTCACTGTAACTGCGAGTGATTTTCATTTTGCACGGGACCGGACTCTCGATCGTCCAGGGAGTCGTAAAATAATATACGACTCCCCGGTCGACATGTACTGCCATGTGTACGGAGTACGGTGTACGGTGTTTGTTAGTGCAAACGAGCTGGCCGAACAAACGAGCCGAGTTTCTGGCGAGCGAGCTAACGAGTACCCGGTGAGATCGTTTCAACACTAGTTCAAACCACTATTCTATAACGAAGGGCTTGAGAACAAAATGCTGTATGCGCCAAATCTTCAAAGTTGAGATTTTGACCCACCCGAAAAATCACAACGAGCTGAATTTGATGGCGAGGTCGTTTTTGGCGAAAACGCAGTATATCCAACAAAAAACCTCATTCAAACAGTCGCTTTCAGAGCAAAACGCTGTATATCCGGCTGGGATTCTTTTTCAAAACGCAGTATACGCCAAAAGTGGATGAGCGTGCGGCAGTCGGAGAAACTATCACAACTCACATCACTTCATTTATGTGCCGGGCCAGCCATTACGAAGACGTGGAATCCCTGGCCGGAAGTACCTTCCAAGCGACCTGAGTGTTGCCGGTATGCACCAGCTGTTTGAGGAGCAAACCCCCATCACGAAACCAGTAAGGAGCAATCCCCCCCCCCCCCCCCCCCATCACGAAACCAGTTAGCAGCACCCCCCCCCCCCCCCCCCCCCCCATCACGAAACCAGTTAGCACCCCCCCCCCCCCCCCATCACGAAACCAGTTAGCACCCCCCCCCCCCCCCATTACGAAACCAGTTAGCACCCCCCCCCCCCCCCCCCCATCACGAAACCAGTTACTCTGTGTTACAATGTGTTCCGCTCTCCGTTCAACCTTCATCCGGCAAAAGATACCCTGCACAACGTGTACCGCACATGAAGAGCGTCTGAGCGATGAGTCCATTCCGATACCGGAGAGGCAGATAGAGGCAGCTTCATTCCTACTGCATTGGCGGCGAGCGAGGACGTTCTATGACCGAATGAACCTGTGCCCAGAATCCTCCGTCACTGTGTGCTTTGATATGATGTGTGCCCAGAATCCTCTGTCACTGTGGGCTTTGATATGATGTGTGCCCAGAATCCTCTGTCACTGTGGGCTTTGATATGATGTGTGCCCAGAATCCTCTGTCACTGTGTGCTTTGATATGATGTGTGCCCAGAATCCTCTGTCACTGTGGGCTTTGATATGATGTGTGCCCAGAATCCTCTGTCACTGTGGGCTTTGATATGATGTGTGCCCAGAATCCTCTGTCACTGTGGGCTTTGATATGATGTGTGCCCAGAATCCTCTGTCACTGTGGGCTTTGATATGATGTGTGCCCAGAATCCTCTGTCACTGTGGGCTTTGATATGATGTGTGCCCAGAATCCTCTGTCACTGTGTGCTTTGATATGATGTAAAACCTAGTGCATGTATTGGAGAAATCACCCATTGAGCAAACGTATTACTCACGCCAACTCCCGAAATCACTCATCGGGCAAACGTATTATTACTCACGCCAACTCTATAAGTACGTGTTTGGAGCAGTTGTCCACCAAGGCAAAGATAGCCAGCAGATCCTGGATGACGTGTTCATATTCACTTGGTGTGAACATGAAAACCGCAAGGACAGCACCCTGATAGCCTCCGCCCTCAACCTCTGCTTCACTGAACGCATCCATGGCCGCCTCCAAGATGCCACCGACCTACGTCTATTCAGTGACTCATGCTATGGCCAGAACAAAAAATGTCAACGGGATAGCAATGCTCTGTGCGCTGCGGAAGAAGCATTTCCCTGACTTGGTCATTGAGTACACGTTTGCTGTTAGGGAGAAGAGTTTCCCGCCTGCTGACCGTGTCTTTGGGCACATTGAGCTGGAGCTCCGCAAGAAGAACACCATTTTGCTACCAGCTGGTTACTATGCAGTTCTGCAAAAAAACATAGCACACTCCTCGTGTACAAGAACCACTGGCAATCGTGGGATTACAAGGCAGTCATAACATGGCACACTCCTCGTGTACAAGAACCACTGGCAATCGTGGGATTACAAGGCAGTCATAACATGGCACACTCCTCGTGTACAAGAACCACTGGCAATCGTGGGATTACAAGGCAGTCATAACATGGCACACTCCTCGTGTACAAGAACCACTGGCAAGCGTGGGATTACAAGGCAGTCATAACATGGCAATCTCTCCTGGTGTACAAGAACCACTGGCAAGCGTGGGATTACAAGGCAGTCATAACATGGCACTCTCTCCTGGTGTGCAAGAACCACTGGCAAGCGTGGGATTACAAGGCAGTCATAACATGACACTCTCTCCTGGTGTGCAAGAACCACTGGCAAGCGTGGGATTACAAGGCAGTCATAACATGGCACTCTCTCCTGGTGTACAAGAACCACTGGCAAGCGTGGGATTACAAGGCAGTCATAACATGGCACTCTCTCCTGGTGTGCAAGAACCACTGGCAAGCGTGGGATTACAAGGCAGTCATAACATGACACTCTCTCCTGGTGTACAAGAACCACTGGCAAGCGTGGGATTACAAGGCAGTCATAACATGGCACTCTCTCCTGGTGTGCAAGAACCACTGGCAAGCGTGGGATTACAAGGCAGTCATAACATGGCACTCTCTCCTGGTGTGCAAGAACCACTGGCAAGCGTAGGATTACAAGGCAGTCATAACATGGCACTCTCTCCTGGTGTGCAAGAACCATTGGCAAGCGTGGGATTACAAGGCAGTCATAACATGGCACTCTCTCCTGGTGTGCAAGAACCATGGGCAAGCGTGGGATTACAAGGCAGTCATAACAGCACACACGAAAAGCACACGGTCATTCAAGGTCTCGGAGGCCAAAGTGATCAGGATCATGGGCGATGGCATCAACATGAAGACGGCTTACAATGGAGAATATTGTCAGCACAGCATCCTCAAACGTGGGACCACAAATGGGGCCAGAAATGGGACCAGTTCTCACCATCCCGGTTGCCTCTTACGAGTACCGTAAAGGCTGCCAAGAAGAAAGACGTGCTGGCACTCCTCGATCCAACTGGTGATAGTCATGCAGTGCATGCCTTCTATCAAGCAGCGTTAGTCAATGTGGGTGGTGGTGTTGGTGGTGGTGTTGCTGGTGGTGTTGCTGATGGTGGTGATGATGCAAGTGGATGTGATGACTCTGAAGAAGAGATTTGAACTTGGCTGTTGTACTTGGTGTACTGATGGTTTGTTTGTCACTCGCAGTCGCATTGCTTGTTCATGTTGCTGTCTCCTTGTGTATACTGTCTCCATCCTTTCATATTTTCGGCACACATGATGTATCTAGCTGCCCTGTTTAGTTCCCAGCCTGTGATACTATGAACACCTTTTTTCTATATTGTACACTGTGGTCTCTCCTGGGTCTTGATCCAATATTCTCACCCGCATATACTGCGTTTGCCAAATAGAAGGTGAAAAATTCAAAATATATCAAAATCTTAGAAGTAGATTTTTGATGACATGGTGTTTGGGGTCTAGTATTCCTTCTGGTACTAAATCCAAACTTCCATTGGGGTGGGATGTAAGACAATGTCAGAACAGAATTTTGACTTTACCCAAAAAGTGCCAAAATGGATATACCGTGTTTTTTCTCAAACTGAAGTTTTCTTTGAAACTCGGGTATTGAGCCAATAATAAAAGTAGAAAGGAAAAGGACATATGGAAACGAGTTAAGAGTAACTCTCCACCACTGTACCTAGATACTATATACAGTCAGAAAGTGCAACAACTAGGCACACAACTGACAGAGTACTGAGACATTCGACGTCCTGACACCTAGCTTCAACACATCTCCGTAGCGCTAACCGACAGCCTTCCAACTTGGAAGGTTCAAGGTTATGGAAAGACCAAAGAGGGGAAGGCAAGCGAATTGTAGTTAGACAGCTTTGTCAAATCGCCTACTGGTCTCGTCATCGTCCAGTGACAATCGACATTCTTTGTTCCGTTGGGACTGTAGCTTGTGCTCGTTTTCGTTGCGCTTGCCTTCCCCTCTTTGGTCTTTCCATAACCTTGAACCTTCCAAGTTGGAAGGCTGTCGGTTAGCGCTACGGAGATGTGTTGAAGCTAGGTGTCAGGACGTCGAATGTCTCAGTACTCTGTCAGTTTTGTGCCTAGTTGTTGCACTTTCTGACTGTATATAGTATCTAGGTACAGTGGTGGAGAGTTACTCTTAACTCGTTTCCATATGAAGTATTCTTACTTGAGAAACTGTAGAATCAAGCTTGAACATATTACTGAACCTCCCATATTACTGAACCTCCCATAATACTGAACCTCACATATTACTGAACCTCACATATTACTGAACCTCCCATATTACTGAACCTCCCATATTACTGAACCTCCCATATTACTGAACCTCACATATTACTGAACCTCCCATAATACTGAACCTCCCATATTACTGAACCTTACATATTACTGAACCTCCCATATTACTGAACCTCCCATATTACTGAACCTCCCATATTACTGAACCTCCCATATTACTGAACCTCCCATAATACTGAACCTCCCATA
>NC_088652.1:167902-220402 GCF_964019385.1 Sycon ciliatum | reverse complement strand
TCCTTTCAACTGCAATATGAAAATAGAGTACACATTGACATAGAGCAAGAAAAGAGCTTGATTTTGATATGCATGTCATACTATACAAAATATGGGTTCACATACATTCAAATGGGACTTCGGTTATAAGGACACTTCGCGAATAAGGACACTTTTCTGATGCCCCGCCGAATGTCGTTATTGGCGAAGTTGACTGTAGACTACTTCCATACAGCCTATATCATATAGACTACTTCCATACAGCCTGTATCGTATAGACTACTTCCATACAGCCTGTATCATATAGACTACTTCCATACAGCCTATATCATATAGACTACTTCCATACAGCCTGTATCGTATAGACTACTTCCATACAGCCTGTATCATATAGACTACTTCCATACAGCCTATATCATATAGACTACTTCCATACAGCCTGTATCATATAGACTACTTCCATACAGCCTGTATCGTATAGACTACTTCCATACAGCCTGTATCATATAGACTACTTCCATACAGCCTGTATCATATACAGCAATGTGGCGTATACAAGCCGGGTATATTCCTGTAGAAGCCGATATCAGTGCTAGGCTTCTATTCAAGTCAGGCTTCTATCCAAGTCAGGCTACTATTCAAGTCAGGCTACTATTCGAAGCACGTATCTCTATGTATGCAATACAAAACCATGCTTATGTGCTGACAGTGGAGGGGGGGGGGGGGGGGGGGGGAGGGGGAGGGAGGGGGGGGGGGACACAGTTGTATTCAAAACAGGCTGTACAAGACACTACAGTAGACACTACAGTAGACACTACTGGTGGTGGTGGTGTTGGTGGTGGTGCTAGTGCTGGTGGTGCTGGTGTTGGTGGTGCTGGTGGTGGTGGTGGCGGTGCTGGTGCGGCTGGTGGTGGTGTTGGTACGGCTAGAGGTGCTGGTGTTGGTGGTGGCATTGGTGCTGTTGCTGCTGGTGCGGCTGGTGATGCGTCTGATGGTGGTGCTGGTGGTGCTGCTACTCCCCTACTGCTGCTGCTGCTGCCGGCGGGGTGTGGGTGTGAGTATCGGTGTGTGTGTGTGGGGGGGGGGGGGGGCGTGTATTTGTATTAGTATTTTATGGATTTTCCACAGGCCTTATCGAGGGAGTCTCCGTGTATCTGTGTGTGTGGGGGGGGGGGGGGGGAGGGAGGTGGTAATGGTGCAATGTCTTGTCCTCTTACCATTTGGTCACAGAACTGCTTGATTCTCCCAACCGAATATAGAATGCAGCTGGGCGGTGTCTGCAACAGCACACAAACAAGAAAGCGAGAAACAACCCATTCTTAGTTGCGGTGGGACTTAGCTTGTGCACATTTTCGCTGCGCTCACCTTCCCCTCATTGGTCCTACAATAACCTTGAACCTTCCAAGCCGGAAGGCTGTTGGTTTGTGCACTGTACATGTGTTAGAGCTAGGTCTCAGGTCGTTGAATGTCACAGTAACATGTCAGTGTTGTGACAGTAACATGTCAGTGCTGTCACAGTAACATGTCAGTGTTGTGCCCTGTTATCGCATTTTCTGACTGCTTATTATCTTGTTACAGTCGTGGATAGTTGCTTTATAACTCGTTTCCATGTGATTTTGTGATATTACATGTACAGACCATCTGGTAAAAGGAGAGCGATCGCTCTCGCGCGCCTTCGCTCTCCTTATTTTCTTTTAGGGCGCACTTTTCGTCGCGCGCCTTGAGAATTTCGAGCGCATCCGCATCACTATGAAGTTCTGAAAACACTCAAATATTTCGTAACTCAGCTTTCCCTGAACGGAATCGAGTAATCGAAAGGTCTATTCGCATTAGAAAGTTCTCAGCTGTCAGTTCCATCACATCGAAAGTCGATCCGAGGTCCAATAGTGGAGTTACGGCACTCGCAAGGTATTTTACGTACCATTGCAAATTTTCACTCCCACACTTGGGTGGCAATTATAATTTTGACCCAAAGGATTTCTCTCTGTTGCGTGACAGTCGCTAGTCCGGGCATGCATAGACCCGTGTGACTGTGACGCCGCACCAGGCACAGGTCTTTAGGCTAGCGGTCAGCTACAAAAGAAAGGAGCGCTCTACGATGAATACTACAAAAATACCATGGATCTTAGCTCAATTTCCCATTGCGTGTGTCATTGTCTCTGATGGAGGGAAACTAAAGTTGTGGTCCGAACAGCTTTCATATGTAGTGCTTACGGCGATTTTCCAGAACGAATTTGGCAGCTAATACGGAGCATCAGCAAATCGAATTTTCGATTTGATTATTCGAATGGCAAAAAGAAAATCAGAGAGAAAATTCGAATGAAAAAGAGGTTCAGCATGTAGCGCAGTCCAGTATTTTCGAATCGAGTTTTTTTTTAATAATAGCTTGAGCAGTTGAGGACTGGGATTTTGAGATGTGCAATGAACGGAGTTGCTGTTGTTTCTCATTGCCTTTGGGGATGACGCGAAGCGGCGGATGCTTCATCCGATTCAGGCTATTGGCGATAGGATCTCTCTTGGAGACCCCTTGAAAAGGCGGATCTCGGCCGAGCTCCTCCGCTATCCCTTGCATATCAGGAGACCCGCGGACGAATAGGTGAGGGTGGGCCCTACACTGCCTCAGCAGAATGAGATCCATGGTAAGGTCGACCCTCAAATATTTGGCACACTTTGAGTTGCCCTCTCCCTGCGGGGAACTCACCATAGACGCAGATGCCGAGACAACGCCAGCAGGGCTACTGCAGTACTGGGAGCAGGAGGCATACCGGGGCTGGTAGTTGGTGACAAAGCCATGATTCCAGGATACTTGAAATGAAACAAAATGCACACTTGATAAAACTTTTCACAGTTCGAGAGAGAGGAAAGCGTCAAGATTGACAAGAAGTCCGGACTAGTACTTTAGTAAGAACTAGTAGCTACATGCGCAAGAATGAGTACTCGTAGTGCGCCGTGTACTAGAGCACGCGCGGAGCATTCGAAAAGTATTCGAAAAGTATTTTCTGTTTGCGGGCATTTTTCAGTCGAACAAAGCCCTAGTTTCGACTGATTGAGTGCTTTTCGTGACGATTCTCGAATTTCATTCGAATATTCGATTTGCTGATGCTCCGTATTGCCAGTATTGGGTATTGTCACTATTGAATCTGATTGGGGTATGGCAAGATGTTGAAAAAACCCGTATTGTGCTCGCCTTGGATAGATAAGGCGAGCGACTTTATTTTGGGGGGGGGGGGGGGAGGGTGGTGGGGACTGCTCTCCCACCACTCTCCTTGAGAGGATAGCGAGAGTGATTGTTCACTCTCCTGGATTTTTCTTACGCGAAGGTCTGATGTAGGTATTACTGTGATTATGTGTGAGAGTACAACACAGCTGATTATGGATTGCTTGTGTCTGAGTACAACACAGCTGATTATGGATTGCTTGTGTCTGAGTACAACACAGCTGATTATGGATTGCTTGTGTCTGAGTACAACACAGCTGATTATGGATTGCTTGTGTCTGAGTACAACACAGCTGATTATGGATTGCTTGTGTCTGAGTACAACACAGCTGATTATGGATTGCTTGTGTCTGAGTACAACACAGCTGATTATGGATTGCTTGTGTCTGAGTACAACACAGCTGATTATGGATTGCTTGTGTCTGAGTACAACACAGCTGATTATGGATTGCTTGTGTCTGAGTACAACACAGCTGACTATGGATTAAGCATAGTTCACATTCGACACAACGCTGACGGTACAGGACGGCTGGGGTGAGCTGTAAAATCTTGTACGCTTCGTACGACAAGACATGTAGCAGTTGTTGCGATGTTGAACGTTGAACGGCGCGAGTCATAAGGCAAGGTCCGTGACTGGGTGGCTTTCGGACCTAATTTCTTGTTTTTCGGGACTTCTCTTCAATCATTACTCCTTGAACGAAGCGGAATCAAATTCACAACACCAGTTTTATTATGAAGACCAAAAAAGTAGCCCTGAAAGTTGTGCCATTCTAATAATAGCCCCAGGAAATGATAAAACAATTCGTCTGCCACGCTTCTGACCAGGCCCTAAGTAAAGGAAGGGACATGAAACCTTATCTTGCTAGAATTCAACTCAGCCGTGTTAGCCATTCTGTGAGTTATCATGGGAAGTGTAGTGTTCGAAATGCTAAACATTTCAAAGTACGAATCGGCAGTAGTCGGTGCATGATGTCATCTCCTGTTCACACTTGAATTGGAGCCGTTTTGTACGCTTGCGTCCCCGTCTACACTCGTCTACAGTATGAAAGGGTGAACTGATTTAACTCTTCCCATGGCTTCCCGATCTGTACGGTAGTACGGCTGTGTTCCCGTTCCTGGTGTTCACATTGGACGCCGTCAGATCGTCCCGCCGCTTCCCGTTGATCCTTACGTCGCGCCCCGTCGCTTCCTGTCGAATGTGAACCAGGCTTTACTTGTGTCTCAATACAACACAGCTGATTATGGATTACTTGTGTCTGAGTACAACACAGCCGATTATGCATTGCATACTGCACTTGTGTGTCACCATGATACACCTGGATAAGAAAGGAATTGAAATTCTTTGCCACCAGCAGAAGTAAGCTATTGCCACCAATAGAAGCAGCACCTTACTACTTGGTCCGGCTCATCGCAATTGTCGCTTATCTCCCACGCACTTTTTGACAGGTAAAACCCAGTCCAATCACGATATCTAACTTACTTTTGCTTGGGAGGTTGTGATGGCAAGATCAAAGGAGGCACCAAAGAAAAATGATCCCGACTAGCGCTTTGAATCGCGATGTGTTCGACTTTTTTGGGAAGTGGGAATCTGGCCATTCACTGTCTGTGTTGCCAAAAGTCAAGCGCAGCGACCCGAAGACCGGAACTGTAGCAGGGGCAACTGACATCCTGGAGAGCGTGACAGGCACGTACTCGTGCACGGCAGAGGAGTGTGATCATCATGCTGAAGAAGAAAGGTGTTTCGATGCGATGCGCCCGGCCGACGTGTTGGTTGTTCCTTCGCCTGGTGGACCTAGCAGCAGCATTACAAGAGTCGTGGTCAGCGTCTGGAGCGTATGACAGCTGTTTGGAGAGGCCTGTATGCCTCATTCGAAGGCTTTGTCGAAACACACTGTGGTGACACACAGGTCACACTGCCCACGGTTCCTTCGAGCACCGAAGTGACAGCCACAACTTTTCCTTTTCCATTGCTGCCATACAACAGGCTGAGAAAGCAAGAGATACTCCAGTCTACGCCAGCAGGTAGACACCAGCAAATGTCAGCTCATGTAACGCCGGCGCGGCAGCTCGAGTGATGCAGAGTTGAATGAACTCTGGATCTGCTAAGACTAAGAGTGTGAGTGCAAAACGCGCTCCTTCGCTGTTTTTTTCGTGTATTTTGCTTACCTTGCTTCCTTTCTTCGACTCGCTTTACCTGATTCCATTGCTGATTTTTTTTCTTGTGGCGGAGAGTATTCATGTATCATACTTCCTCACTATGCCTATTGGAAATTTCACAAAGCGGTAAAAAAACTCCTGTTCTTAGTGGCGGTAGATAAGCGACAATTGCGATGAGCCGGACCAAGTAGTATTTAGCGATTCACAAACGAATCTAAAAATACAATCAAAATACAATCAAAACGCAGGCATACCTCTTCATCTTGAATCATCTTGGTTACCATGGCAACCAAGTTGGAGTACACCGTGGACTTGCAGGAGATGTAGAAAGCTGGCCAAGGGGGGCGGATCAGTAACCATAGCAACGGTGTGAAACTACCAGGGCTACACTCGGCAAGCCGCACCAAGTACTGAATGGACACACAGATACATACAGACACACACACGCACAGCAGCAAAGCCCGTTGGCAACAGACCCAACACCATCTGGCTATAACCCTTTCACTGCCACTGTCGACGAAAGTCGACAGCGCATTCATGCACTCTGAGTGCCACTGTCGACGAAAGTCGACAAGCAAACATGCAGTCCCCAGTGCCACCGTCGACTTTTGTCGACAGGCAGACTTCACCCAGTTCGGGCCGCTATTTTTGAATAATGGAGATGTTTAGCCGTGGTAGAGGGCCACTAGGCCCTAGAAGAGGTCCATACCCATCATCGAAATACGCTGCCAGAAACATGGGTTGCCATTTTTAAAAAATCGAACCAGAGTCGTTGAAAATGCGCATCTGATTTTTAGCCGAGCGGCGCGGAAGAAATCGGTTCTCACGCACTTCCACCTTGCTGAGTCGGTGCCAGTTTTTTTCTCTTTCCCATCAACTTTCATTGCAAGGAGCATGACATGTGGTTCAGACTTGATGCCTAGCCATTGCCCAAGACTCCAGGCGGCTATCCATTGCGATAGGCGGTTGGAATCACGGGTAGAGACAACCACACGACGGATTCCTCACGGACGCATTCACTGCAAACTTGGCGGAAACAGCGCTGGCGGCGCTCACTGGGTCCAGAACTAAAAATTTCTAAGGACTACCACGTTACAATGGCGGCCAGCACAGTCAAGAGACACTACAGGTATGTCAGCTACAACATAATAATTATTATTATATTCTTTCTACAACGACACCTACCTCTGGCTCAATACCTGACGATCTACTGCAAGCTGATGCGAAAGTGCTTACACCCGCAAACGCCGCGCTTGTCAACGGAACAGGGAAGCGCTTCACTCTCCGAAGTCGAAATGTATTCGGACTGCTGCTAATCGGGAGAACAAACGACCACCATGGCGGCAGAACATTCCGCAGCTGTTCACCGACACGATCCGCTTCACCAAACGACTTACGATCGTTTCGTTCTCCGAGTTTTCTGGTGGCAGCAACAAGAGTTTCGTCCGCAACAACAGGACGAAAGTCTCTCGCAACTGAAGTCCTGTTGCCACGAAGACAGATAACATTCCGCACGCCATCTCTTCTGCTTCCAGTGTTGTAGCTCTCCGGTCCACTGGCAGATCTTTCAATCCCAGCTAACAAAAAAAAAGGATCTGCTTCTCTCTCCAAAACAACTAACTTTACTTCGCGAGTGTCCGGGCCGGTCGTGTACATAGTGTATGTAGCGCATGCGGCGCACCGCGCACTTTCGCATGACATGCATTTTTGAACAGCGGCTGGCGCTAGAGCGCGCAGCACGTTTGTACTTCGGATTTTGCGATTTTTTTTCGACAGCAATGGCTTCCTTTATGAGTTGTCTACCTACGATGTATACTTTGGAAAGCGATATTCCGTACAGAAAGTACCAAAAAATCCATGAGAAGTTGGCCTTTCGATTTTTCGACCTGGAGGTAAAAAGTGCCTGGCAGGGAGGGGGTGTACAGCTCAGCTGACAGCCTGGCAGGGAGCGCCTTGTCACCTTGAGTGGTCAGCTGGCAGTGAAAGGGTTAAGCGTACACACACACGCACACTTGTCTGTTATTTCATCATTTTATTATTAGAGATGTTGTGCACAACGAAAATTCGTAGCGCCATAACGGATATCTTTAAAATTCGCAGCGCCGTAACGAATATCTTTAAAATTCGTAAATTCGCCGTAACGAATATCTTTAACGAAAAAAAGTTAACATAAGCTGTGAGGTTGCGCACAACGTGTGAACTTTTTCGTAGTAGGTCAACACGGCCTGCGTGCGGGTACGGAGAGTCAAGACAGGGCCCCGCGTGCGGGTACGGAGAGTCAAGACAGGGAGTTGTAAAATATCAGTATTTTAGTACTCCACGTTATGAAAAAATATTTTCGTAGATCTGCTCTGTTTCGGTCGCGTTTGGACGGACCTTCGCAGCAACTTTTGTTACTCGAACCCGAACGGGCGAAATCTTACGAATTTTCGTTGTGCGCAACCTCTTTATTATTAAATTTTTAATCGTATGACTCGCTGAAATACAGTGATAGAATTAAGCTGGCTAACAACGAGCGTCGTCCGTCAGAACTCGGTTAGTCCAGAGGAGACTGCTTGATTTGGGTAATGATAAAAAGCGACGGAACCGTACACCCTACACAAAGTTAAGTCATGCTTACAAAAAGCGGCTTGCTTGCAAAACCATTTCAAAGATATCCATGGCTGTAGCTGACATCAAGAGTGCATAAACAAGAGTATGCAACTGTGGTTATGGCCCAGTGCGCGGCGCGCTGCCTTCATTACGTAACTTGCCTTCATCATGCTCTGAAAGCATGCATTCAAACTCACAATTTCTCGTACGAGCCCATCCGTTTTTGCTCAATTCGTTCCAGTACCTACGCGATCTCTGAATTCTGGCGCGTGAAGGCCGTGAACTCCAGTTCCGTACGAAAGTTCATTTCAAACCAGAGGGAAAGGGCGGTGTTTGATTTTCCGCAGTGCGCGGACTGCAGCTGAATGATGTAATGAAGGCAGCGCGCCGCACATCTGGCCCATAGAAAAGAGATCACAGTTGCACACTCTTGTTTATGGACTCTTGCTGACATGTACAAGAAGTAGGCACGACACGTTATGGATGACTGTCTGACTGTGGCTATTGCCAACGTCAGCCTGCTTATTCGTTTCGTATTTCTTGCAACTTGAAAAGTTACACAGGAATCCCTCCGTGGAGTGAGATACGAATGGGTTAACCCTTTCACTGCAGCAGCAACACAGCATGCCCTACCTGCTTGGCCTGGTCTGCATTGTACAAGATGAAAAGATCCCTGGACGAGGAAAGGTCTTCTTCGCTGTACACTGCAAGCAGGCATAGGGGCACACAAACAAATCCACAAACACATGCACACATAAAGCGCACACACAAAGTGCACACACAAAGTGCACACACACACACACACACACACACACACACACACACACGCACACACACACACACATACACACACACACACACACACACACGCACACACGCACACACACACACACACGCACACACACACACACACATACACACACACACATACACACACACACATACACACACACACATACACACACATACACACACACACACACACACACATTTGCAGCTTAGTGTACATGTTGAGGTTTCAGCGCATGCATCAGTTTTGATATGCTGTTTCACTCCATACGCTGGTGTTGTTTCATAGATATATCTCCATACGCTGGTGTTGTTTCATAGATAGAACATGCATGACAGGATACACATGCAGCGTGTGTGTGTGTGTGTGGGGGGGGGGGGGGGGTGGGGGGGGGGGGCATGCACAGTACTTTACAGTATGCTGTGTTGCTGCTGCTGTATGTATGTATGTACAGTACACAGTTGTACATAACACATACATGTAGGGCGCATTCAAATAATTGTCACTCTTTGACTTTTCGAGGAGTTTCGTTTTTCTGAAGAGGTGGCCGTATTGGCCTCTTTAGAAAAACGAAGCTCCTCGAAACTCCTCGAAACTCCACAACCTCATCCGATGGGAGAGGTGGATTAGTTCCGAAGAGTTTGGAATAGCTACGTCACGTAGTACGTGGAGATGGTCGATCTGATCGGACGTCATCATCGCCATGACAATTCCACTGAAAAACTCTAAAATGATAGAAACCGTTCTAATGGGACACTTTAATAAATCTCTTTAAAAAAATTGTTTGAACAGTTGATGAAGACAATTCGAACGCGGCCGTACAGTTGTGCATAACACATACGTGTACATGTCCACAGTTGTGCACAACCAGGGATATAGCCAGGACAAGAGTGAAGGGGGCGGGGGAGGGGGGGGATCAATGGACCCAGATTTTTGTGATTTTACCACTATTTTGTACCGCCATTTTGGCAGCTACTTTCACCGACACCAGTAAGCAACCGACCAACTTCAATTCCAAATAAATGATTTATTCACCGGCCACTGGAACCCCCTCCATGGGTATGATTTTCAGAGGCAAGTGATGCTTATAGGAAGCAATGACTCATACACTGATCTTGTGCTACTACTCTAGAAGTACAAATTTTCGTTCACGAAATCTTTCGTTAGATCACTCCAACAGCAGGTTCGTTATGACAACTAAATTTCGTTTTGCTCGAGGTCTATCACCCCGAACGTTCGGAAAATAAACTTAAGTTTGATACAAACTTTAGTTATTTCGTGCCCCTAACGAGCATAGCGAAAGTTAATTCCAAACGAAACTTTGTACTTATACAGTAGACCCATTAAACATGATAATGTGCACTTATCATGATGTGCACTTAGGGAGCATCTCGTAAGTTCGCACTTTTTTTGTAAACGTAACGCATTTCGAATAGACTTTACCCCCCTACCTCCCCCCACTATTTGAAAGTCTTATCGCACATTTTCAGTGTAGATCTACTGTACTGTACATGCCATGGTATGCACAATCATGTACAATGTTCATGTACATGGACATGGACGCTAGTGTCGAAGTGAATGGCATTCAGTAGTACCACATCTACTGAGTACAAGTAAGTATTAGTTACAGTCTTAGTTCAATCAATGACATGTACACACACATAAACAGAGTTACTCCACAACACTGTACTGTCAAAGCTGGCCAGGTGGCAGGTACACGGTTTGATCAGGCTGGTGTGACATTTGACACCTCTGAGTAGCCTGCATGCGTAGTGCAAGGGTTAGATCTACACCTAAAACACACCCGTACCCTGCTGTCTGAAGCGGTCTAGCACAAGCTCAGCACTGTATTGCACACATCCAGAAAATAGTGTTGAAACGAGCGTATCTATAACAAACGAGCGATCAGTTCCACTAACGAGCAAGCTATCGAGCGATCTAACGAGTTTCATTGATGTGGCAAATATGATTATTTTTTTGAATAATTTTTTTTCTAAGTTCGATTTTTTTCAGCTGGTTCAAGTTATCACCGCCGGCTTTTGGGTTTGCTGCTGCTTCACTTCGGACTGCTGTTTGGTGTCGAGATGTCTTTTCAGCGCCGTCGTGGATTAGCCTTTGTAATAATAGACCGTTTTGCAAAGATTGCAAGTAGCCCTGGTCTTCGCTGCATCGCGGGAGAAAACTTCCAAACGACTGAGCGTAACTTTCACTCGAATGGAGAGGTGACTAAAGCATATCCTGCGACAGGTCAGCAGATGCGGAACAAGACATCAGTAGAGTCCACCAAAGCTGCAACGACAACTGAAACAACTCAAGTGTCGTGCAGGCATACAGTCACCTGTAACTGCAAGTGATTTTCACTTTGCGCGGGACTGGACTCTCGATCGACCAGGGAGTCGTAAAATATTTTTACGACTCCCCGGTCGACATGTACTGCCATGTGTACGGAGTACGGTGTTCGTTAGTGCAAACGAGCTGGCCGCACAAACGAGCCGAGTTTCTGGCGAGCGAGCTAACGAGTATCCGGTGAGATCGTTTCAACACTACAAGAAAATGTGCGAACGGTCATTTTTCTATCTGAAATGGGCGCTACCCCCCCCTACCCCCGTTTCGAAATGCGTTACGTTTAGAAACAAAATGCGAACTTATGAGATGCTCCCTTATCATGCATATGTGCATTTATCATGCATATAAAATGGCGGTGCTCGTACTCTGAAGGGTGGTGCTTTCATTTTGAAAGGGGCGGTCAAAAAGTGAAGGAGGGCGCAGCGCCCCGCTATGTTGCTTTGGCGAGAACCCTCATAACACATACATGTACATGTACTGGTAATAGCTCACTGGTCAGGCATTGCACTGTACTAGTATAAAACTATGATACTAGGTCAAGCATTGCACTGTACTAGTATAAAACTATGGTACTAGGTCAAGCACTGCACTGTACTAGTATAAAACTATGGTACTAGGTCAAGCACTGCACTGTACTAGTATAAAACTATGGTACTAGGTCAAGCACTGCACTGTACTAGTATAAAACTATGATACTAGGTCAGGCATTGCACTGTACTAGTATAAAACTATGATACTAGGTCAGGCATTGCACTGTACTAGTATAAAACTATGATACTAGGTCAGACATTGCACTGTACTAGTATAAAACTATGATACTAGGTCAGGCATTGCACTGTACTAGTATAAAACTATGATACTAGGTCAGGCATTGCACTGTACTAGTATAAAACTATGATACTAGGTCAGGCATTGCACTGTACTAGTATAAAACTATGATACTAGGTCAGTCATTGCACTGTACTAGTATAAAACTATGATACTAGGTCAGGCATTGCACTGTACTAGTATAAAACTATGATACTAGGTCAGGCATTGCACTGTACTAGTATAAAACTATGATACTAGGTCAGTCATTGCACTGTACTAGTATAAAACTATGGTACTAGGTCAGTCATTGCACTGTACTAGTATAAAACTATGGTACTAGGTCAGGCATTGCACTGTACTAGTATAAAACTATGATACTAGGTCAGGCATTGCACTGTACTAGTATAAAACTATGATACTAGGTCAGGCATTGCACTGTACTAGTATAAAACTATGATACTAGGTCAGGCATTGCACTGTACTAGTATAAAACTATGATACTAGGTCAGGCATTGCACTGTACTAGTATAAAACTATGATACTAGGTCAGGCATTGCACTGTACTAGTATAAAACTATGATACTAGGTCAGGCATTGCACTGTTCTAGTATAAAACTATGATACTAGGTCAGGCATTGCACTGTACTAGTATAAAACTATGATACTAGGTCAGGCATTGCACTGTACTAGTATAAAACTATGGTACTAGGTCAGTCATTGCACTGTACTAGTATAAAACTATGGTACTAGGTCAGGCATTGCACTGTACTAGTATAAAACTATGATACTAGGTCAGGCATTGCACTGTACTAGTATAAAACTATGGTACTAGGTCAGTCATTGCACTGTACTAGTATAAAACTATGATACTAGGTCAGGCATTGCACTGTACTAGTATAAAACTATGGTACTAGGTCAGGCATTGCACTGTACTAGTATAAAACTATGATACTAGGTCAGGCATTGCACTGTACTAGTATAAAACTATGGTACTAGGTCAGTCATTGCACTGTACTAGTATAAAACTATGATACTAGGTCAGGCATTGCACTGTACTAGTATAAAACTATGATACTAGGTCAGGCATTGCACTGTACTAGTATAAAACTATGATACTAGGTCAGGCATTGCACTGTACTAGTATAAAACTATGGTACTAGGTCAGTCATTGCACTGTACTAGTATAAAACTATGGTACTAGGTCAGTCATTGCACTGTACTAGTATAAAACTATGGTACTAGGTCAGGCATTGCACTGTACTAGTATAAAACTATGATACTAGGTCAGACATTGCACTGTACTAGTATAAAACTATGATACTAGGTCAGGCATTGCACTGTACTAGTATAAAACTATGATACTAGGTCAGGCATTGCACTGTACTAGTATAAAACTATGGTACTAGGTCAGGCATTGCACTGTACTAGTATAAAACTATGATACTAGGTCAGTCATTGCACTGTACTAGTATAAAACTATGATACTAGGTCAGTCATTGCACTGTACTAGTATAAAACTATGGTACTAGGTCAGGCATTGCACTGTACTAGTATAAAACTATGATACTAGGTCAGGCATTGCACTGTACTAGTATAAAACTATGATACTAGGTCAGGCATTGCACTGTACTAGTATAAAACTATGGTACTAGGTCAGTCATTGCACTGTACTAGTATAAAACTATGATACTAGGTCAGATATTGCACTGTACTAGTATAAAACTATGGTACTAGGTCAGTCATTGCACTGTACTAGTATAAAACTATGATACTAGGTCAGGCATTGCACTGTACTAGTATAAAACTATGATACTAGGTCAGGCATTGCACTGTACTAGTATAAAACTATGATACTAGGTCAGGCATTGCACTGTACTAGTATAAAACTATGATACTAGGTCAGGCATTGCACTGTACTAGTATAAAACTATGGTACTAGGTCAGGCATTGCACTGTACTAGTATAAAACTATGATACTAGGTCAGGCATTGCACTGTCTAGTATAAAACTATGATACTAGGTCAGGCATTGCACTGTACTAGTATAAAACTATGATACTAGGTCAGGCATTGCACTGTACTAGTATAAAACTATGATACTAGGTCAGGCATTGCACTGTACTAGTATAAAACTATGATACTAGGTCAGGCATTGCACTGTACTAGTATAAAACTATGATACTAGGTCAGGCACTGCACTGTACTAGTATAAAACTATGATACTAGGTCAGTCATTGCACTGTACTAGTATAAAACTATGATACTAGGTCAGGCATTGCACTGTACTAGTATAAAACTATGATACTAGGTCAGGCATTGCACTGTACTAGTATAAAACTATGATACTAGGTCAGGCATTGCACTGTATGGAACTATGGTAGTACTGTCGTGGACATGGAAATCCGGTCGCATGTATAGCAGCCCCAGGGCGCTGGCCATGCAGCCGTAGGTAAGCAGTACACACATGCATTTATGCGCTGCAGCGCGCTGGTGGCATCGGACCAACATGATTGTGCACTGCATGCAATGTTCTGTACGCGCTGAGGGCGCTGGCCCCGGACAATCGACTGGATTTCCATGTCCAAGACAGTAGCTCAGGCATTGCACTGCACAGAACTATGGTAGTAGCTCAGGCATTGCACTGCACAGAACTATGAACAATGCGTGAGTAAGGCAAGGCCTTCGGCACTTCATGTCACATTATTCCATATCATGCCTTTCTTAAAAATAGCCTTCTTGCAAGATGTAACCCTACCTGCGCTTCTGTAAAAGCAACTGGGAAGTGTGTGGTGGTGGGGAACTGGGGCTATTGGGGTCAACGGTACTTCACTGTGGTGGTGGTGGTGGGGTGGGGGGGGGGGGGGGGGGGGGGGGATGGGGTAATTGCGGTCAATGCCAATGGTACTTCACTGTGGTGGTGGTGTGGGGGGGGACTGGGGTGATTACGGTCAATGGGACTTCACTGCGGTGGGGGGGGGGGGGGGGGGGGGGGGGGGGGGACTGGGGTGATTGCGGTCAATGGTACTTCACTGCGATGGGGGGGGGGGGGGGGCTGGGGTGATTGCGGTCAATGCCAATGGTACTTCGCTGTGGTGGTGGTGGTGTGGTGTGGGGGGGGGGGGGGGGGGGACTGGGGTGATTGCGGTCAATGGTACTTTACTGTGATGGGGGAGGGGGGGGGGGGGGGGGGACTGGGGTGATTGCGGTCAATGGTACTTCACTGCGGTGGGGGGGGGGGGGGGACTGGGGTGATTGCGGTCAATGGTACTTCACTGCGGTGGGGGGGGGGGGGGGGGGGACTGGGGTGATTGCGGTCAATGCCAATGGTACTTCACTGTGGTGGTGGTGTGGGGGGGGGGGGGGGGACTGGGGTGATAGCGGTCAATGGTACTTTACTGTGATGGGGGAGGGGGGGGGGGGGGGGACTGGGGTGATTGCGGGCAACAGTACTTCACTGTGGTGTGGGGGGGGGGGAGGGGGGGGGGGAGGACTGGGGCGATTGGGGTCAATGGTACTTTACTGTGGTGGTGGAGGGGAGGGGGCTGGGGTGATTGCGGTCAATGGTACTTCACTGTGGTGGGGGGACTGGGGTGATTGCGGTCAATGGTACTTCACTGCGGTGGGGGGGGGGGGGGGGGGACTGGGGTGATTGCGGTCAATGCCAATGGTACTTCACTGTGATGGGGGAGGGGGGGGGGGGGGGACTGGGGTGATTGCGGACAATGGTACTTCACTGCGGTGGGGGGGGGGACTGGGGTGATTGCGGTCAATGGTACTTTAGTAATTACTGTGATGGGGGAGGGGGGGGGGGGTACTGCGGTGATTGCGGGCAATGGTCCTTCACTGTGGTGGTGGTGGGGGGGGGGGGGAGGGGACTGGGGTGATTGGGGTCAATGGTACTTTACTGTGGTGGTGGAGGGGAGGGGGGCTGGGGTGATTGCGGTCAATGGTACTTCACTGTGGTGGTGGGGGGGGACTGGGGTGATTGCGGTCAATGCCAATGGTACTTCACTGTGGTGGTGGTGTGGGGGGGGGGGGGGGGACTGGGGTGATTGCGGTCAATGGTACTTTACTGTGATGGGGGAGGGGGGACTGGGGTGATTGCGGGAAATGGTACTTCACTGTGGTGGTGGGGGGGGGGGGGGGGCTGGGGTGACTGGGGTGATTGCGGCCAATGGTACTTTACTGTACAGAGACCACTGACAATAGTAAGCATAAGGAAACAGAAAGACAGAGGTAAAGAAGCTGGCTAACACATACCATCTTTGTAGATGTGAGCGAAAGCAAGCTTGCTCAGGGCCTGAACATTGCCGTAAGATGCCAAACTGTCAACACACAGTATGATGAACAGGCCGCGAGAGAGACACAGACAGACGGTTGGTCAAAATAAAGCTGTGTGAACCCTGGCTAGCGCCAGACGTTACTGAAGTAACATCTTTTGCATAGGTACGGGAATAAAAATCCATCGATACCGTATTCCCGCGCATAAAAGGGCATGCACGTCCACATACAAAGGCTGATGAAAAAACACAAGACCAAAGAGTGTATTTTGAAGATTTGAATACTCACATTGAAAGACATGCCCTTGTATCTGGAACGTTTTAACCCTTTCACTGCCAGCTGACCACTCAAGGTGACAAGGCGCTCCCTGCCAGGCTGTCAGCTGAGCTGTACACTGCCAGGCACTTTTTGCCTCCAGCTCGAAAAATCGAAAGGCCAACTTCTCATGGATTTTTTGGTACTTTCTGTACGGAATATCGCTTTCCAAAGTATACATCGTAGGTAGACAACTCATAAAGGAAGCCATTGCCGTCGAAAAAAATCGCAAAATCCGAAGTACAAACGTGCTGCGCGCTCTAGCGCCAGCCGCTGTGCAAAAATGCATGTCATGTCATGCGAAAGTGCGCCGTGCGCCGCATGCGCTACATACACTATGTACACGATCGGCCCGGACACTCGCGAAGTAAAGTAGTTAGTTGTTGTTGTTTTGGAGAGAGAAGCAGATCCTTTTTTTGTTAGCTGGGATTGAAAGATCTGCCAGTGGACCGGAGAGCTACAGCACTGGAACCAGAAGAGATGGCGTGCGGAATGTTCTCTGTCTTCGTGGCAACAGGACTTCAGTTGCGAGAGACTTTCGTCCTGTTGTTGCGGACGAAATTCTAGTTGCTGCCACCAGAAAACTCGGAGAACGAAACGATCGTAAGTCGTTTGGTGAAGCGGATCGTGTCGGTGAACAGCTGCGGAATGTTCTGCCGCCATGGTGGTCGTTTGTTCTCCCGATTAGCAGCAGCCTGAATACATTTCGACTTCGGAGAGTGAAGCGCTTCCCTGTTCCGTTGACAAGCGCGGCGTTCGCGGGTGTAATGCACTTTCGCATCAGCTTGCAGTAGATCGTAAGGTATTGAGCCTGAGGTAGGTTTCGTTGTAGAAAGAATATAATTATGTTGTAGCTGACATACCTGTAGTGCCTCTTGTCCGTGCTGGTCGCCATTGTAACGTGGTAGTTCTTAGAAAATTTTAGTTCTGAACTCGGTGAGCGCCGCCAGCGCTGTTTCCGCCAAGTTTGCAGTGAATGCGTCCGTGAGGAATCCGTCGTGTGGTTGTCTCTACCCGTGACTCCAACCGCCTATCGCAATGGATAGCCGCCTGGAGTCTTGGACAATGGCTAGGCATCAAGTCTGAACCAAATGTCATGCTCCTTGCAATGAAAGTTGACGGGAAAGAGAAAAAACTGGCACCGACTCAGCAAGGTGGAAGTGCGTGAGAACCGATTTCTTCCGCGCCGCTCGGCTAAAAATCAGATGCGCATTTTCAACGACGCTGGTTCGATTTTTTCAAATGGCAACCCATACTTCTGGCAGCGTATTTCGATGGGTATGGACCTCTTCTAGGGCCTAGTGGCCCTCTACCACGGCTAAACATATCCAATATTCAAAAATAGCGGCCCAAACTGGGTGAAGTCTGCCTGTCGACAAAAGTCGACGGTGGCACTGGGGACTGCATGTTTGCTTGTCGACTTTCGTCGACAGTGGCACTCAGAGTGCATGAATGCGCTGTCGACTTTCGTCGACAGTGGCAGTGAAAGGGTTAAAATTTTGTTTCCTGGCAAAATGGAAAACACAGCGCATGTTTTCGCACATAAGGGCATGCCCTTGTATGTAGGTGAATGCGGTAGCTTTTCCTCTAGTGTGCAGACAGGGCACCATCTTGCATTATTTACTTTGGCCTGTTGGCACCAAGCGGCGACATCGAACTAACAACTATTCGTATCCTTGCCACTAAGCTACACTTGGGCATGTACTTGTCGTGCTTGTCATGACCACACAGCTAGGCCTACACACAGCTAGGCCTACACACAGCTAGGCCTACACACAGCTAGGCCTACACACAGCTAGGCCTACACACAGCTAGGCCTACACACAGCTAGGCCTACACACAGCTAGGCCTACACACAGCATGGAGTAGTGGGGCATAGTGCAAGACTGCATTCCTGGGCAGCTGACTGTGATGTTTCCAACACGAACCCCAGGAAAACGATAAAACACACCGGTGAAACAAATAGAGAGACAACACGTACAAAACAGACCAGTCGCAAACTGATTACCTTTTCATCAACGAAACATGTTGACGCTCTCTCGGCCACAAGCCAGCAGTACCTGCATGTCTCCATAGCGACCTCTGGCTTTCGATGATGTCATAGAATAGGTAGCAGACCTGTATTTGAACAATCAAAATGACATCAACATGTACACCAAAAATCACACTGTTTACATTAGGACTGCAAAAATGTTCGAACATTCAAACAAACTTCGAATGGGTCCACCACCAATAAATATTTTCGCATGGGAACGTTTCGAAAACTATGACGTGTACGCACGCGAACATGGCTGAACGCTCACTCGATATGAACCGGAGCTTCACATTTATGGGTAATTTTTTAGGTCGTGGCTAGGGGGAAAGAGTGCTGTGTACACCGTGCATGGAGTACATAGTACAATCTCATTGCACTACACGTACTTCATCTCTGCTAGCTCAACACATTTATACCAGTAGAGAGCATGCCACTACATGTACTTCATCTCTGCTAGCTCAACACATTTATACCAGTAGAGAGCATGCCACTACATGTACTTCATCTCTGCTAGCTCAACACATTTATACCAGTAGAGAGCATGCCACTACATGTACTTCATCTCTGCTAGCTCAACAGATTTATACCAGTAGAGAGCATACCACTACATGTATTTCATCTCTGCTAGCTCAACACATTTATACCAGTAGAGAGCATACCACTACATGTACTTCATCTCTGCTAGCTCAACACATTTATACCAGTAGAGAGCATGCCACTACACGTACTTCATCTCTGCTAGCTCAACACATTTATACCAGTAGAGAGCATGCCACTACATGTACTTCATCTCTGCTGGCTCAACACATTTATACCAGAAGAGAGCATGCCACTACACTCTGCTGGCTCAACACATTTATACCAGTAGAGAGCATGCCACTACATGTACTTCATCTCTGCTGGCTCATGCATACCAGTGCCAGTTCTGACGATGGGTGCTGGCACGAAACGTCAATAATTTTTCAAAATCAATAATAAAAGAATTTTCATCCAGCGCATGCGCCAAGAGTGAATAGCAACTAAATAGAGCGGTTGTCAGTTGACAAACCCCCTTTTTTATATACCAGTACAGAACATGCAACTTTTTATATACCAGTGCAGAGTAGAGAGTACAGAGCATGCAACTAAAGTGTACACGTGTCTGCAGATTCGCCTGTACAAAAAGACAGGTCAAAACCACGGGATCATCCACGGTTCCGTCAGTCAAATTGACGGCTAGTTGAATCAGGGGACGTCCAGTGGTTTCTGCTGTCGACTCTGTATACATAATATATATTGCGTTAAACCATCAGGCCTTGAAACGAGGAAATTTGCCACCTATAGCACCAATGCAGTACTTCAAAAACAAGTAGGGAGAGAAACAGAGCTCCTCCTTGATTTGTACTTCAGTAATTATACTAGTGAACTTTCCACCGTCTTCTCAAGTGGATCATACAGAACTCTTGACAAATTCCAGTTGTTTGTTACATACCCGGAGGCATACTCCACTCCTCCTGGCCATTCAAGAATTTTAAAATCTTTATATCCAGAACGTGTATGTGTATGTGTACATTGATATGTGCGTATCTCAACCGGTCTTTTCCAGAGCAAACTTGTACGTGCGTTTGAATTTTCAAATTTCTCCAAAAACGTGACCGCGTGTACGGGTCAAGAACTGTGCCTGTGTGATGATACGACCGCCCGTTTTGGAGTTTTCACCGTGGATGTAGACGTGAATGGGAGTGGGAGAACATAGTGTGATGGCGGCCTAACCAGTACTGGGAGAACATAGTGTGATGGTGGCCTAACCAATACGCAATGTGGAGAAAGCACATTTAATGCTGTAAAGATCGTAGTATGGTGGTCTCAGTGTGTCGTGGGATAGGATTCACTTATAAGCCCATGCGCCTATATGTGAGGGTGGGCTTATAGTGACACCCGGATATAGGGACATGCGCTTTTATGCGCCTCCTTACGGTACAGAATGCTCACATAGACAATAGGGAGGTTTCGCTCTACGTAATTATGCACGAAAATAAAGTAGAACGCAAGTAATTTTCATACGTAAAAAATCAGCGCTGTTGGGTTTCGCTCTACGTGCTTTCTCCACGACTGCTAAGCATGCCTTGTTGCTTTGGAGACGCGCCAGCTGCACCCGTCCACCGCATGCACCACGAACTGAAACCACGTTCCCCTTTTTTTCCACGTGATGTGTACCAGGGAGTCGGGGAGTCATAGACTCCCTGACGTGCACCTTGTATTTCGTGCAGCCTGAACGTTGCGATGGATAAATCCGGAAAAAGCGAAATCATATTTCTAACAGTGCTACAGAGGACCGAACGTAGGAAAGAGCTTTCCTACGGTAATCCGCAGAGAGATTTACATGTGGAAGTTGCCCTCGCTCCCCGCGCATACAACATACGGATTTTCATACGTAATTACGTAGAGCGAAACCCCAATACTGCAATAGTATCAAACATGCACTAGTATACAAAGTACAATAAAGTACAATAAAACAGTGAAACTTCAATACAACGTACCCCGTGCCCCGTGAGACAGTGTACTTTGTAGTCGTGGTACTAAATATCCAAGGTCAAAGGTCAAAATGACTGGTACATGTATGGCAATAGGCTGGTTCCTCAAATGTGTTGACTGACTGAGCTGTTACGGTACCGTATTTTTCAGACTATAGTGAGCACCTTTGTATAACGCACGCCCCCAACCTTCATTGGGGGTGCGCACTTCAATCTTCATTGAAGTACAGTGCATATCGGTTATAGCGTGATCGTGTAAAAGAATATACTGCCTACAAGAATGAACTCTCATGTTTTCATAATCATAACATGGATTTCAAGTGCACATTTATTTTTACAAGCAATTTTATCGTACAGTAGAATATATCGGTCCTAAGAATGGACTTTGTGTAGCAAAACATACCAGATTAGTACAAAGTATATCGCCTGTAGTAATAATATCCGTCCAATTCAGTTCCGATCTGACTCACGTTGGGCCGTAGTGCTGCAGGTTCAACTGTTGTGGTCATGTAACTCATGTTGCATAGCCACATGGTAAGCCTATGTGACTATGATCAGCCGCATGCACCGTAACACTACATTGCATGTACGATGATCTTCCTGCCTCTGTGCACATGCACATGATATGTCACACTTGATTTATCGTGTGTAAGAAATATCGGAAATAAGAATAGAAAGTCGTTTTTTTTTTCAAACACCCACGCTATAACCGATACCTACTGTACATGCATTTCATATTCGGAGCATAGTGCGCACCTGCGATTCAGGGCCTAAAATAGCACATCTAAAGTGCGCACTATACTCCGGAAAATACGGTACATGTTCGCGACGTACTTGAAAACAATAGGGAGGTTTAGTCCCACGTAATCCGTGGGTACTTTACGTGTGTGTACCACGTGATACTCAGTGACCCACGTACAGACGTTTTCTGATTCACGACATACTGTACCGTGAAAATCAGAATGGAGTGCATTGTGCGAGCTGTGAGGGTGCTCAGCTGAAGAAGTTTCCGAAGCACGAAATCGAAATATTTGGGTGAGCTTCTTAGGCCCGGGTAGCTTCGTCTTTGACCAGGTTTGGGCCTTTCGCTTCATGCTTTTGTTTGTTCCGTGTGACTAAACACAACATTGAAACGTGGGTGCCCTTCATCCACTTTACGTGGATCACCCACGTACGCGTTTCCGTTACGTGGGAACTAAACCTCCCTAGTAATTCAGGTGTTGAACGGTACGTGTGCCGGTACATCTGTAAACTTACAAGCTTGACGCGAGGAAGGTCCGCCGCTGGTAAATACCGAAAGATAAGGTACAACACTTCACTGGGCAACTCGTCAATACTCGTACTGGAAACGGCAGGGTTGGCTGACGAAGATATCGGAGCATTTTGCTCTGGTTGGGATGAAGACAATTCCTCACTGCTGACGAGGCTTTCCTCCCAATCCATTGAGAAGGAAACACGGTATCACTACTAGTATCGTCAGTCAGCTGTACCGGGGCATGCTCGGCCAGCAGAAATACCAGTACGCGCAGAATGGTCACCTCCAACAAAATTTAATCAATCAGTTCTGTATTCGAATACTGATCATCGGGAGTAGTCGACTCCGTGAAAATGTTCCTTCTCGAACAGTGAGGTAGGTGAAGGAGCGATGGAGATATTCCCAGCAATGCTAAGCCAGTTTACCCTCGGCCTCACAGACACCTTCAAGCAAATACGCCGGGGAAACGTCCTGCGCACTGCCGCTCGTCAGGCCAAGATACGAAAGCCAACAAGGCCCACCTGCCTTGCTTTGTGCTTTGTTCTTCTTCGCAAGCTGCAAGCGTTTTGATTTTTTGAGTTTAGCGCCGCGGCCGCGAGTTTCCATGGGTACGCGTCTGACGCGGCGCGGGCACATCCGCTGCGGCGCCGCGGCCAAATCAAACCATGAACGGGGGTATCCCCTGGTCTGGACCCTGGCCTGGGCCAGTGCAGTGACAGTGTAGGCTAGATCTACTCTCGACTTGATCGATGACATGATGATGAGTATCGAGTGTTGCTTGTCTTGATCGACTTTTGAAGTAACTATTTTTTGTTCTTGTTTGTGAGATCCGGAACGAGAGTTTTTCGAATTGTTTATTTATATATATGTAGATCTACATGTCTTGAGTGGTTGAGATATCCAGGCTACACTCACCATTGCATTTTTCCTCCATACCAAGTGCCAGGCTGTCTTTTTACTAGAGAACAACGTTTTAGCAATGATTATTACAGTGTGCGTTGCGTTGTGATTTTGTGTAGCTAGAAATTTCTCTACCACTTCAAAGTCAAAGGGTGCGAATACCATAATGCCATTCTCCTTTCATAGTCACAGTGCTCAATTCTGCAAACATGCCAGTGGTGGCCCCCTGGCTGAGGTAGTGGAAGAGGCGCGTTGTGCTGGATTTCTACAGTTTGGTCTGAGTGAGCATATGCCCAGACAACAAGTAGATCTCCTCTATGAAGAAGAGATTGATGCAGGTATGAGCTGCGATGACCTCGCCAAGCAGTTCAGTGACTTTGTGGCCGAGGCAAGGAGATTACAGAAGATATTTGATGATGCGCGATGTAGTCATAATGATGGTGATGATGGTGGAATGGAGATTTTAGTGGGAGCTGAGACAGAATACGTTGGTCCGCAATCGATTGGAGAAATTCTGCAATTACGTCATGACTACAAATTAGATTACATTGTTGGCTCCATCCACCATGTGAGAGGCAAACCCATAGACTTTTCAAAAGAGACCTTTGAGCAGCTGTTGGCGAATGACTGGAATAATGATCATACATCACTATTCTCAGCATACTTTGACGAGCAGTTTGCATTGTTTGATGGAGTACATCCTGAGGTTGCTGGGCATCTCGACGTCGTCCGGAAATACTGTCCCGGAGCTGCGTTCAGCGCTACGGTGCTGGAGAAAGTGAGGAGGAACATAAAGTTCTGTGTGGATCATGGAATTCTTCTGGAGATCAATAGTTCCGGTGAGTGAAGGACAGAATTCACTTCTTCCTCTTCTTCTACTTGATAAAGTCACTCTTCCCCAATATATCCCCGTTAATAAGTCGTACCCCTTCTTTGCCCAAGAGGTTTAGTGTAAAAAGGTGTGACTTGTTTACTCTTCAGCTCTGTTTCCCTTGCTAACGACGTGAGCATGTTACCCCCAAGTTTGGACTACTTGCTGCCGCATACCCTCTAGGCATGCAGCTCTGTCAGTTACACTTTCTGTGTGTGTGTCTGTGCATGCATGCGTGCGTACATGTGTGTGTACTGTTGCCGTCCAGGTGTCGGCAAGGGCTTGCCTCATCCTTATCCCCAGCAAGATGTACTAACCATAGCCAAAGAACTGGGCGCAAGGTTTACACTCGGTGATGACGCTCATTCGCCAGTAGATGTAGCTCAGTACTATAGCCATATACGGCAATATGTTCATGATATGGCTATTGAATCTTCTATATGTTCTCTCCACCGAACATCATCCTGTCATAACCAGCCGGGTAAGTGGAGCCATGTCATGATGCCAACACCAAAGCCTTTTTTTCTTTTTTAAAATTTGTGTCGGACCTGGCGTCTTTGAGCTAATGGAATGTCATTCTTTGCACATTAGTAGAGAGATCGTTTTCTCCTTCCTTTGCACATACAGTGTACACTCATACCTCGATTGTCCGGACCCCGAAGTTCCGGGCACTTCGATCTACCGGGCACCCATTGGGCGAGTTTCAGTGGAAACATTACTACTTGTCACTTTTTGTTGAAATAGTGCAATGTAATAATACAGTAATATGCCATATCTATGGTCTTTCCCCATCAAAAATGTATGTGATTCGGAGTCACGGACATTTCAAAGTTACGGACAATGCCCGGTCCCAGACCACCCGATAAACGATGTATGAGTGTACTACTTACTGTGCTTGGCCATTGGTTCTGTATAATACAGGTCCTGCACAGACCATGTCATCAACACGGTGTTTAGCCACACACTAGGAATGTCACCCCCGCTCTAACAGTTATGACCTTTCCATTGTGTGGTTATGGGGTTGGTCGGATACAGTTATGGCCTTTCCATTGTGTGGTTATGGGGTTGGTCGGATACTGTTATGGTCTTTCCATTGTGTGGTTATGGGGTTGGTCGGATTCTGTTATGGTCTTTCCATTGTGTGGTTATGGGGTTGGTCGGATACTGTTATGGTCTTTCCATTGTGTGGTTATGGGGTTGGTCGGATACAGTTATGGCCTTTCCATTGTGTGGTTATGGGGTTGGTCGGATACAGTTATGACCTTTCCATTGTGTGGTTATGGGGTTGGTCGGATACAGTTATGGCCTTTCCATTGTGTGGTTTAATATGGGGTTGGTCGGATACAAGATCTCTCCGCAGTCCTGTACAATATCAACGCAAGGCCAGTCAGTCTCTTGGGACGCTTGCTGCTTTAGAGTTTAGGTACTGTGCCCTTAGCATGTAGAGCAGGGTTTGACCCCCAACGTCTGACCTATTGTCCAAGGCAGTAAGATAGTGTATAGTAGCAAGCAGTTCTGCAGTGCATTGTGGTGAATGCAAGATTGTACATTTGCCATATCTCTCTAGTCTGGAGTCCTTCTCTCTAGTCTAGAGTCCTTCTCTGGACGAGATGATGTCCGGGTGGTGTCACGACTTGAGACAGACAGACAGAGACAGAGAGAGGTGGGGCACTCTGGCAGGATTTACCATGCATGCGTGTGTGATGGTACATGGTGTGTGTGTGATGGTACATGGTGTGTGTGTGTGTATGATGGTACATGGTGTGTGTGTGTGTGATGGTACATGGTGTGTGTGTGATGGTACATGGTGTGTGTGTGATGGTACATGGTGTGTGTGTGTGTGATGGTACATGGTGTGTGTGTGATGGCACATGGTGTGTGTGTGTGATGGTACATGGTGTGTGTGTGATGGTACATGGTGTGTGTGTGATGGCACATGGTGTGTGTGTGTGATGGTACATGGTGTGTGTGTGATGGTACATGGTGTGTGTGTGATGGTACATGGTGTGTGTGTGATGGTACATGGTGTGTGTGTGATGGTACATGGTGTGTGTGTGTGATGGTACATGGTGTGTGTGTGTGTATGTGTGTGTGTACATGTAGTTCTGTTGACGAGCATATCCTTGTTTCGTTGTGGACTTGCACGTGTGTGGACGTCGTGAACTTACTTGCACGTGTGTGGACGTCGTGAATTTGCACGTGTGTGGGTGTCTGTGCTTCTATGTGCAGCAGATGCCATGCATGAATGCCGCCAAGATCAGCAGCAGCGAGCTGCTCAGGACTATTCGTTCAGTGCTGTAGAAAGTCGACCTGTGCCAGATTTCCTTCATCACCACTTTTGGTCCAGATCGCCAGTATATGAACTTGCGGTGTAGTGTGTGTGTGTTCATGTGTGTGTGTGTGTTCATGTGTGTGTGTGTGTTCATGTGTGTGTGTGTGTGTGTGTGTGTGTGTGTGTGTGTGTGTGTGTGTGTGTGTGTGTGTGTGTGTGTGTGTGTTCATGGGTGTGTGTGTGTTCATGTGTGTGTGTGTGTTCGTGTGTGTGTTCATGTGTGTGTGTGTGTGTGCAGCCGTTCACGGTCCACCGGACTCGCAGTGCCTCATGCCGCGTCCCGAAGCCAGCACTCCTTCAAGTCGCCCCGTTTGGGGCACATAGCCAATCGTGACAGCGGACGAAGGAAGGAAGGAAAGTGGATGCGTGTGTGTGTGTTTGGTTATGTGTGTGCGCGCGCGTGTGAAGTAGTTAGGTCTTCTAGGCTATTTTGAACAGTATGGATGTCACAGAGTATTATGTACTCCTGATGTCGGAGCATATGTAGGTTTATAGTGTAGACACTGACCGTAGGAATCCTATCTTGATGGTCATTCCTAGCATAGTGGTGTGTCTGTGTGTCCGTATGTGTGTTTGTGTGTGTCTGTATGTGTGTTTGTGTCTGTGTATGTGTGTCTCTCGCTCCATTTCTCTACTACTTAATCTTGAGACCAATGGCTGTGTTGCTTTTTTCTATTTTCCTTCAATTTTAGGCACATGTATGTTCATTTCTTTCTTGACTTTCGCTGGCCGAAAGGAATATTTCTAGTATTTCTCTCTACATCTGTGCTACATGTCACATGTCACATGTCACTTTTCAATGTTTGAATATAGTATAGTTGCAGTGCTGCTGCTGCTGCTGCTGTCTGTGTCTTTGGTCTGGTCAAGGGTCCATGGTTGATGGAGTATCATTGTTGACAGCCTGGAACCTCTCTGTTTTTAGAGTATTATTAGGTATTCTCTACACAAAAGGCGCAAAGGAGGTTTGCAGAGTATGTCGCAACTCCCAGTTTCTTGCACTATGCAATCATCAGGTATAACTTGTAACAATATTATTCTGTGGCACTTGGCCAGTACTGCAGTATATGAACCATAGTTCGATGATGTCCAGGTTGCCAGCTTGGTGGGTGTTGATTCAGAGTCGAAATATTCCCATGATGGTCCTGCGGATGGTCACTTGGGTGAGAGGAGAGCAGAGAGTAAATCACAACCAGGGTATGGGTTTTTACTTGTTATAGGCCAAGTCCTACACTGAAAAACTACCGGTACGGATATTTAAATTTTTTATACCTCAGTGTGGGTTGGAAAAAAGTGAGTGTCCATATGAAGAGCGCTTAGCCGATGCGATACACGCGCAAAAGCGGGTGTTTATCAAGTGGAAGTATTATTGGGCGTATGATCAGTGTGCTGGCATTGACAGTACAGGGAGTGTGGCTATACATTGCTTTGTGCCTAATCTGGCATTACATTGCGGAAGCGACATAATTTTCAAACAAATGATTGCGCACCTGACGGAGGTTAAAACTTTTACGGGTATGTGAAGCCGAGAGTCGTACAGCTCCGGCCCCGGCGTAATCCAGGGCACCGGGTTTGGACAACTTCATTCCTGGAATGGAGTTACACACCCTGTGGAGTCAGGAGTACCCAGTGCATTCCTGGAATGGAGTTACACACACTGCGGAGTCAGGAGTACCCGGTGCATTCCTGGAATGACTAAACCTGATAAGGGAATGTTCGATTGGCTGGATCCACCAAGGTCCAATCAAACACTGCCCTTGACCGAATCTGGAATTTTAGTGATCGCTTAGGGTTTCCATGAGAGAAAGCAACAATTTCCACATCATTGCTTTCATTCCCGCCATCTGTACACATACACGTATCACGAACAGAGTACGATTTTTGAAAAAAAAAAGAATCTGGTGAATCGGGTCAACCTTGCTCACGGAGTTGAGCTGATCAGATCCAAATCCTTTGGATCTGGATTCGGATTCGTTGAAACGAACGTGTACATATGGAGTGGATCTGATTGATCTGGATCCAGATCCAACCAATAGAACATGCCTTAGCCAAAGCGTAGACGGGCGGCAAGATCCAGCCAAGCTGGCTGCCAACATCAATACAACGCTTCACAACAGGTGGAACACTGTGGGTGAGAGACAGTCAGGCTGTACTCGTGAAAATACTTCCAGAAATGAACACTTCTTGAACAAATGAGCGGCTGTACTACTTTGAAGTAGTAATAATTATAATAATAGTGGGTGTGTTGATGATACGGTGGTCAATTCGTAAATAGCAATACATTTTAAAAACAGCTGGGAGGGAGTAAAAGGGAAATAGAAAACAAAACGGATCAACAAAACAAAGGCATGACGATACAGAGCAACGTAAAATGACAGTGATTGGAATGAGCAAGAAGGAAAAGAGCAAAACACGACAAACAGAACAAACACAAACAGAACAACCACCTACAAACTGAACAAGAGGACAAAATTGAAGAAAAACAATATTTAATTGCCATTCGGCATCCCATCTGACGAACCACATGCTTGAGCAAATAAAGATATCATGGTCAAAACAAGCCAACTTTTTATTACAATAAGAAAGGATAATGAAACAGCCTTCACGATAAAATAATGCCATATTTAGAGAGAGAGAGAGAGAGAGAGAGAGAGAGAGAGAGAGAGAGAGAGAGAGAGAGAGAGAGAGAGAGAGAGAGAGAGAGAGAAGAGAGAGAGAGGGAGAGAGAGGGAGAGAGAGAGAGAGGGGAGAGAGGGGAGAGACAGACAGAGAGAGAAAGAGAGAGAGAGAGAGAGAGAGAGAGAGAGAGAGAGAGAGAGAGAGAGAGAGAGAGAGAGAGAGAGAGAGGGAGAGAGACAAGAAGAGAGATAGAGAGAGAGAGACAGAGAGAGAGAGAGAGAGAGCGAGAGATTGCCCAGTGCCTTATTGGACTATTATTGGTGCCACGACGAGGATGGCATTGTCCCTCTCGCTCTTGACTACCAGATTACGAGATACGACAATGGTTCAAAAGCCCTACTATATTATGACTTTGCTATGACTGTAGCCACACATCGCTATGAATCTGTTGCCACAGCAATATCAGTTATGCTGCTATCCGAGCCGTGTGTATCATCGACGTGTGTATCATCAACAAGCCGTGCCAAGTAATCGGCCCGTTGATTTACGTCATGCTGGTGGTGCTGCTGCTGGTAGTTTGCTGGCATAATCTGACCACTCTCACCGACAACAAGACCATAGTCATCAGCATCGCTCACATCACCACTGAAATAAGCAGCCTCAGTGTTGCCTAGTGACGTTGCTGTGCCAATCACAGAACCGGGTAGGGCATTGACGTCACTGCTGCTACTAGTGTTGCCTGTCGCCGCTGCTGCTGCCGTCGTCATTGTCGTTGGCGACACTGCTCCTGCATAGTCATATTGACCAGTCAGAGATCTGGCTACAACCGAGTTGAGAAATTCCTCAAAGTCTTCCGGTGCTACGCTGGCAGAACTGGATTCGTAATTCATCGCCCGTAGCTCATCAGGGTTGTCAATCCAGGAAGTTAACTCATGTGTTTTTCCAATAGGTGGTGATGGTACAGCTGCTGCGGAACCATGGCCAGACCTGGATATAAGTGATGACGATGACGAGAGTGATAGCGAATCCTCCGGCATAGCGTGTTGTGGACGGCCACCACTTCGTAACGGGATAGATGACGCAGCGGGATGATGTCGTGTAATGTTGCCAATGACGTAATCATTAGCCGCATCCTCTGCCGCTGTTGTGGCGCCGTCGGTAGAGGTGCTGTTGCTATGCGTGGTGTGTGTGGTGGCTGTATCCGGTGTGTACAGCGTTCGCATAGCCCTATGCGTAGCAAGCATGACATCGGCTGTACGGCTTGCTGCCAATTGTGCTTGACCAGGTGTAGAACGTAGTGAACGACTGGCCGCACCACTGGAAACACACTGAGCCGAGCCACGAGTGCGAGCAGGTTGTACAGCACAGTCACCACTACCACCACCATTGCTACTACTAGTACTACTAGCATCATAGGCAACACCGTCAGTGACAGCATGTTCGGGTGAGTATCCAGCTTCACTACCAGTATCCATACCATCACTCAACTGACTCTGATCAAAGTGATCGTTATGAACAATAAGAGGACGGTGTCCATACGGACTAGCTACATCTGTACTATTCTCAGGGCTTGAAACTTGTTGTTGCAAACGCCATGAAAGCACATTCCGTTTATTACTAGCTCTGGGCTTGCGAGAGGATAATATCTCGTTATCGTCTAGTCCAAGTAGCTCATCATCCGACAGAAAATCATCAATATTTATTGGATCTCCGTTCATATCCGTGTATGTGAGGCCATCCAATGGCTTCGCACCATACCCACACAACCAGGCTGTGTAGTTTGATGCTGTGCTGTAACACGCACCCATCGTGTCGCCAACAGAGTCCAAACGATCAATGAGCCTAGTGTTTCCTCCCGGGCGCTCTTTTTCTCTCTCTCTCCGCCGCTTTCTCAAAGCAAGGGGGAACAGAAAACAACCGACTTGATTCGTCACACAATAATAATGTAAAACTAAATCTGCAGAACTCAATTTTCGAAAGTTTGACAGGATCGTACGGAGATAGCACGAGTCAATCCAGCAAGTTCAATACCAACAGGAGAAAGGCACGGGTGGTATCATACTACTCATGGCATGCTGCACCAGCATAGCTCCTGTCACAAGGTCCACAACTAGCCATCACTGGCATCAGGCCCATCAGGGCATCACCATGATCACTGGTGAGCGTTGGTACTGCCACAATCAGTTTACTTGTGGCCCAGTCCAAAATGCAGTTGCGAGAGCCTCGAGACAAGTCAAGTCAAAGTCAAACACTGAAACAGTCGCATGCGGCATAGGCCCATTGCGTAATGATGTCATGCGTACGCGACCAGCCTGGAAAATGCCGAGTTGTGGGCAGAAGCAAATCTAGGCCGTGTCAGCTGCTTCTGCAAGGAACACTTTTCGTAGTATTTTGTTTATCGGAGATGGAGGCGCAGGCTGTGAAGCTCTCCGAGGACGATGTGCCTGGAGCATCGTTAGGTCGGAATCCTGATGGCTCTCAACGCTTGGCAAGTCAACTTTCCGTGAAAGAATTGAAGCGTTGGCTAGCTTGCCGTAATGCTCGTCGATCGGGAACGAAACCTGAATTGCTGAAAAGGTGAGATTTGTGCTGGGATTTTTCTTTAGACCTAATTGCAAGACGGTATGGTAATACATGTAGTGAGTAGAACCGGGAAGTAACATTGTTTGGGTTTTACGTCACTTCGCCTTTAGTTAGGAATTATCCCACATATCCTCCCATAATCATTATTTTCCTTTTTCGGTTGTCAATGTTTTCAATTTTGAAATTTATTTCGTTGTTTGGGTGTTGTTCTTTGTGTTCAACAGAGTTGAAGACTACATACGTGGTGGCTTGGCACATGAAATTGTTGACCCTGATGGTGGTGTAAACATTGCTGCTAAAGCTGAGCGTCTGAAGTCCGCAGGTGTCGTGCACCCCAATCTAAGAAGTGTCCCCCCGTTCCCCACCGAGGGATGGAAGGATAATCTAAGTCAGCTGCCATCATTCTCATTCCGAACCCTGTATGTGCATTTCACAGAGCGGACGGTCCAGGAAGTCATCAGTGGGCACGAGATTGCAAGAGGTGACGACACTGCTGCTATTCCTGCTACTTCACATGCCAGTGATTCTGCTGATAGTGCTGTCGCTGCTGATAGTGCTGTCGCTGCTGATAGTGGTGTAGCTGCTGATAGTGCTGTCGCTGCTGATAGTGCTGTCGCTGCTGATAGTGGTGTAGCTGCTGATAGTGCCGTCGCTGCTGATAGTGCTGTCGCTGCTGATAGTGCTGCCGCTGCTGATAGTGCTCTCGCTGCTGAAGTTGATGACGAATGGGAGGATGATGATGGGGAGGATGACGAGGAGGTTGGTGATTCCGGCACAGCCAAGTACAGCTCGTTCCGTGGAATAGACAAAGGGTTCAGGTTCTTCAAGTCAGGCCACATCCAGAAGATCCAGTTCAATTCACTGCCTGTCTTTCCACAATTCTGTTTTGTCCGCTGCGTCGTCCTGCCCTCTTTCCGGAAGGACAGGAAATACAACGTTCGGATATGCTGCACTGCTGGCGGTGTGTCACATGTCCCTACGGTTCTCACTGCCTATTGCACATGCCCTGCTGGGTTAGCTGGTTCCTGTAACCACATAGCGGGCCTATTATATGCATTGGAGGACTTTGTAAGGCTTGGCCTGCGTGAAGAGGCAGCCAAAACGTGTACTGAGAAACTGATGGAATGGAATCAGCCCCGAGCAGCACGCGTCAAGGCCAGCAGAGTAACGGAAGTCCACCTGAAGAAGGACACGTATTCAGGCAGAGATCTTGTAGAAAAGAAAAAGAGCATCCCGTTTTATGACCCCAGGCCTACAAACCGCAGATTCGTCAATCCTGAGGCAGTTGCCAGGCTGCGTACTGACTTGGAGCGCGTTGAGGAGAAGGCTCTGGCTGAGGACAAATCGGGAAAGATCAAGATGTATGGCAGCTCATGTTGGCTAAAGCTACTTGAACCTTCTCCTGTCCCAAGCCCAGATGACTCGGAATGTGACGAGGGCAGCAGCAGTGAGTCAGACAGTGAGCGCCAGATGGGTGTACCAGAGTCTTCTTGTGAGGCGCCTGTGCCTATGGCCGCTATTAATCCGGAATCGCCTGCTGATTTTTATGAACACCGTGTTGCTGTGTCCAGTGCCCGTGCAGCTGAAATTGCAAGGGAGACGAAGGGACAGTCAACTAACCTCTCCTGGTACAACGAGCGGCGACTACGAGTGACTGCAACACTTGTTAAGAGTATTGCAAGCCGACGAAGTGATGATTTCTCCACCATCATCAACAGGAAATTGGCTCCACCGCAGCATCCTACAGCGGCTATGAAGTATGGCTTAGCGCATGAATGTGATGCTGTCAAAGCCTACATCACACGTGCACAGACTTCGGATGTTCCTGTTCTCGTCGAATCCTGTGGCCTTTTCATCCATCCAACCAAACCATGGCTTAGTGCTTCGCCTGATGGTCTAGTCATGGTCAATGGCAAACTGCAGCGTGTGGTGGAGATCAAGTGTCCTTTCACCATGCGGAATGGTATGTCGCTTCGTGAGTTTGCTGGACGGCGGACTTCATGCTTGACGGATGTTGATGGCAATTTGGTCCTCAAGCGAACGCACACCTACTACTACCAAGTTCAAACGCAGATGTATGTTTGCGATGTGGAGGCTGCCGACTTTGTCATATGGTTTCCAGATGGTCTGTTTGTGGAAACTGTCGCTGCTGATCATTCCCTTGTGAAGGAGTTTCTGCCCCGACTGGAGAAATTTTATTTCTCGCATTACCTTCCGGCCATTCATGCTGCTCTAATGTGATGTTGTTCTTAATGTCAACACTGGACTTCTTTCGAACTTTCTTTTCCTAGTTACTATTTTTTTTACTAGAGCCACGTAAACCCGTCATGTGTGAGCCATGAATAAGGGGAGTGGTGGCGTGGTCTGGGATGCTCTGCCGACCTTGGGTCTCGGCTTCATCACAACCAGGCCAATAGCAGAGAGAGAGAGAGAGAGAGAGAGAGAGAGAGAGAGAGAGAGAGAGAGAGAGAGAGAGAGAGAGAGAGAGGAGAGAGAGAGAGAGAGAGAGAGAGAGAGAGAGAGAGAGAGAGAGAGAGAGAGAGAGAGAGAGAGAGAGAGAGAGAGGGAGGGAGAGAGAGAGAGACTTCACCATAGTACTATTCGAGAACTCACAATCTTCTTTCAAAGTTCTTGTTTTCCATTCAATCATAAAATACACTGTTAGTTCTCGTGGAGTACTTACAATCTTCTTTCAAAGTGATTGTTTTTCTATTCAATCATCAAAATTAATACACTGTACTCGTGGAGTACTGAACACGATTTGTAGGCGTCTGAGTACTGGCTGGGTAAGGGACTGGTTTAATGGATGTGCCAATAGGAAGCACTAGTAAAAGGAATGGCAGCTTAGAACACCGTAGGTGACGAAATACAATAATGATCAAATAATAGGGTGTGGGGTGGTGCCAAAACCAGAAAGAACAGAGTAATGACAACGCTCTCAACGCAGCAAATAGAAAGAATAATGCGCACAGCTGCACCTAAATAATACAGTTTCTGGGAACACCACCGTTTAGGTCTGTGATAATATAAAAATGTTCGCTTATTTACATAATTATGTACATTGTTCAACAGGACAGGGCGATTTATGAATGAAGGTGTGAAAATTGTATTGACATCGAGACCATATCAGGTAGCAACCAATGTGGGTTGGTAATTGCATAAAACACACGCTGAGAAGACAGCTTGCTCAAGAATATCAAATAAATTGTTGTCAATGACACCATCAAGAAGACGATATTGCTTGATGCGGTTGATGGCTCTTTCCACATGAATTCTTACAGCAGCGATGGACTTCGTTTCGACAACATCCTGGGGGAGCATTTGATGTGCCTTGGTGTTAAATGGTGGAATATTCAGCCGGACACCGTATGGAGCAAGGAGGTCTTGGATGTTGAAGCCCTTGTCCGCCATGACTGAGTCACCATGGTCCATCAGTGAGATGAAGCCCGAGTCAATGACTATATCCCTGTCCGAGATTGACCCCTCATACAACGTGGAGACAAAGCTGATAGTTCCGTTAGGAGTGATTCCAATGAGGGACTTGCACGTGGTGTGATTTTTGTAAGCGGAGAATGCTGCATTGTTGGTGGACAGACGGGACGGCCGCTCGATGAAAAACTCAGTGCAGTCAATAATGACTCTAGTAGTGGGGTAGTATATCTTGAAAGATTTGGGCATGTCTTTGTCGATACGCCGACGAGACGGGAACACCAGCAATTCTTTAAAGGTCACATACATCAAATTCACCCATGACGTGAAGTACCTTGACAGGGTTGAACTGTCCACCTTGAATCGATCTGCCAGATCGTCCAACACGAGTCCTTGCCGTAACCTGACACATACAAAGAAGAATTGCATCTCCAGGCTGAGTTTAGGCAATGGACCATTCTTTCTCCCGAGTCGCTCACCATCAAGCTTCGTCCTCGATCCTTTCCAAGCTCGCATCTCAGCAGCGTCTGACTCCAGATAGCGAAAACATGCCATAAACATGTCAAATGACGTGAAGCCGGTGTAGAGCTTCACCATGTGGGCCTTCTCAGAGAACCTACGGATGTCAAATTTGTGCAGGACCAGGCTTTCCTTTGTCTGCCTGAGCTCCTCTTCCAATGTCTTTTGCTCTTTCCACAGTTTGGAGCAAAGACCCACACTCACATCCCGAGACGACTTAGCGGACTGCAGTTCTAAGTCAAGCTTCTCATTTTTCAAGTTCAATTCTGCTACTTGTTGCCTGAGTCTCTCCAACTCATCCACTGAGTCGTCTTGGTGGCTGCCCTCACCGTCATCCACAACCATTGCCTGAGCATCTTCGTCACTCGAACTGGAGTCTGACGTAACCGGCTTCAAGAACACCCGCTTAGCTGGTGGTTTTCGCGAAGGGCCCTGTGTCGCTGATTTATGGAACGAGAAGACGGTAGGTACTGTTCCAGGTACCAAGCGCGGTCGAGGCTTGCCACCCTTTCCCTCCTTTTGTCTTCGTTTCAAAGCACGATCACTCACAACACGATAGTCACTTTCTTGGAAGTGTAGTCCGCAAACTTTTGTTGTTTTCGGCTTCACCTTGAAGTGCTTCCCTTCATCACGACGAATGGCATGTAGCCAAGCAGACTTCAAAGCACGATCGGTTGGAAAGTCATGGAACTTTGGTGAATTTGGTTTTCCATACTCAGATTTGCACAACGGAACACAACAGTAGCTACCAGTGACTCTAGGCTTGTCACCATCGTCTCCTGACAGAGAAGAATCGCTGCTGCCATCGGGATCAAACCCAGTCGCCGCCATCACATACGGTACTACATGTACAATGTACAAAACTGAACTAAAGACACGAACAAGAAAAAAAGCACTGCACCAAACAATCAAAATAAATTTTTACAAACTCTTTGGCAAGGAAGAGGTTGCGGGCAAAGACTTTTGCCCACAACTCGGCACTTTGCCACGGCACGCGATTACATCATCTCTCCCAAATATAGGATTACGCAATGAGCTTATGGCAGGCGCAGCTGGTGCTGAGTGGTGGTGACATGACTCGACTGTCCACAAAGCACAAAGCACTTCGCATCTGGTCACGTAGACGATCGCGTGCGCAGCTCGCAGCTAGCGATAGGTATGCTTCAAAAAAAATTCTGAAAGAGAAAGAACAAGAAAAATGTCGTACGAGCTCTCGTACAGCCTTGCCCGCACATGCCGGCCGGCGGCGCACAGCTAGCTCAGTGTCATGTTTTTTTCAGCTGGCCCGACAAGTCATCATAGTTCACAGTTCATACTCGACTACAGACCCCGTGCCCGTGGCCACTGCAGTGACTGCACTGCATGCACCGGCGGCGTGGTAAGTTACTAACCTAGGGTTGGCCTGGAGGGTTTCAGGAAAAGGGATGGGTTTTGAATGCATTTCCAAATCCTAGTCTAAACTGAGGATTATTGTGAATACACTCGGACGTCTCTTATCCGGGTACCTTGGGACCGGGCACTGCCCTTATCCGATTTGCCCGTATCTCAGGATAACTCATCTACCACTGTGACGGATCATATCGTTTCAGGTTTGAAGAAGCCTGGCACGTATTGCACATGTTCAGGCCGAAGTTACAAAAATAATCCATTGATAAAAATGATGTGTGGATTACACAGGTTGGCAGAGACAAGCACTTGTGCATACGAAAAAAAGTTCAAACCCCTCCAATTCGAGGCACTTTTGCCATAGGAACTCGAACTGAAGGTGCCTGGTAGAGAGACGTGCCCGTAGCTGAGGCGTCCGGAGTAAGAGACGTTTGAGTGTACTTCAGCTCAGTGAAGAACAAGAAGAAAGTGCCAACTGACAACTGAGCCCGGCAGTGAACAAACCAAAAGCGGGAGAAATGCCCGGCCAGGATGTGTGTGTGTGTGTGTGTGTTGGGGGGGGGTGAGGGGTGCTGAACGAAATAAGCATACACCGTCCGAGTGACCGTCAACAGCGGGATGCCATAGAGGTGCACTATGACAAGCAGCACTGAGCAGCCGCAGCAGCAGCAGCAGAAGAAGAAGCGGCAGCAGTAGCGGCAGCAGTAGCGGCAGCAGCAACAACAGTAGCGATAGCAGCAGCAGCACAAGCAGCAGCGATGGCAGCAGCAGCAGCAACAGCAGCAGTGATAGCAGTAGCAGCCGCACAGCAGCAACAGCAGCAGCAAAAGCAGCAGCGATGGCAGCAGCAGCACAGCAACAGCGATAGCAGCAGCAGCGATAGCCGCAGCAACAGCAGCAGCGATAGCAGCAGCAGCAACAGCAGCAGCAGCAACACTGAGCAGCAACAGCAGCAAAGATGGAAGCAGCGGCGGCAACAGCAGCAGCGATAGCAGCAGCAGCAGCAGGAACAGCTGCAGCAGCAGCAACAGCAGCAGCGATGGCAGCAGCAGCAGCAACAGCAGCAGCGATAGCAGCAGCAGCAACAGCAGCAGCGACAGCAACAGCAGCAACAGCAGCAGGGACGGCAGCAGCAGCAACAGCAGCAGCAATAGCAGCAGCAGCGGCAACAGCAGCAGTGATAGCAGCAGCAGCAGCGATAGCAGCTGCAGCAGCAGCAACAGCAGCCGCGATGGCAGCAGCAGCGATGGCAGCAGCAGCGATAGCAGCAGCAGCGATTGCAGCAGCAGCAACAGCAGCAGCGATAGCAGCAGCAGCAACAGCAGCGATAGCAGCAAGAACAGCAACAGCACCAGCAGCAACAGCAGCAGCGAAAGCAGCAAGAACAGCAACAGCGATAGCAGCAGCGATAGCAGCCGCAGCAGCAGCAGCAACAGCAGCCGCGATGGCAGCAGCAGCGATGGCAGCAGCAGCGATAGCAGCAGCAGCGATTGCAGCAGCAGCAACAGCAGCAGCGATAGCAGCAGCAGCAACAGCAGCGATAGCAGCAAGAACAGCAACAGCACCAGCAGCAACAGCAGCAGCGAAAGCAGCAAAAACAGCAACAGCGATAGCAGCAGCAGCAACAGCAGCAGCAACAACAGCAGCAGCGATAGCAGCAGCAGCAACAACAGCAACAGCAGCAGCGATAGCAGCAACAGCAACAGCAACAGCAGCAACAACAGCAGCAGCAGCAACAGCAACAACAACAGCAACAGCAGCAGCGATAGCAGCTGAGCAGCAGCAACAGCAGCAGCGATAGCAGCAACAACGATAGCAGCAACACCAGCGATAGCAGCAACAGCAGCGATAGCAACAGCAACAGCAGCCTATAGCAGCAACAGCAACAGCAGCAGCGATAGCAGCAGCAGCAACAGCAGCAGCAGCAGCAACACTGAGCAGCAACAGCAGCAACGATGGAAGCAGCGGCGGCAACAGCAGCAGCAGCAGCAGGAACAGCAGCAGCAGCAGCAACAGCAGCAGCGATGGCAGCAGCAGCAACAGCAGCAGCGATAGCAGCAGCAGCGACAGCAGCAGCAGCAACAGCAGCAGCGACAGCAACAGCAGCAACCGCAGCAACAGCAGCAGGGATGGCAGCAGCAGCAACAGCAGCAGCAATAGCAGCGGCAGCGGCAACAGCAGCAGTGATAGCAGCAGCAGCAGCGATAGCAGCCGCAGCAGCAGCAACAGCAGCCGCGATGGCAGCAGCAGCGATGGCAGCAGCAGCGATAGCAGCAGCAGCGATTGCAGCAGCAGCAACAGCAGCAGCGATAGCAGCAGCAGCAACAGCAGCGATAGCAGCAAGAACAGCAACAGCACCAGCAGCAACAGCAGCAGCGAAAGCAGCAAGAACAGCAACAGCGATAGCAGCAGCAACAGCAGCAGCAACAACAGCAGCAGCGATAGCAGCAGCAGCAACAACAGCAACAGCAGCAGCGATAGCAGCAACAGCAACAACAGCAACAGCAGCAGCAACAGCAACAACAACAGCAACAGCAGCAGCGATAGCAGCTGAGCAGCAGCAACAGCAGCAGCGATAGCAGCAACAACGATAGCAGCAACACCAGCGATAGCAGCAACAGCAGCGATAGCAACAGCAACAGCAGCCTATAGCAGCAACAGCAACAGCAGCCTATAGCAGCAACAGCAGCAGCGATAGCAGCAGCAGCAGCGATAGCAGCAACAGCAGCGATAGCAGCAACAGCAGAAGCGGCGGTGGTGGCAGTAGGCCAACATAGAGACTCTAATTGTGTTTGTTTGTTACATTATTCAGTTCACGTCACAATCGGATAAACAACTGGCAGGCTTAGCACCATGGCTATAATAATATACGGCTGCTGGAAATGCTGTGGAGTTCAGAAGCTAAAAAGGTAGGAGGCATACTGAGTCTCCAGACTAAAGTCAACGGTGGAATAGGGATGGATCAAGACAGCATGCAAAAGGCGGTAATTTCAACTCTATGCAGTGCACATGGCATACATACAACACTACAACAGTAGCTGCAATGATAGATACGGAGCGGCAGTTACCTAGTAAATGATGAGGCCTGACAGTTAGCTAGTACTAGTAAATGATTGGTACGGAAAAGCCTGACGGTTAGCTGGTAATGACTAACACAAAGAAGAGAGCTGCTAGTAATGGCTGACACAAAGAAGAGAGCTGCCGGTAATGGCTGACCAGAAGAGAGTAGCTGGTAATGGTGGACAAGAAGAGAGTAGCTGGTAATGGCGGACAAGAAGAGAGTAGCTGGTAATGGCGGACCAGAAGAGAGCAGCTGGTAATGGCGGACCAGAAGGGAGCAGCTGGTAATGGCGGACCAGAAGAGAGCAGCTGGTAATGGCGGACTAGAAGAGAGCAGCTGGTAATGGCGGACCAGAAGAGAGCAGCTGGTAATGGCGGACCAGAAGAGAGTAGCTGGTAATGGCGGACGCATCGGCATTGAGTACAGGCTCAGTTAGCTTGCGCTAGCCACATGCGCTAGCCACCCGCATGCGGGCACTTTGGATAATTCAGTGTTGTGTTTGCCCAGCTAGCTTGTCTTAGCCACACAGCCACACAGCCACACAGGCACACAGGCACACAGACACACATACACACAGCCATACTGGTACACAGACACACAGGCACACAGGCACACAGGCACACAGACACACACTGGCACACATACATACTAGCACACTGGCACACAGGCACACTGGCCCTATGGACCGAATGTTCACACAGTTCATAGTGTAAACGCACCACTCGGGTGATAGGCATATAGAGAATGCCAGTTCAAATCCACATCATCACCATCGTCATCATCATCATCATCATCGCCGTCGTACTCATCAACATTATCTTTCTCTTTGATAACTTTGTCAGCATCAGCACCAGCAGTAACAGCCTTGAGTTCTGGGTAGTAGTCTTTGCCATACTGAATGGGCTCTGCAGTTGAAGATGCATCAGCAGAAGCAATGACATCATCCAGCTCCTTGATGACATCATTCTCTTCTTGTACATCATCTCTCTCCTCCCCACTGCTGTTCCACTCTACAACCATTGAACCATGCGTGGTGTCAGCGGTGTTATGGCGAACATGAGCAGGCAACACCGCAACACCCAACATTCCCACGCCGCCAGCAGAGCCGCCATGACCATCGGTAGTCTTGAACAGGCTATCGTCCAGCATTCCGTCAATACTATTGCCAGAAAACATCGTGTCATCGGCATCAGGCACAGGCGTCATTGCTTCATACAGGGAGCGTACAAACTCTGGACGCATAAAAGACAGAGAGCGATCAAACTGGGCATCCTCGCCGACAACAGATGATGCGTCCAGTGACTCTGGAGGTGGTACAAACATTGGATAAGAACCAATGAGAGTGTTGTCCAAGCGAAGTCGCACAAGATCGATTGTGGCATGGCCGACTGGCAGACGACGGTGAAACCGACCTGAATACTCCCAAATCTGTACCTACAAACACACATCATGTACACATACACAAAGAAAAATACATTTAATTAGATGGTGAGGCAATACTGAAACAAATACACATGCACACATATACAATGTACACATGCACACACATATACAATGTACATGTACACACACACACTTGCACACGCATTGGCACACACACTTGCACACATGTACACACACTTGCACACACACTTGCACACGCATTGGCACAAACACTTGCACACATGTACACACACTTGCACACACATTGGCACACACACTTGCACACACACACGCACGTGTCAGCATACATGCACGCACGCACGCCCCCCCTCCCCCCCCCCCCCCCCACACCCACACATACACCCCCCCCCCACACACACACACAACACGTTCCAGTAGCCCTGTCACTGGTATAAGCAAAGAAGTCCATGCATGCACATACATTTCAAATGCAAATTGACACATTTGGGAGATCGGTCAATTATTTGTGTTCACACAATCTGTGTTCAAATTCAATTTCAGTACAGGTAGACTGCCTCTAATTCAAATATGGTATAATTCGAACAACATTCCGTGTAATTTGAACTTTTTCGTCGTACCGTTCTCCTCCAAGTCACTTCAAGTCGAATTCGAATGCGTAATTCGATGTACGAAACATGCCCCGGTTGGATAATTCAAACTCAGTCTTCGTGCAGAAGAGCAGTTTACAGTATAGTGACTATGTCCTTCGAACGCTTATTTTGAAGTGAGATGGAGTTGCTATAATTGTAATTCGAAGCTCATTCTTTCGTCCTTCTCTAGCCAAGAGTAGCTCAAAAATCCATTCCTGGTCCGCTCCAGGATCATCAGTAGCGTTCATGAAACCAACCTTCCCTCGCAATTTGATTCAAGCCCGTGCGAGGCAAAGTGCAAAGATTTGATTGAAGACGACTTATTCCAGGTGGCTGACTCCGTTCGCGGATCTCAATGGCCTTTCATGCCGTGCCAGCTCGCGCGCAGAGATGTTTGCCAACAACAACACTCTTGACTGGAAGTCGTAAAATTCGTCTATGCCTATGCTCCACTTCCGTTCCTCAGAACGACGTGCTGCTGTCCAACGGCCTTTCATGACGCGGATTAGGCGGCACTGTTCTTTCACTTGAAATTGTTTCAGGACAGCTTCAGTGCCAGACAACTTCTTCACTAGAAGATCAAGATATTATGTCAACATAACTTTGTGTCGATCCACTGTTTTTATAAAGTGGCCTATGTTTCGTTGATGCGAATAAAATGTGCGAAAATAATCAGCACGCAAATTTGAGCATTTTGACATACATATCAGTGCATTGGACTGCATTTGGATAATTAGAGGTTCCTGATAATTCGAAGTTGGAGCCTGACAATTTGAGGTTCGAATTAAGAGTCTACCTGTATACGGATCTCTGGCTCAGTTTCCATGAACTGTTTGTGTACTGTGCGCGGCTTAGTACGTTTTATCGATCCACGCAGATCCACACAGACATCATACATCCACACAGATCTACACAGATCTACACAGATCTACACAGACATCATACTTGTACACAGCACACAGATCTACACAGACATCATACTTGTACACAGCACACAGATCTACACAGACATCATACTTGTACACAGCACACAGATCTACACAGACATCATACTTGTACACAGCACACAGATCCACACAGACATCATACTTGTACACAGCACACAGATCTACACAGACATCATACTTGTACACAGCACACAGATCCACACAGACATCATACTTGTACACAGCACACAGATCTACACAGACATCATACTTGTACACAGCACACAGATCTACACAGACATCATACTTGTACACAGCACACAGATCCACACAGACATCATACTTGTACACAGCACACAGATCTACACAGACATCATACTTGTACACAGCACACAGATCTACACAGCCATCATACTTGTACACAGCACACAGATCCACACAGACATCATACTTGTACACAGCACACAGATCTACACAGACATCATACTTGTACACAGCACACAGATCTACACAGACATCATACTTGTACACAGCACACAGATCTACACAGACATCATACTTGTACACACCACACAGATCTACACAGACATCATACTTGTACACAGCACACAGATCCACACAGACATCATACTTGTACACATCACACAGATCTACACAGACATCATACTTGTACACAGCACACAGATCTACACAGACATCATACTTGTACACAGCACACAGATCTACACAGACATCATACTTGTACACAGCACACAGATCTACACAGACATCATACTTGTACACAGCACACAGATCCACACAGACATCATACTTGTACACAGCACACAGATCCACACAGACATCATACTTGTACACAGCACACAGATCTACACAGACATCATACTTGTACACAGCACACAGATCTACACAGACATCATACTTGTACACACCACACAGATCCACACAGACATCATACTTGTACACAGCACACAGATCTACACAGACATCATACTTGTACACAGCACACAGATCTACACAGACATCATACTTGTACACAGCACACAGATCTACACAGACATCATACTTGTACACAGCACACAGATCCACACAGACATCATACTTGTACACAGCACACAGATCCACACAGACATCATACTTGTACACAGCACACAGATCCACACAGACATCATACTTGTACACAGCACACAGATCTACACAGACATCATACTTGTACACAGCACACAGATCTACACAGACATCATACTTGTACACAGCACACAGATCCACACAGACATCATACTTGTACACAGCACACAGATCTACACAGACATCATACTTGTACACAGCACACAGATCTACACAGACATCATACTTGTACACAGCACACAGATCCACACAGACATCATACTTGTACACAGCACACAGATCCACACAGACATCATACTTGTACACAGCACACAGATCCACACAGACATCATACTTGTACACAGCACACAGATCCACACAGACATCATACTTGTACACAGCACACAGATCTACACAGACATCATACTTGTACACAGCACACAGATCTACACAGACATCATACTTGTACACACCACACAGATCCACACAGACATCATACTTGTACACAGCACACAGATCTACACAGACATCATACTTGTACACAGCACACAGATCCACACAGACATCATACTTGTACACAGCACACAGATCTACACAGACATCATACTTGTACACAGCACACAGATCTACACAGACATCATACTTGTACACAGCACACAGATCTACACAGACATCATACTTGTACACACCACACAGATCTACACAGACATCATACTTGTACACAGCACACAGATCCACACAGACATCATACTTGTACACATCACACAGATCTACACAGACATCATACTTGTACACAGCACACAGATCTACACAGACATCATACTTGTACACAGCACACAGATCTACACAGACATCATACTTGTACACAGCACACAGATCTACACAGACATCATACTTGTACACAGCACACAGATCCACACAGACATCATACTTGTACACAGCACACAGATCCACACAGACATCATACTTGTACACAGCACACAGATCTACACAGACATCATACTTGTACACAGCACACAGATCTACACAGACATCATACTTGTACACACCACACAGATCCACACAGACATCATACTTGTACACAGCACACAGATCTACACAGACATCATACTTGTACACAGCACACAGATCTACACAGACATCATACTTGTACACAGCACACAGATCCACACAGACATCATACTTGTACACAGCACACAGATCCACACAGACATCATACTTGTACACAGCACACAGATCCACACAGACATCATACTTGTACACAGCACACAGATCTACACAGACATCATACTTGTACACAGCACACAGATCTACACAGACATCATACTTGTACACAGCACACAGATCCACACAGACATCATACTTGTACACAGCACACAGATCCACACAGACATCATACTTGTACACAGCACACAGATCCACACAGACATCATACTTGTACACAGCACACAGATCCACACAGACATCATACTTGTACACAGCACACAGATCTACACAGACATCATACTTGTACACAGCACACAGATCTACACAGACATCATACTTGTACACACCACACAGATCCACACAGACATCATACTTGTACACAGCACACAGATCTACACAGACATCATACTTGTACACACCACACAGATCCACACAGACATCATACTTGTACACAGCACACAGATCTACACAGACATCATACTTGTACACAGCACACAGATCCACACAGACATCATACTTGTACACAGCACACAGATCTACACAGACATCATACTTGTACACAGCACACAGATCTACACAGACATCATACTTGTACACAGCACACAGATCTACACAGACATCATACTTGTACACAGCACACAGATCTACACAGACATCATACTTGTACACAGCACACAGATCTACACAGACATCATACTTGTACACAGCACACAGATCTACACAGACATCATACTTGTACACAGCACACAGATCTACACAGACATCATACTTGTACACAGCACACAGATCTACACAGACATCATACTTGTACACAGCACACAGATCTACACAGACATCATACTTCTACACACCACCCGCATGATTGTGTAGATGGTGAAAAAGAAGGATCCACGAGCGCGATTCAAACCTAGCACCCCTGTCTATCTGGGACAGTGTCACACGGAGGAAAATTAAAAAAATCCGTGGTTACCATGGATATTTGCCGCTGAGCAGGAGATTTGAGAGATGTAATCCACTCCATGAAAATCAGCTCGAGGCCCCGCTTTTCCGCCGAAGATTATAATCATCCGCGGCTTCCACTGGATTTCTTTGAGTTTCCTTGTTTTTTTTAGTGCGTTATGAAGTGGAGTGGTACTCTAGAGGCTGTGCTGATGCAGCGCTGGCCCAGGAGCGCGGCTGACAGACTGTTAAAAGCGAATGGTGAAAAAAAAGCTCGCGTGGTGAGATTTTTTTCATTGTGTGTATCCAGTGTGGCCGTGATGAAAAGTAGAAAAATTATTCCCGGTTTATAATCTGAGGATTGTTCCCTCAATGTGACCAGCCCCTAATGGACTAGGCTACCGGGGATCACACACCCCGTTGCGCTCATTCTTGCTACATACACAACATGCGTTGCCATGGCACCAGTCACATGATCACATATTTCTTATTGTACTAGTGAGCGTACCTTGAGCAATCGCATATCATCAATATAGCGCGGCACTAGAGGTGATGCGAGCACTGATCCAAACACAGGCTCACGACGCGGCTCAGCTCGCTGTGTTTTCATCTTGTCAGCTTTGCGCTCATTGTGTTCAAACGTCACGAAACACTTGACGTAGATAGCTGTGCATCAACATGTGCACATGTACACACACACACACACACACACACACACACACGTGCACGCGCACACACACACGCACACACGTGCACACATACACACTTGGACATGCTAACTGGCAGAAACTGATAATGTGGATCTTCTCACGGAGAGCCACACATACATACACACAAACACACGCACAAGCACACACATCCATACATATACACACACATACACACACAAACGCAAGCACATACACATACACATACACATACATACACGCAAACACAGTTTCTAGGGGTGGTTGGAACTCACAGAAATTTGGCTTTTTCCGGAGCCGGGACCAGCACTTAAAGTCATAGCCTTTCAGGACCGTGACTTCAATGCCGTTGTCATGATGCCGATGACCAACTAGTTTGATTGAGAGTTCTAGAAAGCCGATCGCATCCAATCCTGCAAGTAAGACATGCACACACATGCACATACATGGTACAGTCTGGAGTTGGCTATCCGGCCTTCACTAATCCAAACACGACGATAGACTGGACCGCTGGCTGGAATGGGAACTGGTGTTAGATCCACTAAAGAAGTAACGTGCCAGAACATTCTTCTCCCACCGTTCCAAACGTGCAGTCCCAGTATTTCCTGCCCGCACAGCACTTCCAAGTAGTGCTCGTACGGAACTGTAAACCAGAGAGTGGAGAACTGTAAACCATTTAAACGATGTAACTAAAGTCAAACTTCGGGATCTTCAACAACATTGTGAAATGGTTTTCATAAGTAAACGTTCATACCTTCTCTTCAGGTGAAAAACAGAGAAAGAAAGCACGGACGTTTCCTTATAAAACCCATTTCACAATGTTGTTGAAGAGCCTGAAGTTTGCACTACTACTAAGTCATATAGCTGGGTTCTCTTTTTGTCTCCGAGGAAACTTTCTAAATCTGCTTCTTGCCCTTTCTGCTGTGCTGGAAATTATGTAAATTTAGTACTTATTGCGTCAGTCGTCGTATGTCTCAGTACTCCTTGTCAGTGTTGTGACTTTTTGTCGTACTCGCTGACTATAATATGATCAGGTTGTTACGTTGGTGGACAGTTAGCCAAACTCGTAACATGTTGTCCTTACTTTGGCTCAATACACGAGATCAAATTTATTTGCTTCATTTTACAAAACATATTTAGAATGTTATCTCAGTTATAAAGCCATGAACTGAGCCTGCCTGGCTTTAGCACTGAGCCTGGCTTTATAACTGAGCCTGGCTTTAAAACTGAGCCTGGCTTTAAAACTGAGCCTGGCTTTAGCACTGAGCCTGGCTTTAGCACTGAGCCTGGCTTTATAACTGAGCCTGGCTTTAAAACTGAGCCTGGCTTTAGCACTGAGCCTGGCTTTAGCACTGAGCCTGGCTTTATAACTGAGCCTGGCTTTATAACTGAGCCTGGCTTTATAACTGAGCCTGGCTTTATAACTGAGCCTGGCTTTATAACTGAGCCTGGCTTTATAACTGAGCCTGGCTTTATAACTGAGCCTGGCTTTATAACTGAGCCTGGCTTTATAACTGAGCCTGGCTTTATAACTGAGCCTGGCTTTATAACTGAGCCTGGCTTTATAACTGAGCCTGGCTTTATAACTGAGCCTGGCTTTAGGCTGTACTCACACTACTTGAAAGTTTGACGCGAATGTCGCGTTCAAAACTAGACAAAAGTACTTGAAAAAGCCTTTCCAAGCACACTGGACTCCAGTGACGACTTGAAACATTTTTGTCAGCAAATTACCATGGAGAAACATGATTGTCATGACGGTAGTTTTGCAAATCCCGAGGCTGCGTTCCTTCAATTTTTTTGCGCTCGATCAACTTATTTGAAATTTTCAGTTCATGAGAAAAATAGAAACAGTTATATCTTGCTTGGATCGTGGAGTTCATTCGCCATGCCTCGCGAAGAAGTAGCACATCGTCGACGTCGAAGGATGAAGAGGTTTCTCTCCACAGCTCGATGAGCTTCTTCTCCAAGTCGTCAGAAAACACTACGCGAGGCATGATGCCGGTACAAAAGCAATGGTACAAAAGAAATGCGACAGAAACGGCAATCAAAACAACGGGAAGCTACTGGAAGAAAGAAGACGGAAAATACTCGGAAAAACACCACAGAATTCAGAAATGACAGGAAAAAAAAGGAAACTACAAGTATATGTACAGGAGCAGTACGACCACGAGGAAACAAAGCATGAAAAATATTCTGGAGCCTTTCAACGTACAATAGTACGCCGGCCTCCTGACCTCACGATCACACAGCTTTCCAAACGGCTTGAAAGCAAAAAACCTCGTAGAAGAGGGTTCCGTTTCCGCTGAAACCTTTCAAGCGGCTTTCAAGGGCTTTTTTTCATTTTCGCAACCGTCACCATGGCAACATTCACACGTAAGTCACTTGTATGCGGTTTTTCAAGTAGTGTGAGTACAGCCTTAGCACTGAGCCTGGCTTTATAACTGAGCCTGGCTTTATAACTGAGCCTGGCTTTAGCACTGAGCCTGGCTTTAGCACTGAGCCTGGCTTTATAACTGAGCCTGGCTTTATAACTGAGCCTGGCTTTATAACTGAGCCTGGCTTTATAACTGAGCCTGGCTTTATAACTGAGCCTGGCTTTATAACTGAGCCTGGCTTTATAACTGAGCCTGGCTTTATAACTGAGCCTGGCTTTATAACTGAGCCTGGCTTTATAACTGAGCCTGGATTTATAACTGAGCCTGGATTTATAACTGAGCCTGGATTTATAACTGAGCCTGGCTTTATAACTGAGCCTGGCTTTATAACTGAGCCTGGCTTTATAACTGAGCCTGGCTTTAGCACTGAGCCTGGCTTTATAACTGAGCCTGGCTTTATAACTGAGCCTGGCTTTAGAACTGAGCCTGGCTTTATAACTGAGCCTGGCTTTAGCACTGAGCCTGGCTTTATAACTGAGCCTGGCTTTAGCACTGAGCCTGGCTTTATAACTGAGCCTGGCTTTATAACTGAGCCTGGCTTTAGCACTGAGACTGGCTTTTTACAATGCATCAGGGATGAATTTATTGTCATATTTTCGCATAGCAGTTTCTGCTATACAAAATCACAATTGTGTAGCAGTCTTTGATTTTGATTAGCATTTTTCTTTTAAAAGGTTGGGTCTTTACCACATTGTCCTTCTTGAGAGTGATGCTGAAAGCCCGTTTGCAAAAAAATGACTGAGTCATACCGTAAAATCCCGCCAGAGCGCCCCGTCTCTCCCATCCGCCCCTCCCTGACTTCTTGTCAGGGACGTGATTGATTGTATCCTCGTATGACTCTGTCGCAGTCTGTGATGCCGTACTGAACTGCAGACGCGTGCTCGACCCCGTTGGAAATGTACGCAACAGTGCCCACCCTACTGACCAGGGATCGCACAAACCCTGCGTTTTGTCGGGTCTGTCCGACCCCTGGCTCTTGACCTTTGGTCGGTGTACGAGATGCACGTACAGTTTTCGTAGGGTGAGTACTTTTTCATGTAGCACTGAATGCGGCAAGTAGGACTCGCCCATCCGCCCCTCCCCACCTGAAGCGTCGAGGAGGTAGGGGCGCTCTGGCGGGATTTTACGGTACATGTGCACGCAGATTGAGAGTGCCTGCACCAAATACACTGCACTGTATGCATGCTACTTGACAGCGCAGGATAGTCTGTATGTATCGCAGTTTTCTGCGAATCATGGTGACTTTTGAGTAGCAGTAGATCGATTTTTGCATTGCAAACTGCGATGCGATACCGGATAAATTCATCCCTGATGCATGTACACGTAGATCTACAAATGTGTAAGTGACTTTGACTGTTGTCAGTTTTTTTGGTTTTGTTTTCGTGATTTTAGAGTTCAGCCCTAACCAACCCTAAGCAACCCGACTGCCTACTTGATCCCTGTCTCTCCCTACCTATGTCTCTTCCTCCGTGTCCCTCTCCGTCCTTGTCCGTCTCTCCCCTCACAATATTCAATGTCAGACACACGCGAGCGCACGCACACACACACACACACACACACACACACACACACACACACACACACACACACACACACACACACACACACACACACACACACACACATGCACACACGCACGCACGCACGCACACACACGCACACACATGCACGCACACAACGCTATTGATACCTCTCCATAGTTTTAGTTTGTCAACACTCCGATCATTCATCAGTATCTTCCATGTGTACGTTGCAGCAACTAAGCTTCTTGTTGGCATGTGTATCCGGCCTGAGAGCTGGGATGGACCAAGGTGAGATCTTTGCGACAACTCAGGATCTTCAGTTGCAGTCGGAGACCTATGCATATGTACATTCATGCAAACACACACACATACACACACACACACACACACACACACACACGCACACACACACACACACACACACACACACACACACACACGCACACACACACACACACTTGTACTTGTTGTTCACTTCCAAAACTGGTCACGTGGGTCTCCCCGGGAGAGGGGAGAGAGACTCAAAAGGAATCTCGGAAAGATGACTCAATTGGCTATTGAACCGCCCGGTGGCCGACACCTCCTGAAATCCCCAAAACTCTGGGTGGACTTGAAAATGATCTCACTTATGGGCTCACCACACCTCAGTGATTGGGTGAGGCCCAGGTGCAGGAAAAGGATTGACGGCATCAGGGTATCCGTCCCGGGATCCAACTGCAGATACCCCAGCCCCCAATGAAGGTAATACTTGCTACTAGTGTGGGTGGCTAAACCAGAGTGGATCTGATATAGGCTTCACTAGCACCATGATTACACACTACTTAATCTAGCCAGAAGCAGTCACACACACACACGCACACGCACGCACGCACGGACACACACACGCACGTGCGCACATACACACGCACGTGCGCACACACACACACACACACACACTTGTACTTGCTCACTGCCAAAACTGGTGACGTGGGTCTCCCTGGGAGAGGAACGTTGCATGCATTGCACAATCATGTTGATCTGATGCCACCAGCGCGCTGCAGCACATAAATGCATGTGTGTACTGCTTACCTACGGCTGCATGGGCAGTGCCCTGGAGCCGCTAGACGTGCGACCGGATTTCCATGTCCACGACAGTATAGTTAAAAAATACACCTATACATAATTATAGTCTATACAAAAGAAAAATACAGAGCTATAATGTCCACTAGCACCACCAGTTACTAAACAATCAGCTCATGTGATAACATTGATCAGTGTAGTGCAATGTTATCTCATGAGCTGATTGTTTAGTAACTGGTGGTGCTAGTGGACATTATAGCTCTGCATTTTTCTTTGGTATAAGTTAATCCTTGGCTGTCCATCCCAGTCCATACATACAGTCATAGACCTGATGTACTACATGTTTAGCAACAACTCACACAGATCGGGCCCTGCCGCGACTTTTCTGTCGAACTGCAGTAAAAAGAGAATTGGCCAACACACACGCACACATGCATGTAGGGATAGGGTTAGGGTACGCACACATGCATGTAGGGTGAGGGATAGGGTTAGAGTTAGGGTACGCACACACACATGCATGTAGGGTGAGGGATAGGGTTAGAGTTAGGGTACGCACACACACATGCATGTAGGCATGCATCAAGAGTACATAAACCCCAAGAA
>NC_088652.1:110402-160402 GCF_964019385.1 Sycon ciliatum | reverse complement strand
CACACACACACACACACACACACACACACACACCATGTACCACACACGCACGCACGCACACACACACACACCACGTACCACACACAAACACACACAAACATGCCCACACATGCCCACACATGCATGCACACACACATCTACACACATACACACACACACACACACACACACACACACACGCACGCACACATCCAGGCCCTCGCAGACGTCAACAAAGGTGATGCAATTGAAAACCTTCTACAGCTTCACCGCAGTACCAGTACAGCACCTGAAACAAATCCACGGTTCTCGTAGACACTCGGCTTGACCGAGTCTCCCGCATTCAAGTCGATTGAGTTGGGTAAGTGTTTGGCCAATGATAATGCGGCCATCACCTCGCCAGATATGATAAAGAGTTCTACCGGAAAGGGTGGGGAGCAGCCCCCCCCCCCCCCCCCCTACTCTGATAGCGCACCACCTTACTCATTTTCGATAACAAATTGTGTGTTTTTTCCGTTTTACTCAATGAAAAAGCGGGCACAAATTGATGGGTCCGGGTACTCTCTGCGCCCGTACAGTGTATGTTGCTGGACAAGGCAATAGTGGAACATGGAAACAATGGCTGAACTATCTGTTCTCACCGCTTCTGAGGAGCTGCATCTGCGCCTTGATCCTAGAGGGCCAGGGCGTAGCATAGCCCTTTTCAAACTGCTTTGGAAGGTCATGTGACACCATATCCTGTACAAAAGTCACCCTATTTTCATTTTTGCAGCCAAGGATACTGGCTCAGCCAGCTCCTTATATTTTGGATTTTTCTGTAAACTGCACTCAGAAACGAGTCTCATTCAGCAGACTACATGTACATTATACATCATTCCCCTCTGATCTTGAACTATATGTACCATCGGCTGCTTCTTACACACGTTTTACAGGAGGTTACGACATTTAGACTTGCAAACAAACGTGCTTCCTTTCCTCGAATAGCAGGGAGCAGCAAGTTGGACCAAAACCAGCGCAGTGTACTGAAGTAGTCACTTCACACCAGTGAGGACAGTGGAGTCACTTCACACCGTGCAGCAGTGGAACACCAGTATTTGCTACTCCCTGCTTCACGTTCACACTCAGCTCCCCTCGCTCCGGTCTACTCCCTGCTCCACGTTCATACTCAGCTCCCCTCGCTCCGGTCACGCTGCTGTTTTACGGTTTGCAAAGGTACCGACTATGGCCGCATGGACAACAATTTACAAGACTGACATACATGTAGACCCACTAAACATGTGTGAAGGGTCTACCCGGCACGTGTACAAGTCCAGACCACGCATCGACACATGGATATGATGAACGTTGAGCGCAGGCACTTTGCGATACGTATTATCCTGTTTTGGGCGTTTTGCGGACATTGTACGGCAAACTCTAGCTGCTTTGTTTGAGTTTTGCGATACGGCGTTACACGCCTGAGGGTGGCGGTGTTAGGGTGGTGGTGTTAGGGTGGCGGTGTGAGGGTGGCGGTGTTAGGGTGGTGGTGTTAGGGTGGCGGTGTGAGGGTGGCGGTGTGAGGGTGGCGGTGTGAGGGTGGTGGAGAGGGGGGGGGGGGGGGGGGCGGTGTGAGGGTGTTGGAGAGGGGGGTGGCGGTGTTAGGGTGGTGGAGAGGGGGGGGGGGGGTGGCGGTGTTAGGGTGGCGGTGTGAGGGTGGTGGTGTGAGGGTGGCGGTGTGAGGGTGGTGGTGTGAGGGTGGCGGTGTGAGGGTGGTGGCGGTGTGAGGGTGGTGGCGGTGTGAGGGTGGTGGAGAGGGGGGTGGCGGTGTGAGGGTGGTGGTGTGAGGGTGGCGGTGTGAGGGTGGTGGAGAGGGGGGTGGCGGTGTTAGGGTGGCGGTGTGAGGGTGGTGGAGAGGGGGGTGGCGGTGTTAGGGTGGTGGAGAGGGGGTGGCGGTGTGAGGGTGGTGGAGAGGGGGGTGGCGGTGTGGGTGTGGTGGAGAGGGGGGTGGCGGTGTGAGGGTGGTGGAGAGGGGGGGGGGGGTGGCGGTGTTAGGGTGGCGGTGTGAGGGTGGTGGTGTGAGGGTGGTGGTGTGAGGGTGGCGGTGTGAAGGTGGTGGAGAGGGGGTGGCAGTGTGAGGGTGGTGGAGAGGGGGGTGGCGGTGTGAGGGGGGTGAAGAGGGGAGGGGGGGGGGGGGTGGCGGTGTTAGGGTGGTGGTGTGAGGGTGGCGGTGTGAGGGTGGTGGAGAGGGGGGGGTGGCGGTGTGAAGGTGGTGGAGAGGGGGGTGGCAGTGTTAGAGTGGCGGTGTGAGGGTGGTGGAGAGGGGGGTGGCGGTGCGAGGGTGGTGGATAGGGGGGTGGTGGTGTTAGGGTGGCGGTGTTAGGGTGGTGGAGAGGGGGGTGGTGGTGTTAGGGTGGTGGAGAGGGGGGTGGTGGTGTTAGGGTGGCGGTGTTAGGGTGGCGGTGTGAGGGTGGTGGAGAGGGGGGTGGTGGTGTTAGGGTGGCGGTGTTAGGGTGGTGGTGTGAGGGTGGTGGAGAGGGGGGTGGTGGTGTTAGGGTGGCGGTGTTAGGGTGGTGGTGTGAGGGTGGTGGTGTTAGGGTGGTGGTGTTAAGGTGGTGGTGTGAGGGTGGCGGTGTTAGGGTGGCGGTGTTAGGGTGGCGGTGTTAGGGTGGCGGTGTTAGGGTGGCGGTGTTAGGGTGGTGGTGTTAGGGTGGTGGTGTTCGGGTGGTGGTGTTCGGGTGGTGGTGTTAGGGTGGTGGTGTTAGGGTGGTGGTGTGAGGGTGGCGGTGTTAGGGTGGCGGTGTTAGGGTGGTGGTGTTAGGGTGGCGGTGTTAGGGTGGCGGTGTTAGGGTGGCGGTGTTAGGGTGGCGGTGTTAGGGTGGTGGTGTGAGGGTGACATTGCTAGAGGGTGACATTGCTAGAGGGTGACATTGCTAGAGGGTGGTGTTCCCACGGCGGATGCTGACAACTAGGTCTCCAGCCGAGTCTCACGGAAATCGTGATTTATTTAATATTTTTTTAATTCGTTCCCTGCCCCTACATTTTTCCTGGCTAGAACCTTGTAAATATACTACAACCATCATCTTACCAGATGTGTAAGGTTTGCAATGTGTCTGTTTGTCATCTCAAGAGACACAGCCAGGGAGCGGTTATGAAACCAGGAGCCGTCCATCCATTGTATCAGGCACTCCAGACACAGCAGCACCTGCATTCAGTCATAGAGTATCATACATACACAAGTACACAACAGGAACTCCAGACACAGTCAGTGGTACTAACTGTTAGTGCCTGCATTCAGTCACCATACACTTTGCCTGGACAAGAGGCTTTTCTCTCTCTTTTGTAGAGTAAAAAACAAACAAAAACAAAACAAACATACACAAGTACACACACACACACACACACACACACACACATACACACACACACACACACACACACACACACACACACACACACACACACACACACACACACACACATACACACACACATACTCCAGACACAGTGGTACCTGCATTCAGTCACACACCAGGCACCATTGAGCACGGACTGGCCCACAATCTACATTGCCCCGATCTGTACCGGCCAACACTCTACATTGCCCCGAACCCTGTTTCTAGATTCATGCTGGCAACAAAAGGTTTCACCCATTGTACTCACTGCTCACCAAGCCCGTTATATGCCAAATTCACGGTTTCCCACTCTCTCTCTCTCTCTCTCTCTCTCTCTCTCTCTCTCTCTCTCTCTCTCTCTCTCTCTCTCTCTCTCTCTCTCTCTCTCTCTCTCTCTCTCTCTCTCTCTCACTCTCTGTCTTCACAATCGTTGTTTTTGCATTTTGTATGTACGGATACTACTGTGAGTGCAGATAAGAAAACAGAAAACAGTTTCTGCCAGTTGTTACGGAATCACAGCCATTCCGTTCCCCGGGACGCAGGACACAAAGGACAAGACTTGTTTGTTACATTATTTATAATTACAAGACGGAAAAGCAAACTGCTCCGACAGAGACGAACAAGAAGACTGACAAAAGGACTCTCGACTACAAATCGCGCATGCTCATATCACACATGCACGCGACTAGACGAGACAGTTTGGGGAATGCAATCACACAGGAAAACAACACATCATTTTACAACACAGTTTGTTATTGAATAAAGACAAACTTCTCACAAAACAGTAGAGTACACCTTTACTAAAGGATAGAGCCTGCACCGAGTTGCTGCAGGAATGCAGAGCCTGCACCCAGTTGCTGCAGGAATGCAGATAGAGCCTGTACCGAGTTGCTGCAGGAATGCAGAGCCTGCACCGAGTTGCTGCAGGAATGCAGAATGCGTACCTTCATGGGATGTCTTTGCCAGTGACAAGGTGGATACGTCTCAATACAAGGTTTGAGTAAGCAGCAGTTGTCACAGATCAGTGCAAAGTCACTAAGCACATTACTATCACTCAGTGGACTTGCTAGCCGATCACGCAGTCTATCAATGCCATACCTACATGGATACAGGATCAAGTAAAGAGAAAACACATACATGCATACACACACACACACACACACACACACACACACACACACACACATGCATACATACACACACACACACACACACATGCACGCACACACACACCATTGGACGCCCATCGCCAGAGGCGATGATAGCGATGCTACAGCAGAAGCCATAGCAGCTTGTGCTGGGATTGCACCATTCAACAGCTTGCAAGGCTGAAGAATTGACCGCCACTATTCAGCCTGGTCTACACTACACAGCTATGAAGTGGTTTTTCTGGCCAGTGAATCCCTATTTTTGGTCTTTTCATTTTTTTTTCTTTTTTCCCGCACACACATCACACCACATACTCCGGCATGCACTGGCTGTTGGTAACCACCCAGGAGAATGAAAGAAAAGTCAGGAAGAGTCTGAGAAAGAGAAGAAAGACGTGTGTGACCATAATCGTGGCTTTTTCTGGCCAGCGAATCCCTACTTTTTGGTCTTTTTCACTTTTTTCACACACACACACACATCACACCACAAAATCCGGCATGCACTGGCTGTTGGTAACCACCCAGGAGAATGAAAGAAAAGTCAAGAAGAGTCTGAGAAAGAGAAGAAAGACGCGTGTGACCATAATCGTCGGGAATTGAACCCGCAACCTATCGATTGGAAAATCGCTGCACATACCACTGCACCATATGGGACACACACACACACACACACACACACACACACACACACACACCTTTGACCTTTGACGCCCATCGCCGGAGGCGATGATAGCAATGCTACGGCAGAAGCCATAGCAACTTGTGCCGGGATTGCACCATTCAACAGCTTGCAAGGCTGAAGAATTGACCGTCACTATTCAGCCTGGTCTACACCATACAGCTATTTGAAGTGGTTTTTCTGGCCAGTGAATCCCTATTTTTGGTCTTTTCATTTTTTTTTCTTTTTTCCCGCACACACATCACACCACATACTCCGGCATGCACTGGCTGTTGGTAACCACCCAGGAGAATGAAAGAAAAGTCAGGAAGAGTCTGAGAAAGAGAAGAAAGACGTGTGTGACCATAATCGTCGGGAATCGAACCCGCAACCTATCGATTGGAAATCGCTGCACATACCACTGCACCATATGGGACACACACACACACACACACACACACACACATCTTTGGACCTTTGGAGAGCCCATCGTCGAAGGCGATGATAGCTATAAGACGAGGCAGTAGTTCTTGTCTCGGGATAAGTCATTCGGATGGCGAAAGTCGCGGCCGCAGACACAGACGAACACTCTTGATTGGGGCTACCGGCTTGGTGGCTTCCGAGGGCTAAGCTCGTGCCAGTCCCTCCGGTCTTGAGCAAGGTGGTACCATTGCGCCTCCGGGATACCGGTCGCATGCAGGTCTGAAGCTGCCACATCTCTCCAACCACGCTTGGGTCCATGGCGGGGGCGTGTTGGTGCCCTCCGCAAACAGGATCTGCTTTGGCAACCTGGAGGGCTTCAACACGCAGCCCCGCCATGGACCCAAGCGTGGTTGGAGAGATGTGGCAGCTTCAGACCTGCATGCAACCGGTATCCCGGAGGCGCAATGGCACCACCTTGCTGGCGCGAGCTTAGCCGTCGGAAGCCACCAAGCCGGCAGCTCCAACCAAGAGTGTCCGTCTGTGTCTGTGGCCGCGACTTTCGCCATCCAAATGACACATACACACACACACACATACATACACACACACATACACACACACACATACATACACACATACTCACACATACACACACGCACACACACACACACACACACACACACACACACACACACACATACACACACGCACACACACACACCTCAGACCTCAGACCTGCCCATCGCGGAAGCGATGATAGCGAACATCTATGTTAGACATAGCAACTTGTGCTGGGATTACACCATTCAACAGCTTGCAAGGCTGATGGGATTCACTGGCCAGAAAAAGTCACACACACACACACACACACACACACACGCACACACACACACACACACGTACACACACACGTACACACACACAAAAGCAAAAACCGCGCATGACAACACCAACACACCCAAGAGTATGCAGTGTACATGTATGTAAATAGAGAGATTGATCATCACTATGCAGTGTATGTGAATAGAGAGATTGGTCACCAGTATGCAGTGTAACTTGATCAAGTCTTGCACCAAACCATGCATGCTGATTGCATGCCAAGTACGCAGTGCGTACGCAGCATGCCCTGTCTCGGACCCTCTGGCTTATTGTGCAAAGGGTCTATCCTACTTGTACACACTACTTCAGCAAAATGATGTAATCTAGGAATTTTGTCATAAGCCCATTCAAGTTGCACTTTCAAGTTTGTATATACAGTGTTGTCCTCGGCCATATGACAATAAGACATACCGTAGGTTCTTCAAATCTTCAACTTGTTGTTTACGGATATCAAATAGTCGTACAAGCTGACTCTTCATGTCTGGAACACTCCAGTCGGAGAAGATGACATCATCATCCAGCATCATTATATCATCTTTGAACGGCATGCTTCCAACTGCAAACTGGCTCTTAGCAGCGCTTCCACCATCAATGGCATCATCATCAAGGAAATCATATCCCTCGTCACTCTACAAAGTCAAATTTCAACACAGTTGAGATAAAAGAAAGGAACAACTTGTGAAATTTCTTAATCTCCGGACCTATAAAGGTCAGATTCACCCATGTGATTACATCGCATCAGATACACCCATATGCACTGACAAGGACAATGTACACCCATATTCACTGACAAGGACGATGTACGGATCTTTGTCCTGCTCTTTTTTCCATTTTCTCTTTCACTTATTAATATTTCTTTTCCAATTTTCATCTGGCGCATGTGTGTGTGTGTGTGAGTAGTGACTGAGTTGCATAGATCCCCGGTCAGCCGAGCTGCTTACACCACACCACCCTGTCACTGCTGCTGTGTGCGGCACCACTCAGTTGTTGTCAATGTGCTTCTGTGATTGCCCTTTCACTACTCCGGGGCCTGGCTTTCACTCACCTTGTCCATTTTAATAATATAATTAATAAAATTTTACGAGTTGGATAAGTGAACTTTAGTAAAAAAAAGAAAGAAAAAAAGAGTTATCAGTGGAGATGCTTTGGCAAAGTCGCGGCCCAGCGTGGTAGCAATACACTTGCCACCTTGAGCTTTCACGTCTCCTCGCTAGCGACACACTGCCATGTACACATAGCAGCCATTACGGCATTAGCCAGTTTCCGCTCTACACTGTTTGCAGTTTGTAGTTTGCACCCGGCATAAACAATTCCGGGGAACTAACGACTCACCAAACAATTTCAGAGAAACACCACGGTGCCTAACGTGGGAGAGTATCAATCGGCTCTGGATCAGAGGCAACTGTAAAGGACATGCCGGGGTCGAAACTCGCATGAATTAGCAGTATTTGCCCGTATCATGTTTCGCGTCCCTATATGCTACGACTCGCTGGCTACATTTATGGCTATTTTACTATTACAAATCTGGCTTTGGACAATTTTTTTTTATTGCTATCAGGTTCGCCTCACTTTCTCTGTGCTGCGCTGATGAGTCCACAAAGGACGAAACAGTTCTCTCCGCAGATAAAGCATTTCGCTCCTGCTCTTGTAGTAGTTGAGCACTTTTGCGTGGGGTAGTGCCTTTGCTGTTTGCATCATGCAGAGCTCACTGACTTGTGAGTTTGAGCACTCTGGCAAGGTATGTTCGGTCCTGGTTTAAATCTGGCTTCCGACAATATTATTTTCATTGCTATCAGGTTCGGTCTCATTTTCTCTGTGCTGCGCTGATGAGTCCACAAAGGACGAAACAGTATGCTGTCCGCAGATTGAGTATTGTTTTACTATGAAATGTGCACAAGTGTGGATCATACCATGAGTAAGAGGGTAGGTACTCTGCCGAATATTTATGTTTGTTTTTTCTTCAGACTTTCTTCAGACTTTTCCCGTTTGTCTCTTTCCCTCAAACCAGTTAATATTTTATGACTTGGGGCTCCCCGCGTGCTAGTTTGTACGTGAAGTGTGTAGGTTACAGTGAGGGCTGCGTCCCACCCGCCTGTGTGGATTCACAGGAAGTGTGAGTTACGAAGTCTGAAGAAAATATTGAACGGCCTCTGCTGGGATGACGACTACACCATAGCTCAGTGGTTAGAGCATCGCTGGCTACAAGCGAGGGTCCCTGGTTCGAGTCCTGGTGGTGACAGTCAATTTTTTCTTCAGACTTTTCCCGTTTGTCTCTTTCCCTCAAACCAGTTAATATTTTATGACTTGGGGCTCCCCGCGTGCTAGTTTGTACGTGAAGTGTGTGGGTTACAGTGAGGGCTGCGTCCCACCCGCCTGTGTGGATTCACAGGAAGTGTGAGTTACGAAGTCTGAAGAAAATATTGAACGGCCTCTGCTGGGATGACGACTACACCATAGCTCAGTGGTTAGAGCATCGCTGGCTACAAGCGAGGGTCCCTGGTTCGAGTCCTGGTGGTGACAGTCAATTTTTTCTTCAGACTTTTCCCGTTTGTCTCTTTCCCTCAAACCAGTTAATGTTTGTATATTTCCTGAGAATTTAGCACGAGCAAGAAGATGAGTGGCACGGGGAACACATCATACGGATTTATCCCATGGTACTTTTCCAAATATGGAATGTGACCAGTGCTAAATCTTCCTGACCTATTCTTGGCCGCGTGAACCATGCGAACCGAGCGGGGTATATCTCTTTTTTTCCGAAGCGAGCGAGGTATATCGTGTACCAAGCTGTATCGGTGAATATCCACTGCTCAGAACGGCTGCTGATTTACTGAAATCGGCCCAATCGCAACGCACTGGCATGGGGGTAGAAAAGGCAAAACTGACACGAACTTCTAGTTCTAGTCACCAGAAAAGTCATACCACAACTGCAATGATTGCATCATCAAATCAATATTAATTTTATAAAATAAATGATGAGATTGTTCGCATTTCAAAATTCTAAGGAACGTCTCGCGCAGCTTCATTTGACATAATTCATTTATTTATATTTCCCTCAAACCAGTTAATATTTTATTTTTATTTATTATTTTATTTTATTCCAAGCAATACATGAACCAGGCAGGCACAGTGGGTTGGTCAAAGACCATGATTGAGATACGAGAGGTACCTGGTTCAAGTCCTGCCTGGAAGCGGTTTTTCCAGCCGTGCTGCTACCCCCAGTCAACTGGGAACTTGTGGCCAGGCACAAGGGGTACATGGATGCAGCTAATGGGGTCGCTTTCGGCACTTGTGCCAGTGGTTGTGAGACTTACCCACTCACCCCCACCGTTAGGCGCTGCATCTGCCGCTAGGGTTTATCGGGTGTTAGCGGCCGTCGTGAGTTCCCTTCGGGAACGGATACGATAATTTACTTTTAATACATGGCTGGGGTAGCCAATGACCACTTTGCGTGGCGATTGCAGGGTTTTTATAGCCAACCATGGCTATTTCATTTTTGCATTTGCACTTCAATCATTAAATTTGGTGATCCTGAGACTTTATGGTCCTTTGAAATACAACAGTGGGAGAACTTTGCCAATAACTGTCAGGACAGGACAGGTGGAAGACATTTCATCAAATTTTGCACAACTCTCTGGCTTAACGGTGTTCTCATGGGATTATTCTTACACGCTTGCCCCAGTAATAGGCAGTATCGCCAGTATCCCCAATATCCCTATTGAGCTCCTCCTGCAGTCCTGGACTGCTGACAGCGTGCATGGTACTGTGATTATGACTCTACTGCCAGTACTGGCCGTTTCAATGTTTGTACATCTGATAAACCTAGCTTGATGCGGCCCCTGTGTACATGTCGCAAGCCACTGGGATTATAGCTTATCTCGACTTCAGGAAACGTACGCCAGCAGCAAATACATAATTCAACGTCACACACCTTATCCGGTAACCGCCTCCGCTCGACGTGGGCTGCACGCTTCACTGACGCTTTGGCTAGCTCACCTGTTGGCGAAGGACTTCCGGAGCTGGATACCGCCTCAGGTACTCGCTCAGCTAGCGAGACCATACTCGTCTACGCTTCTCTCTAAAGCACCTAGCCCGAAGTCAACTGACTCGCTACAGAGCCAACTGCCAAGTATAGGCACCAAAAAATTGCAAACAAACACACGCTACATTATAGTTTACAAACTAATAATCGTACTTTTAGTTCTTCCCAGATCCTAGGATCCTCGAGTCAGAGGCAAAATCACTTTGAACGTGATGATGTGCACAAAAACTTGAAAAGGCACATCATAGTACTGACTACTACTGTACTAGTACTGTAGTAGATCTACTAGTAGTAGATCTGCTAGTACTGACTCATGTGCGGCCAGTGTTCATGGACCATGCCCATGGACATGGTGTCACCACTGCCAGTGCACTCTACTCTCTAGTCTAGACTCTGTACTGACTGTAGTCTGTAGCGCTATAGCCGGTGCACTACTACACTGTACTAGTACTACAGTGTACAATCATGATTGTGTATAACTATAAGAAAGGGTTTACTCCCACCACATACACCAACACCTATTGCTGATCCACACCCTACCTAGACTCTCTCCCACATTTATCAACCCGACAATACGCCACTCCACCTTCTAAGCACACCAACACCTTCTACCAACCTACACTTCTACCCGAAGGGTGTAGAGGGGACGGTTTCAAATAGGACACCGGTTGCAAACCGGAACGGACTCAATATTCACTTTCTCTCTTGGTATTTTGATTAGAAAACATATGTCACAGTGAGACTACTATGTGTTATACTCCGAGCCAAAATTTCATGGCTCTGCGATGACCAGAAGCGCCATATCAAGCAGGTGAGTTTTTGACGTGTTGCTTCGCACTGCGACTTGAGTTTTACGACTTTCGAAAAATCAACTTCTTGTCGCAGGTAAACAGCGGCTCGCCTCTCGCCAATAAAGCACCGCATACCAATCAAAACTAATGGAAGCACACACAAGGCTTATTGTTACTCTATACTGGCCGTCGTGGAGCGATAGCAATTACCTAATTATTTCAGACCCAGAGTGAATTTGACGTGCACTCTAAAACGTGTCCGGTTTGGAGCCACCTCTGATTTGAACTTTTTTGAAGCGAAAAATTGGGCAACTTGGAGGCAATGGGTCAACACAAAGGAGTGGCTCAGTTCGATTGACTCTGGCCCCAGAGCAAACTTCAACATGCCAGTTTCCTTCCACAAACATATTTCGAGGGAAAAATCAACGCTGATGATCGGTTTGGGTCTATACAAATTTGGCTGTCAAAACGTCCCGGTATCGAGCCGTCTCCTCTACCCCTTCCCACCTGTATCGACCCGCACCTAACCTTCACCATTAACTTAGATACATGTATTTCCCACCTTCACCTTCTCACCTCACCTCATCTCACCACCATCACTCCCTATTAACCCGTGCCACCACCCAAAGCCCTCCATTCTTTATCCACTGACGATGTTGTTCAGAACAACGAATCGTCTGGAGAAGTATCGTAAAAATTTCTATCGTTATTAAATGTTATCAAATATACCACTCTTTGGTCTAGAAAGAATACTTTTTGATATATCCCACGTAAGTCGTCGTCCCTCCTGATCACCAGAGGTAACAGCAGCTGCAGAGACTGCAGGATTTGAGTTCGGCGCAGACATTCTGGTCGTGAAAACAAGAACCTCAGAAAAAAAATGTCGAAAGGAAAGGAAAATTCTCATGTGATCGCGGTACGAAAAGTCGACAGACCAAACTTCGTTGGATTGATGTTTTCCGCGAGTGTGTGTCCCGAAGTTCGTGGCAAGTTTCGTTACTCGTCCCTGGGCTTCAAAATCTAACGAAAATTCAGACGAATTTCGTTGTGCTAAACCTCTCTAGTGACTGATTTGAGGGAAAGAGACAAACGGGAAAAGTCTGAAGAAAAAATTGACTGTCACCACCAGGACTCGAACCAGGGACCCTCGCTTGTAGCCAGCGATGCTCTAACCACTGAGCTATGGTGTAGTCGTCATCCCAGCAGCTAGCAGAGGCCGTTCAACATTTTCTTCAGACTTCGTAACTCACACTTCCTGTGAATCCACACAGGCGGGTGGGACGCAGCCCTCACTGTAACCCACACACTTCACGTACAAACTAGCACGCGGGGAGCCCCAAGTCATAAAATATTGACTGGTTTGAGGGAAAGAGACAAACGGGAAAAGTCTGAAGAAAAAATTGACTGTCACCACCAGGACTCGAACCAGGGACCCTCGCTTGTAGCCAGCGATGTGCTAACCACTGAGCTATGGTGTAGTCGTCATCCCAGCAGAGGCCGTTCAACATTTTCTTCAGACTTCGTAACTCACACTTCCTGTGAATCCACACAGGCGGGTGGGACGCAGCCCTCACTGAGTGCGTTCGATTACACACTTGAATCGATTCATGAATCCATTCGCATGCATTCAAGTCGTTCGATTTCATGTCATGAGCCCTGGAATCGATTCGGAATCCATTCCCTCTATTCACATGGGGTGATGTGAATAGCGCGAATCGATTCATGAATCGATTCGTGAATCGATTCGCGCGTGTAATCGAACGCACTCACTGTAACCCACACACTTCACGTACAAACTAGCACGCGGGGAGCCCCAAGTCATAAAAAATATTGACTGGTTTGAGGGAAAGAGACAAACGGGAAAAGTCTGAAGAAAAAATTGACTGTCACCACCAAGAGACAAACGGGAAAAGTCTGAAGACAAAATTGACTGTCACCACCAGGATAATGATAATAATAATAATAATAATGAAGGAAAGACAACGTGATAACACATAACAGCAGTACATTACACCTAGAACATTAACGGCCAAGCTTGGCCGCACTAAACACGACACGTTACTTGAACAATTTCAACCCAATTATACTATCTTTCTGTACACACAAATTAGGCTTGTACAGACGCTGATAGATAGCTTCCAACACTTTTAACTGTAGTCCATAACCATGACGACCACGGCACAATACAGTGAACGAAGAGTCGGAGAGCAGTGATGGGAGTGATGGTGAGAATGCCGGTGAGAGTGTTAGTGTTGTGCGTAGGTTTCGTGGTAGCAAGTCTTCAGTGTACAATCATCTGCTAGCTAGTCCTAATTGTTGCAATTCGTATTCCGACTCTTCGTTCACTGTATTGTGCCGTGGTCGTCATGGTTATGGACTACAGTTAAAAGTGTTGGAAGCTATCTATCAGCGTCTGTACAAGCCTAATTTGTGTTTACAGAAAGATAGTATAATTGGGTTGAAATTGTTCAATTAGCGTGTCGTGTTTAGTGCGGCCAAGCTTGGCCGTTAATGTTCTAGGTGTAATGTACTTCTGTTATGTGTTATCACGTTGTCTTTCCTTCCTTTCTCCTTTGTTCATTTCGCGCTTTGATTGTTAAAATAATAATAATAATAATACGAAGTAGTGGTTGCGACTTCGGCGATGATTTGTAAGAAATGGTTTGCTCCCCACACCGGAGCTCGCGCTATTCCGCCGACTTTACTTGACACTTGACTGACTCACGACTGCCATCCAGAGCACACGAGAAGTCCATCGAACCTTCGACTCGGCAAACCTGAAAGAAAGCACCACTCCCTGCTCAATACACAGTGTTTCGGGGAATTCACCCCTCATCAGTTGAGCTTGAGTAGGCTGAGGAAGATTGTGCCTGAAGAGCACCACTTATATAGTGCTCTCCAGGCACAAACATCACCAGGGATACAAACTTACAGAGACGCTCCGTTTCAAGCGCGACAAACACCTCGTGAACACCAGATAGCAGCGTGAGTCAGTGTCGCTCCTGGACGGTGAGACAGACGTCGAGGACCCTCGGTCATTCGCAACGCTGTCACCTCCAAACCAACTAGTCGCAAGCCCGCGCTGGGCACAACAGTACGAAGTAGTGGTTGCGACTTCGGCGACGATTTGTAAGAAATGGTTTGCTCCCCACACCGGAGCTCGCGCTATTCCGCCGACTTTACTTGACACTTGACTGACTCACGACTGCCATCCAGAGCACACGAGAAGTCCATCGAACCTTCGACTCGGCAAACCTGCAAGAAAGCACCACTCCCTGCTCAATACACAGTGTTTCGGGGAATTCACCCCTCATCAGTTGAGCTTGAGTAGGTTGAGGAGGATTGTGCCTGAAGAGCACCACTTATATAGTGCTCTCCAGGCACAAACATCACCAGGGATACAAACTTACAGAGACGCTCCGTTTCAAGCGCGACAAACACCTCGTGAACACCACCAGATAGCAGCGTGAGTCAGTGTCGCTCCTGTACGGTGAGACAGACGTGGAGGACCCTCGGTCATTCGCAACGCTGTCCCCATCCGTCCAGGAGCGACACTGACTCACGCTGCTATCTGGTGTTCACGAGGTGTTTGTCGCGCTTGAAACGGAGCGTCTCTGTAAGTTTGTATCCCTGGTGATGTTTGTGCCTGGAGAGCACTATATAAGTGGTGCTCTTCAGGCACAATCCTCCTCAGCCTACTCAAGCTCAACTGATGAGGGGTGAATTCCCCGAAACACTGTGTATTGAGCAGGGAGTGGTGCTTTCTTGCAGGTTTGCCGAGTCGAAGGTTCGATGGACTTCTCGTGTGCTCTGGATGGCAGTCGTGAGTCAGTCAAGTGTCAAGTAAAGTCGGCGGAATAGCGCGAGCTCCGGTGTGGGGAGCAAACCATTTCTTACAAATCATCGCCGAAGTCGCAACCACTACTTCGTACTGTTGTGCCCAGCGCGGGCTTGCGACTAGTTGGTTTGGAGGTGACAGCGTTGCGAATGACCGAGGGTCCTCGACGTCTGTCTCACCGTCCAGGAGCGACACTGACTCACGCTGCTATCTGGTGTTCACTAGGTGTTTGTCGCGCTGGAAACGGAGCGTCTCTGTAAGTTTGTATCCCTGGTGATGTTTGTGCCTGGAGAGCACTATATAAGTGGTGCTCTTCAGGCACAATCTTCCTCAGCCTACTCAAGCTCAACTGATGAGGGGTGAATTCCCCGAAACACTGTGTATTGAGCAGGGAGTGGTGCTTTCTTGCAGGTTTGCCGAGTCGAAGGTTCGATGGACTTCTCGTGTGCTCTGGATGGCAGTCGTGAGTCAATCAAGTGTCAAGTAAAGTCGGCGGAATAGCGCGAGCTCCGGTGTGGGGAGCAAACCATTTCTTAATAATAATAATAATAATAATAATAATAATAATAATAACCCCGTTGGGGACAGTTTAGCTTTTTGGAGCTCTGGTTGCTGACCGCCCTTGGGCTTGCAACTCGCTCTAATACTCTTTCAATTTTAGCCCCTATCTCTCTCTCTATCTCTCTTTCTCTCTCTCTCTCTCTCTCTCTCTCTCTCTCTCTCTCTCTCTCTCTCTCTCTCTCTCTCTCTCTCTCTCTCTCTCTCTCTCTCTCTCTCTCTCTCTCTCTCTCTCTCTCTCTCTCTCTTTCTCTTTACTGTGTAACCCGTATTGTCTTTCCTAGTTCCCAAGTTTGTGTCCTAAGCGTATGCCACCTCGTCGACAATGGAGCGGTGTTGATAACCGAGAAGCCCTGGAGTGCCACTTCAAAGCCATCTGGCCAGATAAGCTCGGATACAGGAAACGGCAGCTTGCTAATTGGACAGAGCGGCGACCAAACGATGCTATAACTGAGCAGTGTCTTGCTGGCCAGATATCCCTTATCAACCGGAAGTATCTCTCTCTGGTCGAACAAGAAGCCATCGCTCAGCAGCTCGTGGAGCGAGGGGAGCTTCCTAGCGCGTTTCTACAACGTTACCACGCAACGAATCACCAGGGAGAACCGGAGCCCTGCGGGTCCAGCGCTGCTGGCGCTACTGCCGGTACTGGCACTCCGCGCACTGATGACGCCCAGGCGGATCCTCAAGCCACTGACACTAGTGCTGGTGCTGGTAGTGCTGTCAATGATGTACATGTACCTCCACCCAACTTGGACGGTGAGTCAACTGTCACTGGATCAACATGTGAACACGTTCCTGCCTTGCATGCTGATGCACTTGAGGCTGCGGACGGTGGATCTGGTGGTGTGTCATGCACTGCAGAGAGCTCTTGCACAGACTGCAGAGCACAGACTAATCGTAGCTTATCTGCTTGCCTAGCTAATGCATTTAGTGCTGGTATCATTGAGTCTAATGGCAAGCAGCTCGTGTGGGCGATCAAGCATATCTGTGTATGTATCAAGGCTGCTGGGGTGGAAGACACTGGTAGGGTCCTGGGTGGGCTGGTAGCCAGTGTACAGCGTTTGGGTGTTGATGAGAGGCCAAAGCTTGCAGTCCCCAGGAAAATCCCATACCTCCGTCTTTCAGCTACTGTCGCAAAAATCAACTGTGGCATCCGTCAGCTGGTTGCTGCTAGTGAGTTTGACCTGTCCATAGAGTTCTTGAATCATGTTGCGTATGCTGCTGCTGTTCTCACCCTACTGGTTTGTGGTATCCCGCCAGTTCCGGCAGCGCGCATGAGTTCGCCGCAGCCGGAAGTTCCGGGTTGGCAAAGCCGGTTACAGCGAAAGGTTGACGCCCTTCGGAAGGATGTCTCTAGACTGACAAGCTACCTGGCATCTGACAACCCGCAAATGTACCAGCGCTACCCTGTGGGAACTCGGCACGCTGCTGCTTCGCTTCTAGGAACAAAGAAATTGGAACTTCTGGCCCTTGCGGTTCGAATGCGCAGATACAAAGCTGATATGAAACGTAAGCAGGAGAATCAGTTATTTCGCTACAATGAACGTCAATTCTATCGTAACCTGTGTGCCAAGAAGGATAGTGACCCCGAGAACCGTCCATGTATGGATCAATTGGAGCAGTTCTGGAGAGACATTTGGTCTCACCCTTAGGGCGCGTTCAGACTACCGATAAAAAGTGACCGATTGGGAAAGTCGCCAAGGTGATTAGATCACGTGACGTTACTGGCACGTTACCGGTGGGAAAGTTTTACTGCCGCGGCTGCTGCGGCAGTAAACTTTTACCGGCAGTAAAAAAGTGCTCAGGCTGCATGCGCGCTGCGAAAAAAAGGGAAAATCCCTTGTCAGTGCCGCGGTGAGAGCTGAAAACTTCACGGTAACGTTAGTTTGTTATCGGTAGTGTGAATGTCCTTCACGGTTTATCGGCATTCACGGTTTGACGGGGTTCACGGTAGTCTGAACGCGCCCTTACCCTGTGCGTCGTCAGGCCTGGATCCAGCGTGAGGGCACGTACGCAGAGGACATCCATGCCCAGGAATCTGCTGTCATTACTGCTGACCTTATGTCTGCTGCGACCTCCAAGATGCCACACTGGCGTGCCCCTGGTTGTGACCAGATCCCGCCATTCTGGATTAAAAAATTTACTGCTCTCCATCCAGCTCTACTTCGAAATTTCCAGCTGCTTCTGGATGGTGAGCTGGATGCCCCAGTGTGGTTTTCACTGGGCCAGACGGTCATGATCCCAAAGAAAGGAGACCTAACCCAGCCGCAGAATTGGCGACCAATCACCTGTCTGCCAGCCATGTACAAGCTATTCACCTCCGTGATTGGTGAGTTGATGTGGATCCATATCCAGACCAATGACATTCTGGCCCATGAACAAACTGGCTGTACTCGTAACCGAGGAGGCTGCACTGACCAGCTGTTGATCAATGCTATGATTACCCAGGATGCTAGGCGTCATCACCGCACCTTAGCAATGGCTTGGTTGGATTTTCGGAAAGCGTTCGACAGCCTATCACAGGAATGGCTAGTCGAAGTCACACGTCTGTACAAATTCCACCCCAAGATCACTTCGCTCTTGTCTGTGCTCTCATCGCAGTGGCGTACCCGGCTGCGCTTGGGAGCTGACATGAGTGAGGCAATACCGATCCGGCGAGGCATTTTCCAAGGTGACTCGTTATCCCCTCTGCTCTGCTGTCTTGGATTGAATCCAATATCAGGTGAACTCAGCAGAAGTGGCTTTGGATATGCGTGCGGACTTCAGCGGACAACAACCGTATCCCACTTATGGTACATGGATGATGTGAAGCTGATGGCCGCAACCAGTAAGCAGCTTGACTCAATGATTAACATAGTATCGTGCGTGGGGAAATCCATTGGAATGGAGCTTTCTCCAGCAAAGTGTGCTAAGCTTGTGTGCCCACATGGTGCTGTTGATCCGGATCAGCCAGCAACTGTTACTGTGGATCAAGCCTCCAGCATTGCCTCCTTGGCGGACGGCTCCGTGTATGCCTACCTTGGCATAAGGGAGTGTTTTGGCATGGCGGAACAGTCTGTTAAGGTGGCCACCACCAAAGAGTTCAGGAGGCGATTGCGGCTGGTGACCCACACATCTCTCAATGCCTGCAACCTCTCTCGTGCTGTTAACTCTTATGTTATCCCAGTGCTGTCGTATGGCTTGTGTATTGTGCCATGGACGAAGGATGCCATTGCAACCTTCGACAGGAATGTCCGAAGTGCGCTCCGCGCAGTGGGAGCACACCACCCACGATCTTCCACCATCCGCTTTCACCTGCCGAGATCTGAGGGCGGCCGAGGGATTGTATCGGTTGAGCACCTGCTGGAGAGGAAATACATCCGCCTGTCTAGGTATCTCCAGGCGCACTCTGACCTGCCGCTGATTGCTGCGCTGTATGCTCATCATGAAAATCTTCCGCCTACAAAGTCGATCATCTCTCGGGCGGCCATGGCAATGGAGCACTTCAACATCCTCGACATCGGAGGTGCCACAACTGACGTTGTTAAGTCTGCTATCAGAACCACCACCCAAGCTTCTCTGCGGCAGAAGCCCCTGCATGGTCGCTATTGGCAGAGGAGTGGCGGTGTATTGGACATGCCTCTCTCATTCAACTTCCTTAAGTCTCCAACATTGCGTCCATCCACTGAGTCATCCGTATTTGCTGCTCAGGATCAGGTGGTTAATACCAGGAACTACCAGAGATCGGTTATTGGCGACACTTCCGTGGTGGACGTGTGCCGTTTTTGCGGAGGTCCGGGGGAGACTGTTGACCATATTTTGGCATGCTGCCCCGTGTTGGCACGGACGGCATACATTACTCGCCATAATCGTCTTGCCGCTGTAGTCCACCGGGCACTCTGTCATCGCTACAAACTGGTATCTCTTGCTCCCCCTGGCCACTTGCCACACTATGTCGAGGATAGTGAAGGCCGTAAGTTAATGTGGGAAATGCCAATCCCAACAGATAGGATGGTTGGAGCAAATCGGCCGGATCTTGTGTGGGACGATGGCAAGTCAGTCCAACTTATTGATGTCAGTGTGCCACTGGATCATAGAGTAACACTAAAACATGCTGAAAAGAGAGCGAAGTACTTGCCCCTCGCAGTGGAAATTGGGCAGATTTGGCAGCGAGAGGCTGTGTCCGTAGTGCCCATCATAGTTGGTGCTCTTGGTGGCCTGACGAAGGAAGCGGCTACCTCAATTAAGCAGCTATGTGGAGAAGAGAGGTACCTTCACGAACTGCAGCAGGCTGCTATCCTTGGCTCGATGGCCATTCTAAGATCTGTTTTGGGTGCAGCATAGGGCTCTTCGCTGTCCCTGGTGGGCTTCTTATGCTCTATATGTTATTGTATTCGTTTTAGTTTGTAATTGAAACACTGTGGTATTTCTGTGGTTATTCGTATTTGATCTTTCTGTGGGAACGCATTGGAGGTTGTGCCCAGTGATGAGCTTTGCCGGCCTGAATTTTTCGCCAACTTCTGATGCTCCCCTTTCTGCAATACCTGTTGTCATGATACCTCTGGGCTTTAATGCCTGTGATGGTACATGCGCCTTTCTCCCTTCCTTTCTCTCTCAACCTTACTTTTTTCCATATATTATTCCGTGCTGCTTACCTTTGGCTATGATAATTCCGGTGAGTTAGTGTAATACCTCCAATTTTTATTTTTATTTTCAATTTGGAGTGGAATAAAGAATCATAATATTATCCACTGCTATTTTGCCTGTCTCTAAATCCGATCAGTGGCGAGTTGACCAGGACGGGTCTTGGCTACCGCTGTGGCCCACCGGCCCAGGTGTGCCCTGTATCGCACCTGTGGTACATGGACGACATGAAGCTCTTCGCCCGAAACGACAATAATCTGCTCTCCATGACCAATGTTGTGGAGTCAATGGGCGACTGCATTGGTATGCGTTTCAACCCGTCAAAGTCTAGCTGGCTCACTATGAAACGGGGGAGAGCCCAGAGCGATCAGCAGTCTGCTCTCCAGACACTCCAGGGTCACGCCATTGCTAAGCTGCAGGCGGAGGAGTCCTACAGGTACCTTGGTGTCCCGGAATCAGCCCATTTTCACGCCACCGAATTGAAGACCACAGCAAAGGCTGAGTTCGGCCGCCGTCTTCAATTGAACGCCAGGAACTTGGTCAAAGCCATCAACACCTTTGCCATTCCAGTCATCCTCTACTCTCTGTGCATCGTTGAGTGGACAAAGGCAGAGATAGAGGAACTCGACCGACAGACCCGCCAAGCACTGTTTAAAGCACACGCCCGCCACCCCAAGGACTCTGCCGCCAGGGTCCACCTGACTCGTGACATGGGTGGTCGAGGAATTCTATCATTCCGGGATCTCCTGGATAGAACCCGTGTCCGGGTGGCGCGGTACCTACAAGCCCACCCAAACGTGCCACTGTTGGCTGCTGTTAAGCGCCATCACGACAATGATGTGGCACCGTCAAAATCAGTTACACGTCAAGCCTCCAGACTTCTGGGTGAACTTGACCTACCCGACTTGGAGACTGCCACAAAAGTCATTGTCAAGAAGGCCGTTGCTCTCCGGTGCCTGGCCGTTATCCAAGGTAAGCCTCTCCATGGCCAGTTCTGGAGACGAGCTTCTGATGCTGGCTTGGACCTGGGTTTGAGTTTTCGCTGGCTGAAATCGCCAACGATCAGGCCTGCGACAGAGGGACTCTTGCTGGCTGTACAGGATCAGGCCATTGCGACCAGGCACTATCAGGTCACGGTAATTGGACGGGGAGACGTTGTGGACATTTGTCGAGTTTGCGGCACTCGCGGAGAAACAGTTGATCACATTGTGGCCTGTTGCCCAGCCCTAGCCAAAACACTGTATATCGAACGGCATGACACGCTCGTCAAGTTGGTGCATTGGGCACTATGCAAGCGGCATGGTCTGGGTCAGCCGGGAAGCAACCCGCTGAAGCATCATCTTGTGCCTGTCACGGAAAATCCTGACATGAAGCTCCTGTGGGAGTTCAATATCCCAACGGATACGCAAGTGCGCCACAACCGTCCAGACCTGGTGTTGCGGTCCAGCACACAGGTGCTGCTGATGGATGTCAGTGTTCCATTGGACCAGAATGTGCCCACAAAAATCGCCGAAAAAATAACAAAGTACGCTCCCCTTTGCCAAGAGCTGCGGCGCATCTGGCATGTGGATGATGTCCGCGTTGTGCCCCTGGTTGTTGGGGCGCTTGGTGGACTGACTGGTGTGTCCCTCTCACACTTTGTGTTGGCATCGGCAGGCACTCTGCGCATTGAAAGGGCTCAGCAATGTGCTATCCTGGGCACGCTGAACATCATCAAGTCGGTTCTGGGCATTCGGCATTAGGCTCCTCATGTTACGGGTAGAGCTAGTCTGTATAAACCGCCAATACCGCATTTGCTTTGACATCCATGAATGTGCAGTATGACGGTCCTCACGGCCTGATTTTTCTCTTGCCATTTGAGTATGTCCGGCATTCATCTCTTCCTCTATTTCTACAGGTCTATTCCTGTACTGGTAGTTCATTTTTGTGATTACTCTTTTTGTATTCGAATATGTCCTGTCACATACCCGGAGAAACAGGTTACGCCGATGATGTGACATTGTACTCAACCAGTGAGGAGTGGCTGAAGCGAAGCCTCCCCATCATTAGCGCAGAACTCGGGGATTGGTCCCTTACAGTAAACGAGACCAAGACCGAATTCTTGCATCTGACATCAACTTCAGACTCCTGGCGGTCCAGCAGGCAGCTAGGGTCCCTCATTGGCGACAGTGAGGACCTGGAGCGGAGGAAAGACCTCGCTTCGAGTGCATACGGCAGGATGTATAGCCTCTGGCTGAGGCGTGGGAAGGTCAGTGAGCAGAGGCGCATCCGCCTGTATAATGCCCTGGTTCTGCCCGTTCTTTTGTATAACTGCGGCGCATGGGGGCTCACGGCAGCACAAGCAGAATCGCTTAACGTTTTCCACCGGAAGCAGCTCCGACGGCTCATTGGCATAGTCTACCCAGCCAGGATATCAAATACTGAGCTGTATGAGAGGTGCAACACGGAACCACTATCTGACATCGTGGACAGGAGAAGATGGCAGCTAACCGGCCATATTCTCCGTATGGACAGGGATGCGCCGCCATGGATCGCGCTGACGGGCTATTTTGCGGGAGATGCCAAGGCTGGGCGTGGACGTCCAAGGACATCCATTGCGACGCGCATCACAAGCGACTTACAGAGGAGGAACATCGACTTGAAGCGCAGCAGTCAGCTGGGGAATGTGAGGGCCATCGCTCTGGACAAGCCTACATGGAGAAATCTGGCCGACAATCCATGATCTGGCGTCACAGGTCATCAGTGCGCCGTGTTAATAATTACCTTTATAATGGAATTTGATCATAGGAGATAGGACAGAAGCGGAACGTATAATTATACCCACATAATTATATTATTACGCGTGCTGTGGTATTATTATTATTATTATTATTATTATTATTATTATATGTCCTGTCCTCCTCCATCTTTTTGTATTCGAATATGTCCTGGCCTCCTCCATCGTTCTGCTTATTTCTGTCCGTCTCTCAGTTTCTGCGTCGGCTTTCAATATTTTTGCTTTGGTTTTTACAATCCTTTTTGCTTCGGTCTTCATTGCGTTGGCCATTTATCTATTTTTTTTCTCTCATTACCCTTGGTCTCTTTTGGCCCGGTGATGGGGTTCTTACCTCATGTCATGACAACGTGAGTGAAATAAAGCCAACTCCATAATAATGATAGCTATGAAAAGTATGAATGCCGCAGACATCACCACGCAACATGACAATTTGTTCAAGGTTTGGTTTTGTGTGTTTCCAAAATCGATTTTCACGCTCCGATCATCAGTGGAAATACGGAACTAAAGAGATCAAGGGAAAAACAAAGGTTAAAAATCCAAAGAAGTGTGACACATGACGGGTAACTTGTGGGAAGTATTACAAAAAGTGAGAACTAAAATAAAGAGTAAGTGTGACAAACGGGCATGAGCAGTGCAGAAACAACTCATGAACACGGGGTGCAAACTCACGAAAATAACCTAAGTGCTAAAACATGTTCTTTTTGCTTACACAAATCGGGCTTATGCGTACGAATACAAACAGCTTCAAGGACCTTCAACTGCTGGACATAACGGGCACGACACAGTACAGAGAAGTGGGAATCATCATACACACTCAAACAATCGGGACGAGATAACAAATGCAAGTACACAGCTGACTTCTTACGAATTTCACCCTCATCAGCTCCATCACCTTCCCTGCCACCTGACTCCTTCTCGTCCGTTTTATCACCATCACCACCAGCCGTCTCATCGTCATCCGCCTCGTCGTCATCCGCCGCCTCGTCATCACCCGCCTCGTCGTCATCTGTATCCTCGCCGTCATCCGCCTCGTCACGCAAGAACCACGACCACGCAAGAACCCGCTCCCTCTACCACCGACACAACCAGAGCATGCCGAACACACGGTGCAGAGGAAGAGTGGTGGATCACTAAGCCAACCGAATGTGCCTTCTCCACCGTTGCCCTTGCCGCCACCGGAGCCACCACCAGTGCCGTTGGTGGCTGGGGTTGGGGAGGAGTCGGCAACAACGACAGTACCGCCAATCACAGAAATTGGTCCCATTTCTTTGACACAGTATCCGGCTGTGCGGACACCGCAGCACCCTCCGGCGCTTGATCCGTGGGTCCAGAGACCACGGAGGTCGACCGCCAATTATTCAACCGAAATATATGCTAGGAATGGCCAAGGCCCACGCGGAGCATCGAAGGAGACCGGAAGCCGGGGGCAAAACGGAACACAATCTCGGGACGTAGATGAGGTAAGGACAGTGGCACGGGACAGACGTAGGAAGGAGAACATGGATGGTATCAGACGACTGACTGGTGGTGAATATGAGTTGGGTGATGATGCGGCGGCTGACGAGGATACAGATGACGACGAGGCGGATGACGGCGAGGATACAGATGACGACGAGGCGGGTGATGACGAGGCGGCGGATGACGACGAGGCGGATGACGATGAGACGGCTGGTGGTGATGGTGATAAAACGGACGAGAAGGAGTCAGGTGGCAGGGAAGGTGATGGAGCTGATGAGGGTGAAATTCGTAAGAAGTCAGCTGTGTACTTGCATTTGTTATCTCGTCCCGATTGTTTGAGTGTGTATGATGATTCCCACTTCTCTGTACTGTGTCGTGCCCGTTATGTCCAGCAGTTGAAGGTCCTTGAAGCTGTTTGTATTCGTACGCATAAGCCCGATTTGTGTAAGCAAAAAGAACATGTTTTAGCACTTAGGTTATTTTCGTGAGTTTGCACCCCGTGTTCATGAGTTGTTTCTGCACTGTTCATGCCCGTTTGTCACACTTACTCTTTATTTTAGTTCTCACATTTTGTAATGCTTCCCACAAGTTACCCGTCATGTGTCACACTTCTTTGGATTTTTAACCTTTGTTTTTCCCTTGATCTCTTTAGTTCCGTATTTCCACTGATGATCGGAGCGTGAAAATCGATTTTGGAAACACACAAAACCAAACCTTGAACAAATTGTCATTTTGCGTGGTGATGTCTGCGGCATTCATACTTCTTTTCATAGCTATTATTAGACTTTTATCTCCACGTAGATTTTAATATGGCAATAAGTAGGACGAGCTGAAGCGACATGTGGACTACTTTATTAACAATGTAAGCGATGGAGACGATGCAAGAAACAACCTAAAGGGTAAGGAAAAATACATGTAAGAAGAAAAAGGGCAATGGAAAAAAAAGATGATTCGAACAAGTTTTCGTACAACACTCTTCAGGAATCACCGTTGTACTAAAGAACAAAATGAGAACAAAGGAAATAATATAGCAATCAAGGTAGGGTGACACGATACAATGACAGCACTGGAATATCGAGGTGCGATTTCTCACAAAAGTGTGCAGAAAACAAGGGTATACAAGTAAGAACTAAGCGTGACAAGTGTGTATCAGCAACAAAAACAAAAAAAGTGAGAACGAATGATAATAATTAAACAATAATAAACAAGAAGGTGACAAAACACATTTAGGCACAAGTGACAACAACGTTGCCACACTACACAAAAGAACATTATTTGAACAATTTAAGGGTAATAACACTATCTTTCTGGACACACAAATTCGGCTTATGAATGCGCTGACAAACAGCTTCCAAAACTTGTAACTGCAAAAGATAACCATGATGAGCACGGCACAAAACAGAAAAACAGGAATCAGAATAAGTGCGTTCACGGTGCGGAAGGACGTCCTACCAACCCTCCACCTCAGTCATGTTATCTACAACTTCGAATGCCGACATTGTGCTAGTCGGTATGTTGGTATGACTGTTCAGCACCTGAACGCACGCATCAAACAACACACTCCACTTCACATCCTTCCACCCAGTGCGCAATCTGAGAGGCCCAAACGCGGGGGGCCTAGGAAAAACCCATCACCTACACGGCAGGATAGTTCCCTGCCGCTGTCTGCCGCTCCCCCTCTGACATCTGTGTTGGACGGGCTTGAGCTTGGCAGCTCTTTGGAGGTGCGTGCGGAACCGCCATTGGTGCAGCCCTCGGGTGTGCCTAAGTCTGTGCCTCTGGGTGATTTGCATGGGGCTGTGCCTCGAGTGGTGACAGCACCTCTGCCTCCCCCTGACCCTCCTCATTCGAGGTCTGTGTTGGTGGAGAGCACCCGCGGCGGTCGATTTGTCCCACCGGAACTAGAGCTGGATTCAACAGAAAGACCAACAACCATGGCTGCAACAACAACACCAGCTTCACATCCAACAACAACACCAGGTTCACATCCAACAACAACAACAACTAATCCACAAACCAAAGCAGCAAATGACAGACCACGGAGATCTACAGCAGATTACATCCGGACCTATGAATTCACGGTAAAAATACAAAGGAAACAATCGGAAAGGACGACGACTGACATGAAGGCAACGGCATTCACGGTTGGCGTGGGTGGTGAAGGTGAGACGCAGGACGATGCAAGTGAGGAGGAGAGTCAAACCGCTGTGGATGACGGAGCAGGTTCTGATTCGGACAGTGAGGGAGAAGGTGAGCTGAGTGAGGGTGAAAGTGAGTGTGAGGGTGTGCGCGTGAGTCGAGATTGTGTGCGTCCGTCTCGTAATAACAAGTCTTCAGTATACAATCATTTGGTTTCTAGTACTGACTGTTGTCGTACTTATTCTGATTCCTGTTTTTCTGTTTTGTGCCGTGCTCGTCATGGTTATCTTTTGCAGTTACAAGTTTTGGAAGCTGTTTGTCAGCGCATTCATAAGCCGAATTTGTGTGTCCAGAAAGATAGTGTTATTACCCACTTGTGCCTAAACGTGTTTTGTCACCTTCTTGTTTATTATTGTTTAATTATTATCATTCGTTCTCACTTTTTTTGTTTTTGTTGCTGATATACACTTGTCACGCTTAGTTCTTACTTGTATACCCTTGTTTTCTGCACACTTTTGTGAGAAATCGCACCTCGATATTCCAGTGCTGTCATTGTATCGTGTCACCCTACCTTGATTGCTATATTATTTCCTTTGTTCTCATTTTGTTCTTTAGTACAACGGTGATTCCTGAAGAGTGTTGTACGAAAACTTGTTCGAATCATCTTTTTTTCCATTGCCCTTTTTCTTCTTACATGTATTTTTCCTTACCCTTTAGGTTGTGTCTTGCATCGTCTCCATCGCTTACATTGTTAATAAAGTAGTCCACATGTCGCTTCAGCTCGTCCTACTTATTGCCATATTAAAATTATTGTCTCCACGTAGATTATTTATAATAATAATGCCTTGCGCAAGGCTCCAAGTCTCTGCGTTGCTCGGACTACAACAGTTCGGATATGCTGGCTGAATTTTAGCTGATGGTCAAACGTGACGCCGAGTACTTTGATGGAGGTCTGCTCCTCGACTAGTGGTGTTGTTACCCTATGTTGGATGTTGCACATAACTCTGCCCCAAATCCAGGGCAAAGGTTCGCTTCAGGGTACTGTAATATGGTACATCAGCTTCCCATTGCTTTTTTTAGTGTTTATTTGAATTCGGATAGCTCAACAGTACAGAAGTACGACTACAAAGAGTACCGAATAGAAGGCCCCGAGAACGGGAAACCAAAAACCAAAAAAAACCAGCAACATCAATTTACTGATTATGCACATTGCTTGAAAGCAAATCACAACAATGATTAAGAGTTAAGCTGTCTTTTAGCCAAATAGCCAATTTGATGCGGAAATCTGCGATAGTAGTGCAGGACTTCAGGTCGTCTGGTAAATAATTCCCAACAAGAGCCGATTTACTTGAAAAGGACAGAAAGCCAGACATAGATCTACAGCGATTGATACTTATGTCATGAGTTGTTGAGCCGCGAGTAGTTAGGGTAGACGTACAGATGGGAAAGAGGGACTGCAAGCAAACAGCCGGCTTAAATCGATATTGGAAAGAGGAAACATTGAGGTGGTGAAGAAGTGGCGTGATATTAGCTTGGGGTGATGCGCCACAAGCAACTCGTACAGCGCGCCGGTGGAGTGAGGCTAGCTTGTAAATATTTTTAAAGGATATAAACGAAAGGTATACAGGGAGAGCATATTCTAGATCACGCTGAATAACACCGACAACGAAAGTACGGCGGGCAAACAGGTTCATCTGGCGGAAAGATCGGCGCAGTACAACGATCTTCCGTGAGGCTTTCCGGACGACATTGTTAATGTGTTGGTCAAAGGACAGCTTATTGTCAACAACGACTCCTAGGCATCTGGTGCTTTCCACTTCCCCTAGCGTGACATTTGACAAGGCGATTTCCAGTTGTTGCCTTTGTTGTTGTTGCTGACTCCCTGTGGCACGCTTGGGATGGATTTGCTAGACAACGGTTTTGTCGGTATTTATCTGCATGCCAAGGGAGCCAAGGTGGTTGTTTAGTATCTCCAGTGCCGATGACAACTTGGCTTCGGAACGCGCCTTCGACGGATCACTAGAGTAGACTGTCTTGTCATCTGCGAACATCAGTTGAACCCGCTGTCTCCGCAAGCCGGGGAAGGTCCCTCAGGTAGACATTAAAAAGGGTAGGGCCTAAAATACTTCCCTGAGGAACTCCTCGAGACACTGCAAGACTTGAAGACTGGCTGGCTTGCGTGACGACACGCTGAGATCTCCCGGCGAGATACGACGCAAACCAACGCAGGGCGCTTGCATGAACACCCATGCCATGGAGCGCAACGAGTAACTGTTGATGCTGGACGCGATCAAACGCCTTGCTGTGATCCTGTGTGCCCTCCCGACCTATGCAAAGGCTTCAGACAGAAAGCTTTTCTAATAATCCATATAAAAACCATGCAGGCAGGCACAGTGGGTTGGTCTAAGACCATGATTGAGAAACGAGAGGTACCAGGTTCAAGTCCTGCTTGGAAGCGGAAGGATTTTTCCAACCGCGCTGCGACCCACAGTAAATTGGGAACTCGTGGCCTGGCATGAGTAATGCATGGATGTGGCAAATGCTGTCCCTGCGGGAATTTGCGGAAAAAATCCTCGAAAACTTGCGCAAGAAATTGCGGCAGAAAACAACAAAAAATGCGGCGAAAAGTGCGGAACTTGCCAGGAACTCGCGGAATTATTGGCAGAAAATTGCGGATTTGGGCCAAATCACGAAATTTGTTGTATCCTTAGAATCGCTATTTGCGTACTGTGGAAATAACCTACGAGCAGGATCATGGAAAGCACTGTATACTGCGTGAAAAGTGCAGAAAAATGTCAAAAGAAGTGCAGAAAACAACAAAAAACGCGGGAAATCGCGGATTTTTCAGAAAATCGCGGGTTTGGGCCAAAATCGCGAAATTTGTTGCGTCCGTGGAATCGCGATTTCCTGGAAGGACAGCAAATGGGATCGAGGCCTTTGGCCTCTGGTTGGTGGGTGATCTATCCTCCCCCACCGTCTAGGAGCCGCATCTGACGCCTGATCATGGGGTGGTGGCGTCCCACGGAAGCGGAAAGGTGGTTCTTGACCAGGGAGTTGTACGACTCCTTGTTCTTGACCTGCCCGGTACGCGAACCTCGTCGAATTTATTTTATTTATTTTTATATAAAAACCGCTCTGAGAGCGGTTTCAGAAAAACGATCCTGGTGTAGGGCATGCACACAAGAACCTACAAGGTATGTATTTATGTATGTATGTACAGATATTACACAGCAATGAATCAAACAAGTCTCTTTCTGCTGTTACTCCGAGTTTCGTGTGAAAACACTCATGGCATCAGACAGCATAAGTATATGTACGAATGTATGTATGCATGTATGCATGTATGTATGTATAACCAAGAGTAGATAAACAAGAGTGTGCAACTCCGGATCTCTCCTGCACAATCTGCAGATACCCCCACCCACGGCGGAATTTTTTGTTGACGTCACCTTTTTTCAGAAGAACGCGCATTTCGCCGCAGAGCAGTGTGACAGCACGTGCTGGGCACCGACCTTGTAGTATAAAGCCGGCCAAGAGCACGAGGGAAAACTTTCCGAAAGACTCGCAGCTCGTGCATCGTCGAAAAGATTACGTCAACAAAAAATTCCGCCGTGGGCCTACCCATCCGCGAGTTGCACACTCTTGTTTATCTACTCTTGGTGTGACCTACAAGGTAAAAGTATGAAATTAGAACTGGTTGCTCACACGGAATTAATTGAACTGCTTCACCCAAATAATGAATTACGTCATCCAAACTCACCAGGTGTACGAGGTGAGAAGTGCATAGGGTAGAGTACAATGGGATGTATGCATGGTGCCCCCTCCTCATACGTATATACATACGTCGCCAACACATACACACATACACACCAGTCTGTGGGGATTGCCCTAGTAAAATAATAAATACTACTACTACTACACACCCACCCGCACGCACGCACGCACGCACCCACACACACACACACATTGCGGCACGCGTACGCCAAAACAGTCACTTCCACGTGCCCACATGCCAGCCCATCCTCACAGTAATAATCATAGCAGACACACTTGAGGACACACAAAATGATTGCTCAAGTGAAGGAAAAAAGGAGAGGTGGGACAAAGAAGGCGAGTATACGCGGTGCACGCAGCAGAATACGAATGCACACGATGCTGAAAATGGGAGAACAGTCAGAGAAAGGGACGACGAGAATGACACTCGAGGGGAAAATGAAGACAAGAATGACATGCGCGGGGAAATTGAAGACAAGAATGACATGCAAAGGGGAAAACGCATTCATGATAATTTCAAAATTGCAAGGAGAGAAACATGTAGCAGTGCGTAACGCAGTGACGGTCATGGCGAATGGATTCGAAGTGGAGATGTGAAAACAATTGTATTCACTTGCTCTCTCCTAGCAACGAATTACTCTGAACTACAACCTGAAATACAGAAAGAACAGAAAACACAGATGAGTCGCATCATTGTTTGAAAGAGTGTGTGTGAGTGTGAGAGAGAGTGTGTGAGTGAGAAAGAGAGAGAGAGAGAGAGAGAGAGTGTGTGTGTGTGTGTGTGTGTGTGTGTGTGTGTGTGTGTGTGTGTGTGTGTGTGTGTGTGTGTGTGAGTGAGAGAGAGAGAGACAGAGAGAGAGAGAGACAGAGAGAGGGAGAGAGAGAGATAGCAAAATAGATAGTAAGATAGATAAATAGAGGGAGAAAAATGGGGAGAGGCGTTGTAACGGAGCGAGGAAAAGCTGAAGCAACAAGGAATGTACATCATAAGATTTATTGAAAACCAAGGTGTTAGGGTGTTAGCCCGGTTGTATTGTCTGACTAGGGGAACCAAGGTGTTAGCCTTGTATTGTCTGACTAGGGGCGCTGTCACCCCGTCGGGTGCGAGCACCCTTGGACAGAAGCTCTTCACTGAACGACAAGTGTTCATTTTCGCTTTCCTCTTCTGCTTCTGTTGCACAGTTTGAATGTGTGCTTTTTTTTGTACTCTGCTGTCGATCGAACCATGTGCGGATCGATCTCCATAATTTATCTTCCGTTGCCATGACTAGCATTAGTACGCGTTTTGCACTCACTCGCTGCTTGGCACGCTTGCAGCGCATCTTTCTTCTGTTTCCACACAGTGCCTGCGTGCACGGTACTGGATTTGCGATGCCACATCAGCGTTGGTGTGTCGTTGTGCTTCGTTGTTGTTTTGTTCTTGGCTGAGTAGTGGTCGTTGAAAACTGAGAAAGAACAGGTCGTTGACAAGGCGTGGTTTCGATGTGCATGCCCTCCTGTCAACTCCAAACTACAGAGTAACCACTTATGGGTGCTATGTATGCAGCATAATCGCTTATGGGCGCTATGTATTGCGGCATAGCAGAAGAACTATCGCCGTTTAATGTGGGAGCAATCCAGTTTGCTGATGACATCTCTATACGATGTAGCAGGGAGTCTCCGGAAGCTGTTTCTGCACACCTTTCAGCTGCTGTTCAGCACATGGCCACCTGGCACAAGGGTCGAGGTTTAATTCTTAAAGAAAGAGAGGCACAGATATTGCCTATTCCCCCATCCCCATCTCAAGCACTTGAGCTGCATGTCATTTGTAATGGGCAGACGCTGCCTGTTGTGAAAACGGCCAAGTATATTGGCCTACATTTCGACTCAGACTTGAGCTGGAACACCATGACAAGCCATGTTGCACGCCGCGTTGCCGCTAAGATTGGGCTACAAAATCGAAGAGCACCATGTTTGCCTTTTTCTTGCCGTGTTCAGTTTTTCAGTATCCACCCTGATTAAACAGCGAAGGAGGAGAATGACAGGAAACATCCTGAGAATGTCCCCCAACACGCCCGCCCGCAAAGCCATGAACATCTACTTGACCCAAGACTCCCGAGGCCGGCCAGGGCGCCCAAGAAAGACGTTGGCAACCAGCTCTGCGGAGGACATGAGAGAGGCCGGAATGACTTTCACCACAGTGTGGGATCTCGGCCTGGCGACTGAGAGGACAAGGGACAAACCAGCATGGAGAGCGATGGTCTACAACTAATGATACTGAACTGGAACAACGGAAAGATTCATCAAGAGACAGCAGCGGACCGAACATTAGTGTTGCACAATATTAATGTTCCATTATGCGGAACTGTGTTATTATTATTATTATTATTAAAGAAAGGGGAAGCTTTGCGAAAACGAATTGTACAAGCCGAAAGCCAAACTCCTACAGTACTCCTCATGCATGACATTGTGATGGACTAGTTGACTACAAAACAAGTTGTTTCACACGGCGTACGTTTGGCCGTTTCTTAACTCATATCCTTATGTCCTTTTCCTTTCTACATTTATTTAGAACGAGGTCTGTCTCGTTGTCCAGGAAACGATCAATCAGCGACATTCCCGCCAAGGGCCTTATCAGAGTTTAAAGCCCGCTCAATCGTTATTTTACTACTCTTGATGACGCGTCGAGGGCCTTGGATTAGTTTAAAGCCCGCTGAATATACTCTAAGCTGGTGCGTACAACTCCCTGTATGCATAATACTACGGTGCAGATAATGAACTCTGCATAACGTGTACGGTGTACTACTAAAAGCTACGCAATTCAGAAGTGTGTACGGTTTTTGCCTCCCGTATTCTTTCATCTGTACGAATTTCCTTTGTCAACAGCTTGCGGAAACCTATAAAAAGCGAGGATCAAAGTCATTAGAGTTATCGACAAGGGGCTCTCAAAGCCCCTAAATAGCTCCACAAGCTACATACATATGAATAAGAATGAAGCTCGCAATAAGAGCCCAGCATTTCATTTGCTTCCATTCTACTTTTAGTAGTCCTAAGTGGTGCTGAGTTACCATAACTTACCAGAAGAAACTATTCTTTCATACCACACCAAGTCTCTCTGCACACAAACCACAAAACTACCCAATATAGTGGTACACAAGCATAATGGAAGTGAGATAATGCATGTAACCTCGTTCTAAAATAGTTAGTGCATGGCAGGGAGGGTCTTATGGCTTGTTTGTGCCCTTCAGGTTTGCCCTCGGGCCTACGACCCTCAGGCTAACCTATCGGGCACTAAAAAGCCATAAGGCCCTCCCTGCCATGCACTAACCTATAATTATGGCTCAACATCCGATTTTCAAATTGCACACCTGATGAGCCGTCACGAACCATACGGCCAAACGTACGTCGTGTGAAACAACTTGTTTTGTAGTCAACTAGTTCATCACAATGTCATGCATGAGGAGTACTGTAGGAGTTTGGCTTTCGGCTTGTACAATTATTATTTTTATTATTATTATTATATTATCAGAATTTAACTCTGCATCTGCTGCCTATGCCCGGTTCTTATCGTCTTATCAGGATAAGCGCCTAAATAGTTTGTTCAAACGTGCGGCTCGCTCGGTGTGCAGGGCAGCCCCTCGCACACACAAAGCTCCCTTACTTGAACACATGAACGCCCATACCCTCAGCATATACACCCACATGCACATTCTTGTACTCATTTGGTGCTGCCTGAACAAATGTGCAAGTACTCTGTTTGCAAGCTTTTTCACCCGTAGTCCCTCTCTCCGAACACGAGGAGGGAGCAGCAGGTTACTCATCATTCCTGTGTCCACCACTGCATCCTCAGCTAAGCGCATTAGCCATGCTGGAGCTATCCTGTGAAACCAGCTCCCAGACACAGCACGCCTCGAAAGAAAGCGCTCCACTTTCAAATCGCTAAGCCTGGCCTTTCTGTTAGGCAGTACCCTCAACTAGGATGAACTCATCTGCTTCACTACCTCTCTCTCTCTCTCTCTCTCTCTCTCTCTCCCTCCCTCCCTCCCTCCCTCCCTCCCTCCCTCCCTCCCTCCCTCTCTCTCTCTCTCTCTCTCTCTCTCTCTCTCTCTCTCTCTCTCTCTCTCTCTCTCTCCCTCTCCCTCTCCCTCTCCTTCACAATTTTTCAAGTTTTCAGAGCTGCTTTCCCAAATATAATGAACAAGAGTATGAAAGATGTGACTCGAAGAATACCCCAAAATCGAAGAAGAAGGATAAAGAAAGAAGCTTCCAGTGACAGCGGAGCAGCAAAAAGACCGAAAGAGCCTGGCCCGATTGTGCCCTGGTATCCCTAGATTAGTTTTCTGGAGAGAAACGGCTGGGTGAGGTTGGATCAAAGGAGAGAAATGGCTGGGTGAGGTTGGATCAAAGGAGAGAAATGGCTGGGTGAGGTTGGACCAAAGGAGAGAAATGGCTGGGTGAGGTTGGACCAAAGGAGAGAAATGGCTGGGTGAGGTTGGACCAAAGGAGAGAAACGGCTGGGTGAGGTTGGACCAAAGGAGAGAAATGGCTGGGTGAGGTTGGACCAAAGGAGAGAAACGGCTGGGTGAGGTTGGATCAAAGGAGAGAAATGGCTGGGTGAGGTTGGACCAAAGGAGAGAAATGGCTGGGTGAGGTTGGACCAAAGGAGAGAAACGGCTGGGTGAGGTTGGACCAAAGGAGAGAAATGGCTGGGTGAGGTTGGACCAAAGGAGAGAAATGGCTGGGTGAGGTTGGATCAAAGGAGAGAAATGGCTGGGTGAGGTTGGACCAAAGGAGAGAAATGGCTGGGTGAGGTTGGATCAAAGGAGAGAAATGGCTGGGTGAGGTTGGACCAAAGGAGAGAAATGGCTGGGTGAGGTTGGACCAAAGGAGAGAAACGGCTGGGTGAGGTTGGACCAAAGGAGAGAAATGGCTGGGTGAGGTTGGACCAAAGGAGAGAAATGGCTGGGTGAGGTTGGATCAAAGGAGAGAAATGGCTGGGTGAGGTTGGACAAAAGGAGAGAAATGGCTGGGTGAGGTTGGATCAAAGGAGAGAAATGGCTGGGTGAGGTTGGACCAAAGGAGAGAAATGGCTGGGTGAGGTTGGACCAAAGGAGAGAAATGGCTGGGTGAGGTTGGATCAAAGGAGAGAAACGGCTGGGTGAGGTTGGACCAAAGGAGAGAAACGGCTGGGTGAGGTTGGACCAAAGGAGAGAAACGGCTGGGTGAGGTTGGATCAAAGGAGAGAAATGGCTGGGTGAGGTTGGACCAAAGGAGAGAAACGGCTGGGTGAGGTTGGATCAAAGGAGAGAAATGGCTGGGTGAGGTTGGACCAAAGGAGAGAAATGGCTGGGTGAGGTTGGACCAAATGAGAGAAATGGCTGGGTGAGGTTGGACCAAATGAGAGAAATGGCTGGGTGAGGTTGGACCAAAGGAGAGAAATGGCTGGGTGAGGTTTGACCAAAGGAGAGAAATGGCTGGGTGAGGTTGGACCAAAGGAGAGAAATGGCTGGGTGAGGTTGGATCAAAGGAGAGAAATGGCTGGGTGAGGTTGGACCAAAGGAGAGAAATGGCTGGGTGAGGTTGGACCAAAGGAGATAAATGGCTGGGTGAGGTTGGATCAAAGGAGAGAAATGGCTGGGTGAGGTTGGACCAAAGGAGAGAAACGGCTGGGTGAGGTTGGACCAAAGGAGAGAAACGGGTTGGGTGAGGTTGGATCAAAGGAGAGAAACGGCTGGGTGAGGTTGGATCAAAGGAGAGAAATGGCTGGGTGAGGTTGGACCAAAGGAGAGAAATGGCTGGGTGAGGTTGGAGCAAAGGAGAGAAATGGCTGGGTGAGGTTGGACCAAAGGAGAGAAACGGCTGGGTGAGGTTGGACCAAAGGAGAGAAACGGCTGGGTGAGGTTGGACCAAAGGAGAGAAACGGCTGGGTGAGGTTGGACCAAAGGAGAGAAACGGCTGGGTGAGGTTGGACCAAAGGAGAGAAACGGCTGGGTGAGGTTGGACCAAAGGAGAGAAACGGCTGGGTGAGGTTGGATCAAAGGAGAGAAACGGCTGGGTGAGGTTGGACCAAAGGAGAGAAATGGCTGGGTGAGGTTGGACCAAAGGAGAGAAACGGCTGGGTGAGGTTGGATCAAAGGAGAGAAACGGCTGGGTGAGGTTGGATCAAAGGAGAGAAACGGCTGGGCGAGGTTGGACAAAAGGAGAGAAACGGCTGGGTGAGGTTGGACCGAAGGAGAGAAACGGCTGGGTGAGGTTGGACCAAAGGAGAGAAACGGCTGGGTGAGGTTGGACCAAAGGAGAGAAACGGCTGGGTGAGGTTGGATCAAAGGAGAGAAACGGCTGGGTGAGGTTGGATCAAAGGAGAGAAATGGCTGGGTGAGGTTGGACCAAAGGAGAGAAACGGCTGGGTGAGGTTAGACCAAAGGAGAGAAATGGCTGGGTGAGGTTGGACCAAAGGAGAGAAACGGCTGGGTGAGGTTGGATCAAAGGAGAGAAACGGCTGGGTGAGGTTGGATCAAAGGAGAGAAACGGCTGGGCGAGGTTGGACAAAAGGAGAGAAACGGCTGGGTGAGGTTGGACCAAAGGAGAGAAACGGCTGGGCGAGGTTGGATCAAAGGAACACAACACGTCCATCACATCACTCGGCGTGGATTTTGATGTATTGGGCATAAAACAAACTTAGAAGACTCGGACTCACGCTGATGCCTGGGGCTTCACGAGGTGTTTGTCGTGCTGGAAACAAAGCGTCTCTGCAAGTTTGTATCCCTGGTGATGGTTTGGCCTGGAGAGCAGTATATAAGTGGTGCCTTTCAGGCACAATCTTCCTCAGCCTACTCAAGCTCAACTGATGAGGGGTGAATTCCCCGAAACACTGTGTATTGAGCAGGGAGTGGTGCTTTCTTGCAGGTTTGCCGAAGGAAGGTGCGACGTGCTCCTCGTGTGCTCCGGATGGCAGTCGTGAGTCATTCAAGTGTCAAATTCGGCAAGAAGCGTGTGTTCCTAGTTGGAACAATCAACTTCTTGGGCATAAAAGATGGAAGAAAAGTGAATGGGCTCTGGTAACCTCGAAGAAACTAATCGAAACGAGAAAGAACCCGGCCATATTGTGCCACTGTGTTCATAGATTGGGTTCCTGGAAAGAATCGAGTGGTGGTCGAGTTTGGGCAAACAGAATGCACCACGTCCGTCACACCCACTGTCGGGCCCAGAAAATCTGAGAAATCACCTGTTTTATTTCTCGCTCACAGCTTCACTCGCTTCCATTCTACCCACTTCGATTAGCCTCAGTGAACAACTGTGCAATTTTCTAAAATCAGGCAAAGAGTTGTTCACAATGGGAAAGAGGTCACCTCGGTAGGCCGGTTTCCTCTTCGTCGTCGCGACATAAAACTTCAACGGCGTTGAGAGTACTCAGTGAAAAACATTCACGGATATTAGCTCGAGTCGAACCCTGTCCGCGGAAATCTGTGCCGCGTCCTCTCCTGGGTCTATACAAGTGCCTGATGTACATTAAACCCTGCTGTACATTAAACCCTGGTGTACATTAAACCCTGATGTACATTAAACCCTGATGTACATTAAACCCTGATGTACATTAAACCCTGATGTACATTAAACTCTGATGTACATTAAACCCTGATGTACATTAAACCCTGCTCTACATTAAACCCTGATGTACATTAAACCCTGATGTACATTAAACCCTGCTCTACATTAAACCCTGATGTACATTAAACCCTGATGTACATTAAACCCTGATGTACATTAAACCCTGATGTACATTAAACCCTGCTGTACATTAAACCCTGATGCATTAAACCCTGATGTAACACACCAGTGGAGAGAGATGCATGTTTGCCTGGCTATAATATCTGGCCCGGTGGAACTGGTCCGGTTGGTCAGGCCATGGTCGCACCAACCTTTTGACCTCCAACATGTGTGTACTCAGCTGAGTAGGTCATGTGACTACCCTACATATCATACACAAACTGTATGAAAGTCATGTGACTACCCGTCATATAATACACAAACTGTATGAAAGTCATGTGACTACCCTCCATATCATACACAAACTGTATGAAAGTCATGTGACTACCCTCCATATCATACACAAACTGTATGAAAGTCATGTGACTATCCTACATATCATACACAAACTGTATGAACTGAGACTAGGGTAAGGCGGGACCAATCAAAGACTGCTTCCGCCGGTCCTGTATATACAGACTACCCCAGACACAGTTCTGCATGACCCAACACAACACCACAGCAGTATAGACCACCATTGCCCATCTCCATGGAGACAAAACACACTGCGATTCACAAACCTTTTTGGCCAGAAAGACTTCCGCATACACCGGCCCTGCGACGGCTGTCGGTAGCGATGCCGCTCGAGCTTCTTCCTCCGACTGGAACACAGGAGTGCTTGCACTTGTTGCAGCCGATGACATACTTGCGTCAGTGATCGGAGTGGTCGTGGATGTGCTAGCGGTGGTGACGGTGGTTGAGTTAGGTGTGGCAGCGACGTTGGTGGTTGCAGCAGCGGCCATTGTGTCATTCTCTCCAGCATCGCGGGCAAGACAGAGCTGAGAGAAAAGTGAAAGGTTGGCAATGTTTACAAACTCGGATGGAGAGCCAAGGATTGCAATTTTAAAAGAAAGAACCAAAGCTCACAAGTTAACCGTAGTTGTGCAACACTGGCAACTACCGTATTTAACTACCGTAGTTGTCCAACACTGGCAACTACCGTATTTAACTACCGTATTTAACTACCGTATTTCCCCGGATAGAAGTCTTACACCTTTTTACACAAAAATACAAGGGTGGGAAAGGGGGTGCGACTTACAATCGAGAATTATTTACTTCTGAAGTGATCATGAGGAAACAACATTGCTGAAATCTGAAAATGGGCGTGCAACTTATAATCGAGGAAATACGGTGTAAGCTTGATATGGATGAGTCATGACGTACAACAGTCAGCACAATGATGTCTGACATTCGACCACCTGACGTTCATGTGACAGATTTGGTCATGTGATAGGTTAGGTCATGTGTTAGCCTGATAGGTTAGGTCATGTGATAGGTTAGGTCATGCGTTAGCCTAATATGTTAGGTCATGTGATAGGTTAGGTCATGTGACAGCTAAGGTCATGTGACAGCTAAGGTCATGTCGGGTAGCCTGATAGGTTAGGTCATGTGATGGGTTAGGTTGTTTGATGTTGTTGTTGTATTATACTTCATCGGTCATGTGACAGCTAAGGTCATGTGACAGCTAAGGTCATGTGATACGTTAGGTCACATACACTTACATCATGTGGAGTCATATAATTATTGTCGGCTGTGGTGCATTCAACAGCGGCATCTGGGAACCTGTTGGGGCGACGAAGAGACAGCTCCTGAGCACCACACACACACACACACACACACAACACAACACAGTAGCAAGCAAATGAAACAAAGATCAAAACGTGTGTACTGGTTTCAAAGAGATGAAATCGAGAGCAACATTTCTCTTCGTCGCCAGATGGCGTATACTTGAATTTTCGCAATTCATGATGTCGCTGCTCAATCAAACAAGGGTTCAAAAGCACAGAACTTCACACCACTGGAACGCTGAGTTCCATACCTGTCCAGCGGTGGATCGTTTGTAAAAGATCTTCCGCAAATCACCGGGGTTATGAGTGCTTGGGCAATGATCAATACAGTGTGCATACTATACAGTGTATAGAAATCCACTGTATTGTATACAGTGGATACTATGCAGTGTATTTCTATACACTGCATAGAAATAGATTGTATACTATGCAGTGTATACTATACAGTGTATAGTATACACTGTATAGTATACACTGTATACTATGCAGTGTATACTATACACTGCATAGTATACAGTGTATTCTATACACTGCATTCTATACACTCAGTGTCTGCTCCAGGATTGTAGGACAGCCGGGTACACGTGTACCTGGCGCAACCATTTCAACCGGGTGGGAGCCGGGTACACATGTACGCCCAATGATCTAAAGGCGAATGGATAAGCCGCATTTAGAAAAGAGAGGACAGGAATTAGAAAATTACGAAAGAAGAAGAAGTATCTGACACATACAAGCCATGTAGTCAGTCCTTTCAAAGTTCGAAAGTGTAAAGTACCAACCGGGTCACAGGTGACCCGGTACTATATTTTCAACTGGGTCCAAGCGCCGCCCAACCGGGTGGATTACCCGGCTCACCCGGCGCTGGAGCAGACACTGACACTGTATTCTATGCAGTGTATAGAAATAGAGCGAGATATCTTGTCATCTGGCGCCCGGGTCACTTTACAAAGTGAGATATCTCGACACTTGTATGAAATGGGTTTAAGAGACACTGGGAAACATTAAAACATACCTCATTGCCAGAGCCAGGTGTAGTTGATGTCTGAAAGGGTTTACGAGACACTGGAAAATATTAAAACATACGTCATTGTCAGAGCCGGGTGTAGTTGATGTCTGAAAGGGTTTAAGAGACACTGGAAACATCAAAACATACCCTATTTCCAGAGCCGGGCGTAGTTGCTGTGGTACCGGTAGATGATGGCATAGTGCTGGTACGGAATGCTGGGAGCTCTATATCGTCGTAGTTGTGATCCTGGGATGGATGCGGTGCACATGACTCAGCACTGCTAGCGGCTGCAGCAGACTCCTGTATAAAACACACACACACACACCACATGCAAACACACACACACACACACACACACACACACACACACACACACACCACGCAAACACATACACCACGCAAACACACACACACACCACATGCAAACACACACACACACACACCATGCAAACACCCCCCCCCCCCCACGCAAACACACACCAAGCAAAGACACGAACGCAAACACACAAAGCCCACGCAAACACCCCCCCCCCCCCCACGCAAACACACACACCCCACGCAAGCACACAAACGCAAACAAACACCCCACGCAAACACACACCACATGGAAGCACACACCACATGGAAGCACGCACACACAACAGAAACACACGCCGCGCGCAAACACGCACGCCACGAAACCACACTTACACAATATGCAACACACACCGAGAAAGTGTTAACAAAGTCTACAAAACTGTTACATAATGGAGTGTAAGTGCTGAGGCAGAGGGCAGAGTAGGACGTGTACAAAACAAGGCCGGTGAAGACAACTAGAAGCACAGTGCTCATTAAGTACATGTGCAGCAGAGCAGTATACACAAACAACAGAGGCGAACGGCAGTATACACAAACAACAGAGGCGAACGGCAGTATACACAAACAACAGAGGCGAACGGCAGTATACACAAACAACAGAGGCGAACGGCAGTATACACAAACAACAGAGGCGAACGGCAGTATACACAAACAACAGAGGCGAACGGCAGTATACACAAACAACAGAGGCGAACGGCAGTATACACAAACAACAGAGGCGAACGGCAGTATACACAAACAACAGAGGCGAACGGCAGTATACACAAACAACAGAGGCGACCGGCAGTATACACAAACAACAGAGGCGAACGGCAGTATACACAAACAACAGAGGCGAACGGCAGTATACACAAACAACAGAGGCGAACGGCAGTATACACAAACAACAGAGGCGAACGGCAGTATACACAAACAACAGAGGCGAACGGCAGTATACACAAACAACAGAGGCGACCGGCAGTATACACAAACAACAGAGGCGAACGGCAGTATACACAAACAACAGAGGCGAACGGCAGTATACACAAACAACAGAGGCGACCGGCAGTATACACAAACAACAGAGGCGAACGGCAGTATACATAAACAACAGAGGCGACCGGCAGTATACACAAACAACAGAGGCGAACGGCAGTATACACAAACAACAGAGGCGAACGGCAGTATACAAAAACAACAGAGGCGAACGGCAGTATACACAAACAACAGAGGCGACCGGCAGTATACACAAACAACAGAGGCGAACGGCAGTATACACAAACAACAGAGGCGAACGGCAGTATACACAAACAACAGAGGCGAACGGCAGTATACACAAACAACAGAGGCGAACGGCAGTATACACAAACAACAGAGGCGAACGGCAGTATACACAAACAACAGAGGCGAACGGCTGTATACACAAACAACAGAGGCGAACGGCAGTATACACAAACAACAGAGGCGACCGGCAGTATACACAAACAACAGAGGCGAACGGCAGTATACACAAACAACAAAGGCGAACGGCTGTATACACAAACAACAGAGGCGAACGGCAGTATACACAAACAACAGAGGCGAACGGCAGTATACACAAACATGAGAGGCGAACGGCAGTATACACAAACAACAGAGGCGAACGGCAGTATACACAAACAACAGAGGCGAACGGCAGTATACACAAACAACAGAGGCGAACGGCAGTATACACAAACAACAGAGGCGAACGGCAGTATACACAAACAACAGAGGCGACCGGCAGTATACACAAACAACAGAGGCGAACGGCAGTATACACAAACAACAGAGGCGAACGGCAGTATACACAAACAACAGAGGCGAACGGCAGTATACACAAACAACAGAGGCGAACGGCAGTATACACAAACAACAGAGGCGAACGGCTGTATACACAAACAACAGAGGCGAACGGCAGTATACACAAACAACAGAGGCGACCGGCAGTATACACAAACAACAGAGGCGAACGGCAGTATACACAAACAACAAAGGCGAACGGCTGTATACACAAACAACAGAGGCGAACGGCAGTATACACAAACAACAGAGGCGAACGGCAGTATACACAAACATGAGAGGCGAACGGCAGTATACACAAACAACAGAGGCGAACGGCAGTATACACAAACAACAGAGGCGAACGGCAGTATACACAAACAACAGAGGCGAACGGCAGTATACACAAACAACAGAGGCGAACGGCAGTATACACAAACAACAGAGGCGACCGGCAGTATACACAAACAACAGAGGCGAACGGCAGTATACACAAACAACAGAGGCGAACGGCAGTATACACAAACAACAGAGGCGAACGGCAGTATACACAAACAACAGAGGCGAACGGCAGTATACACAAACAACAGAGGCGAACGGCAGTATACACAAACAACAGAGGCGACCGGCAGTATACACAAACAACAGAGGCGAACGGCAGTATACACAAACAACAGAGGCGAACGGCAGTATACACAAACAACAGAGGCGAACGGCAGTATACACAAACAACAGAGGCGAACGGCAGTATACACAAACAACAGAGGCGACCGGCAGTATACACAAACAACAGAGGCGAACGGCAGTATACACAAACAACAGAGGCGACCGGCAGTATACACAAACAACAGAGGCGAACGGCAGTATACACAAACAACAGAGGCGAACGGCAGTATACAAAAACAACAGAGGCGAACGGCAGTATACACAAACAACAGAGGCGAACGGCAGTATACACAAACAACAGAGGCGAACGGCAGTATACACAAACAACAGAGGCGAACGGCAGTATACACAAACAACAGAGGCGACCGGCAGTATACACAAACAACAGAGGCGAACGGCAGTATACACAAACAACAGAAGCGGACGGCAGTATACACAAACAACAGAGGCGAACGGCAGTATACACAAACAACAGAGGCGAACGGCAGTATACACAAACAACAGAGGCGACCGGCAGTATACACAAACAACAGAGGCGAACGGCAGTATACACAAACAACAAAGGCGAACGGCTGTATACACAAACAACAGAGGCGAACGGCAGTATACACAAACAACAGAGGCGAACGGCAGTATACACAAACATGAGAGGCGAACGGCAGTATACACAAACAACAGAGGCGAACGGCAGTATACACAAACAACAGAGGCGAACGGCAGTATACACAAACAACAGAGGCGAACGGCAGTATACACAAACAACAGAGGCGAACGGCAGTATACACAAACAACAGAGGCGAACGGCAGTATACACAAACAACAGAGGCGAACGGCAGTATACACAAACAACAGAGGCGAACGGCAGTATACACAAACAACAGAGGCGACCGGCAGTATACACAAACAACAGAGGCGAACGGCAGTATACACAAACAACAGAGGCGACCGGCAGTATACACAAACAACAGAGGCGAACGGCAGTATACACAAACAACAGAGGCGAACGGCAGTATACACAAACAACAGAGGCGACCGGCAGTATACACAAACAACAGAGGCGAACGGCAGTATACATAAACAACAGAGGCGACCGGCAGTATACACAAACAACAGAGGCGAACGGCAGTATACACAAACAACAGAGGCGAACGGCAGTATACACAAACAACAGAGGCGAACGGCAGTATACACAAACAACAGAGGCGAACGGCAGTATACACAAACAACAGAGGCGAACGGCAGTATACACAAACAACAGAGGCGACCGGCAGTATACACAAACAACAGAGGCGAACGGCAGTATACACAAACAACAGAAGCGGACGGCAGTATACACAAACAACAGAGGCGAACGGCAGTATACACAAACAACAGAGGCGAACGGCAGTATACACAAACAACAGAGGCGAACAGCAGTATACACAAACAACAGAGGCGAACGGCTGTATACACAAACAACAGAGGCGAACGGCAGTATACACAAACAACAGAGGCGAACGGCAGTATACACAAACAACAGAGGCGAACGGCAGTATACACAAACAACAGAGGCGAACGGCAGTATACACAAACAACAGAGGCGAACGGCAGTATACACAAACAACAGAGGCGACCGGCAGTATACACAAACAACAGAGACGAACGGCAGTATACACAAACAACAGAGGCGAACGGCTGTATACACAAACAACAGAGGCGAACGGCAGTATACACAAACAACAGAGGCGAACGGCAGTATACACAAACAACAGAGGCGAACGGCAGTATACACAAACAACAGAGGCGAACGGCAGTATACACAAACAACAGAGGCGACCGGCAGTATACACAAACAACAGAGGCGAACGGCAGTATACACAAACAACAGAGGCGACCGGCAGTATACACAAACAACAGAGGCGAACGGCAGTATACACAAACAACAGAGGCGAACGGCAGTATACACAAACAACAGAGGCGAACGGCAGTATACACAAACAACAGAGGCGAACGGCAGTATACACAAACAACAGAGGCGAACGGCAGTATACACAAACAACAGAGGCGAACGGCAGTATACACAAACAACAGAGGCGAACGGCAGTATACACAAACAACAGAGGCGAACGGCAGTATACACAAACAACAGAGGCGACCGGCAGTATACACAAACAACAGAGGCGAACGGCAGTATACACAAACAACAGAGGCGAACGGCAGTATACACAAACAACAGAGGCGAACGGCAGTATACACAAACAACAGAGGCGAACGGCAGTATACACAAACAACAGAGGCGACCGGCAGTATACACAAACAACAGAGGCGAACGGCAGTATACACAAACAACAGAGGCGAACGGCAGTATACACAAACAACAGAGGCGACCGGCAGTATACACAAACAACAGAGGCGAACGGCAGTATACATAAACAACAGAGGCGACCGGCAGTATACACAAACAACAGAGGCGAACGGCAGTATACACAAACAACAGAGGCGAACGGCAGTATACAAAAACAACAGAGGCGAACGGCAGTATACACAAACAACAGAGGCGACCGGGCAGTATACACAAACAACAGAGGCGAACGGCAGTATACACAAACAACAGAGGCGAACGGCAGTATACACAAACAACAGAGGCGAACGGCAGTATACACAAACAACAGAGGCGAACGGCAGTATACACAAACAACAGAGGCGAACGGCAGTATACACAAACAACAGAGGCGAACGGCTGTATACACAAACAACAGAGGCGAACGGCAGTATACACAAACAACAGAGGCGACCGGCAGTATACACAAACAACAGAGGCGAACGGCAGTATACACAAACAACAAAGGCGAACGGCTGTATACACAAACAACAGAGGCGAACGGCAGTATACACAAACAACAGAGGCGAACGGCTGTATACACAAACAACAGAGGCGAACGGCAGTATACACAAACAACAGAGGCGAACGGCAGTATACACAAACAACAGAGGCGAACGGCAGTATACACAAACAACAGAGGCGAACGGCAGTATACACAAACATGAGAGGCGAACGGCAGTATACACAAACAACAGAGGCGAACGGCAGTATACACAAACAACAGAGGCGAACGGCAGTATACACAAACAACAGAGGCGAACGGCAGTATACACAAACAACAGAGGCGAACGGCAGTATACACAAACAACAGAGGCGACCGGCAGTATACACAAACAACAGAGGCGAACGGCAGTATACACAAACAACAGAGGCGAACGGCAGTATACACAAACAACAGAGGCGAACGGCAGTATACACAAACAACAGAGGCGAACGGCAGTATACACAAACAACAGAGGCGAACGGCAGTATACACAAACAACAGAGGCGACCGGCAGTATACACAAACAACAGAGGCGAACGGCAGTATACACAAACAACAGAGGCGAACGGCAGTATACACAAACAACAGAGGCGACCGGCAGTATACACAAACAACAGAGGCGAACGGCAGTATACATAAACAACAGAGGCGACCGGCAGTATACACAAACAACAGAGGCGAACGGCAGTATACACAAACAACAGAGGCGAACGGCAGTATACAAAAACAACAGAGGCGAACGGCAGTATACACAAACAACAGAGGCGACCGGCAGTATACACAAACAACAGAGGCGAACGGCAGTATACACAAACAACAGAGGCGAACGGCAGTATACACAAACAACAGAGGCGAACGGCAGTATACACAAACAACAGAGGCGAACGGCAGTATACACAAACAACAGAGGCGAACGGCAGTATACACAAACAACAGAGGTGAACGGCAGTATACACAAACAACAGAGGCGAACGGCAGTATACACAAACAACAGAGGCGACCGGCAGTATACACAAACAACAGAGGCGAACGGCAGTATACACAAACAACAGAAGCGGACGGTAGTATACACAAACAACAGAGGCGAACGGCAGTATACACAAACAACAGAGGCGAACGGCAGTATACACAAACAACAGAGGCGAACGGCAGTATACACAAACAACAGAGGCGAACGGCTGTATACACAAACAACAGAGGCGAACGGCAGTATACACAAACAACAGAGGCGAACGGCAGTATACACAAACAACAGAGGCGAACGGCAGTATACACAAACAACAGAGGCGAACGGCAGTATACACAAACAACAGAGGCGAACGGCAGTATACACAAACAACAGAGGCGAACGGCAGTATACACAAACAACAGAGGCGAACGGCAGTATACAGAAACAACAGAGGCGACCGGCAGTATACACAAACAACAGAGGCGAACGGCAGTATACACAAACAACAGAGGCGAACGGCAGTATACACAAACAACAGAGGCGAACGGCAGTATACACAAACAACAGAGGCGAACGGCAGTATACACAAACAACAGAGGCGAACGGCAGTATACACAAACAACAGAGGCGAACGGCAGTATACACAAACAACAGAGGCAAACGGCAGTATACACAAACAACAGAGGCGAACGGCAGTATACACAAACAACAGAGGCGAACGGCAGTATACACAAACAACAGAGGCGACCGGCAGTATACACAAACAACAGAGGCGAACGGCAGTATACATAAACAACAGAGGCGACCGGCAGTATACACAAACAACAGAGGCGAACGGCAGTATACACAAACAACAGAGGCGAACGGCAGTATACAAAAACAACAGAGGCGAACGGCAGTATACACAAACAACAGAGGCGACCGGCAGTATACACAAACAACAGAGGCGAACGGCAGTATACACAAACAACAGAGGCGAACGGCAGTATACACAAACAACAGAGGCGACCGGCAGTATACACAAACAACAGAGGCGAACGGCAGTATACACAAACAACAGAGGCGAACGGCAGTATACACAAACAACAGAGGCGAACGGCAGTATACACAAACAACAGAGGCGAACGGCAGTATACACAAACAACAGAGGCGAACGGCAGTATACACAAACAACAGAGGCGACCGGCAGTATACACAAACAACAGAGGCGAACGGCAGTATACACAAACAACAGAGGCGAACGGCAGTATACACAAACAACAGAGGCGACCGGCAGTATACACAAACAACAGAGGCGAACGGCAGTATACATAAACAACAGAGGCGACCGGCAGTATACACAAACAACAGAGGCGAACGGCAGTATACACAAACAACAGAGGCGAACGGCAGTATACAAAAACAACAGAGGCGAACGGCAGTATACACAAACAACAGAGGCGACCGGCAGTATACACAAACAACAGAGGCGAACGGCAGTATACACAAACAACAGAGGCGAACGGCAGTATACACAAACAACAGAGGCGAACGGCAGTATACACAAACAACAGAGGCGAACGGCAGTATACACAAACAACAGAGGCGAACGGCAGTATACACAAACAACAGAGGTGAACGGCAGTATACACAAACAACAGAGGCGAACGGCAGTATACACAAACAACAGAGGCGACCGGCAGTATACACAAACAACAGAGGCGAACGGCAGTATACACAAACAACAGAAGCGGACGGTAGTATACACAAACAACAGAGGCGAACGGCAGTATACACAAACAACAGAGGCGAACGGCAGTATACACAAACAACAGAGGCGAACGGCAGTATACACAAACAACAGAGGCGAACGGCAGTATACACAAACAACAGAGGCGAACGGCTGTATACACAAACAACAGAGGCGAACGGCAGTATACACAAACAACAGAGGCGAACGGCAGTATACACAAACAACAGAGGCGAACGGCAGTATACACAAACAACAGAGGCGAACGGCAGTATACACAAACAACAGAGGCGAACGGCAGTATACACAAACAACAGAGGCGAACGGCAGTATACACAAACAACAGAGGCGAACGGCAGTATACAGAAACAACAGAGGCGACCGGCAGTATACACAAACAACAGAGGCGAACGGCAGTATACACAAACAACAGAGGCGAACGGCAGTATACACAAACAACAGAGGCGAACGGCAGTATACACAAACAACAGAGGCGAACGGCAGTATACACAAACAACAGAGGCGAACGGCAGTATACACAAACAACAGAGGCGACCGGCAGTATACACAAACAACAGAGGCGAACGGCAGTATACACAAACAACAGAGGCGAACGGCAGTATACACAAACGACAGAGGCGACCGGCAGTATACACAAACAACAGAGGCGAACGGCAGTATACATAAACAACAGAGGCGACCGGCAGTATACACAAACAACAGAGGCGAACGGCAGTATACACAAACAACAGAGGCGAACGGCAGTATACAAAAACAACAGAGGCGAACGGCAGTATACACAAACAACAGAGGCGACCGGCAGTATACACAAACAACAGAGGCGAACGGCAGTATACACAAACA
>NC_088652.1:27902-105402 GCF_964019385.1 Sycon ciliatum | reverse complement strand
TGCTGATGTCTGTCGGGTCTGTGGCACGCGCGGAGAAACAGTGGATCATATCGTTGCTTTTTGCCCAGCCCTGGCCAAAACATTATACATTAAAAGACATGACAGGCTGGTTAAGTTGGTGCATTGGGCGCTGTGCAAGCGGCATGGTCTGGTTCAGCCGGGAAACAACCCGTTGAAGCACAATCTGGTGCCCGTCATAGAAAACCATGACATGAAGCTCCTGTGGGAGCTCAATATCCCAACGGATACGCAAGTGCGTCATAACCGTCCGGATTTGGTGTTGCGGTCCAGCACACAGGTGCTACCGATGGATGTCCGCGTTCCCTTGGAACATAATGTGCCCACAAAATCGCCGAAAAAATAACAAAGTATGTTCCCCTTTGCCAAGAGCTGCGGCGCATCTGGCATGTGGATGATGCCCGCGTTGTGCCTCTGGTGGTTGGAGCGCTTAGTGGTCTGACTGGTGCGTCCCTTCGCACTTTGTGCTGGCATTGGCAAGCACTCTGCGCATCGAAAGGGCCCAGCAATGTGCTATCTTGGGCACACTGAACATCGTCAAGTCGGTCCTTGGCATGCGTCATTAGGCTCCTCACGATACGATTATAGTTAATCCATACAACCTTCCAATACCGCATTTGCTTTGGCACCCGTGAATGTGCAGCATGTCGGTTATCACAACCTGATTATCCTCTTGCCATTTTGGTATGTCATGGCTCTCATTTCTTTCTTTATTCCTGCACGTCTATCCCTGTTATGACGGTCATCACAACCTGATTAAACTCTAGCCGTTTCGGTGTGTTGTGGCTTTCATTTCTTCCTCCACCCCTATGCGTCTATCCCTGCTCTGGTATTCCATTCATGATTACTCTCTCCGTATCCGACTTTGTCCTGGCCTCCTCCATATTTCCGTGTATTTGTGTCCACCTCTCAGTTTCTGCCTCGCCTTTGGCTATTTTTGCTTTTGTTTACAATCCGCTTCGGTCTTCATTGCGTTGGCCATCCATCTAATTTTTTTCTTCTTCTTTTTTTCTTGCCTCAAACTATCATTACCCTTGGGTCTCTTTTGGCCCGGTGATGGGGTTCTTACCTCATGTCATCACAACGTGAGTGAAATAAAGCCAACTCCATAATATCAAGAGTACATAACCAAGAGAGTGCAACTCAACGATCCCCCAGGCCACTGCGGAATTTTTATGACATCAGTCTTTGGCGGCTGTTTGGCTCGATGATGCCATCATGTATAGCCAGAGATCAAAGTACAAAGAATTTGTACATTACAGCTACGGTAGTCGAAGCAGAACAACGGACGATGAATTGATGTGTCCTGAACCTGATGAACTCTCACCGTATCTACAAAAAATGCGCGGGAAAGCATACGCACTTGATCATACTTCAGCCAAAGAATGATGCAATGAAAAAATTCCGCCGTGGGTGAACCCATCGCAGCTCTAGATAGGAGTTGCACACTTTTGGTTATGTACTCTAGATAGGAGTTGCATACTCTACTTTTGGTTATGTACTCTAGATTGTATGGTTACCAATAACCCAGTGCTCTATGACACCGCTTCTCTAAGTGGAATGTATCGTGACACCTGCTCAGGTGCCTGTCAGTCTGCCTGCCTGTGTATCAGTGGGTATGCAGGCATTATCGGCTCTGTTACACGTTACCATAGCAACCTAGTTTGAGTATCTGCCAAACGGCATTATCCTTCCACGCTCTTTGCCCCCAAATCACTTCTTCTTTGCAGGCATGGTTGGCATGGAGACCTCGCTTACACTCCACCACTAACAGTGAACTGGGATGTGTGGAGATTCATAGCCAGAAAGGCACATCATCTGGTATGATATTATCGTATGTACTTCAAAGTACATGGATCAATTGTATCACATTATTAGTACAATTGGCACACTCAGTTACCTAGCGCTAATATGTAGTCTGTCGTGGTCACACATGCACTGAGGTTCGCTTCGGCGTCGAGGTTCTGCGACAGCGAGCCTGGTGTCGCTCCAGCGAAACCACGTGTGTATGGTCACACATACAAACAGGGCAAACTCCTACTTTGGCGGAAAATGAGAGTAAAGTGGACTGTGGTGCATACGGTACGGATAATAGACGAGGTCAATGACCACCTTAAGTACCTTGCACGCATTTTTGCTGCATGGACATCATACGCATACACATTTCTCGTAGCAAGTCCATATACAGCAGACCGTGGTGTTTTCCGCTGGAGCGAAACCGCAGAAGCGATAGTCTCGCTTCGAAAATTTTGGAGGAAGCGGATTGGAGTTTCCGCTGAAGCGGAAGTTCCGCTTTTCGCCGTTGTCATGGTATTTTTCGCTCCTGCGACGTCGCTTCAGCGGATCCGCTACTTTCGAGTGCATGTGTGACCGGGCCCTTATAATAATATCAGTACGTAAGGCACATTCCTTACATGCGTTGATCCATTCTACCCTGTTCACTGCGCCATATTAGGTTCCACAAACTTGGATAAGTGAGCCAAAGCGAATTTCTTCTTTGAGAATGTGATGCTATTCTCTCACGCACGCTGCAAAAGCGAACGGACACGCTTCACATGATCATTGAAAGTCGCGTCATCCACTAAACAGGCATCTTAATCTGTAGTCTGTACATACGCCACTTTCCTTATGTGTTGTGATTTATTCTACCAAGTTCGTGGAACATACTGTATAGCAGGAAATTTTCGGACGGAATTTATTTTCGTACGATTTCTTTTGCACTAAAATTAATTCCGTACTAAAATTTGTTCATGTGAAATTACGTACACTATACATGCATACTGCCTACGAACACGTGTATTTAGCATGCACTGATGCAGCACTGTACGAACATATAATCCGTACGAAAGGTCGAAATTCGGCTTTATCCGAAAATATTTCCGTCCGAAAATTTCCTGCTATACAGTAAGATCAAGCAAACATAAACACACTGAATACTTACAAGGCGGAGGTGCAGTGGTAGTGGGTCTTGGGTGAACTCTGTACAGAACAGGTATACTTAGTAGTGGAGAGTTGTGTGGAGACAGGGCAAACTCGTACAGGCCATCCTTGAACTGGACTGACTCATTGAACAGACTGTAACTACAGATGTTTGACTGGTTTGCATTAGTAAAATGAGTACACTCGATTTGGTGCGGCCTAAACCAGAGGCTTAAGTTGACCAGGAGGTTGCGCAGAGGGGCTGTGGGCACAAGGATATCATTTGCGCTGCCGTTCACGGTGATGAATTGTGAGTGATTCTTGGCCAGGTCTGCAGCAGCAGTGTCAGCTGTAGTACGAGAAAGAAAGAAAAAGGAAAGAGAGAGAGAGAGAGAGAGAGAGAGAGAGAGAGAGAGAGAGAGAGAGAGAGAGAGAGAGAGAGGGGGAGGGAGGGAGGGAGGGAGGGAGAGAGAGAGAGAGAGAGAGAGAGAGAGAGAGAGAGAGAGAGAGAGAGAGAGAGAGAGAGAGAGAGAGAGAGAAGAGAGAGAGAGAGAGAGAGAGAGAGAGAGAGAGAGAGAGAGAGAGAGAGAGGGGGGAGGGAGGGAGGGAGGGTGAGAGAGAGAGAGAGAGGTTGGTATCGTGAGGGTGATTGTTATTTAACATGGTTGGAGACACGATTTTAGCTCTCTGTACTGTTTGTCGCTTGCACTAAGGGTTCTTTCGGATCACACAATTGCGTTGACAGGATCACACAATTGCGTTGACAGGATCGACAAGACTAGAGAAAAACATGCATGGTCTTACCTTGCTGAAGGGATTCGGAAAATGTGTAGATGATCCGGCCAGCAGATCTGATGGCAAATCTCCCTTCAGATAAGGAGAGATTATCCAGCTGGTAAAGTGTATTCTGTGTGTACACACTGTCTACTTTCCACTCTGATTCTAACCAGCTAAACACAGTGATGTTTGAACTCACTGCTGCTTGTCCAGTAGAACTTAGTAGCTCGACAATGGATTCACCTGTACATAGGGAAGTGCAGCACATTACACTCAGTCATATCATGGTATGGTGAATTATCATAATAATAACCTACTAGTATTTAACATTCCATGTGAATTGCTATAAGGGTGGAAAAGGAGGGGGGTGGGGCGGGGGGAGTGGAGACTGGATGGTGAGATGGTGGTGGAGAGGGAGGGGGGGGGGGGGAGGGGGAGGGGGGAGGGGGGGGAGGGGGCATATCACATAGTATCCCGGCTAGGTAAAACCCCTTTCCTCTTAAGTGGTACGTCAGCACAGTCATCAACCAAACGCAAAAGGCCTCAATCCTAATTGACCCATCTATGTCTTCCCTGTGGCAGACAAGCTCCCAACCGGGTGTGAATGGCAATATATTCATACGACATTGGAGATGTAGGTGCAGGATCACCCCTGCCCGCACCACTATCTCAGCCTGAAGACAAATGGCAAACATCTTGCCAGTTGTTTCTGGCTATTCCTGACTATGGGACCATACCGACCAACACGATCACATACAGCATTCCAGCATGGTCAATGGTATGCCTGCCTTCACTTCACATTGCATCTACGGATGTGCCACTAACAGCATGCCAGTATGGTCAAGCCCTGCCTGCCATCACTTCACATTGCATCTGTAGCAAAGTTCTGCGCGCTTTATGGATTACTTGTGTTTGGCCTGGTTTACCATAGATTTTCAGGTTTTTTCCCTTTGCGTCACACTTGCTTTTGCGGAGGTGTACAGCACAGCGTACACCATGACTTTGTAACTCACGTTGTATTCCCGGATACAACCTTCTCATAAACGTGCCGCGCGTTTGTATGAACCTTGAACTCTGCGGTACAAACCAGTGCCGTACCGGCGTGCATTTGTACACACTGAGCTATCCGACTTGTTTAATTTTCTTCTCTGCCGTTGCCTTTCTGCTTCTTACCCACTCGATTGACAACAAGTACTCTATTTTCTAATCGTACAGCCTTGGTGTCGTGGGTGAATTGGTATAGTAATTGGAGCCGCTATCCTCCAAACATCTACGGATGTGCTAAGCAAGCAATACCCAAGAACTGTACAACACACAGCACTAACTGTAGCAATGGCGGCAGATCAGAACTGTACAAGATACGGCACTAACTGTAGCAATGGCGGCAGATCAGAACTGTACAGGACACAGCACTAACTGTAGCAATGGCGGCAGATCAGAACTGTACAAGATACGGCACTAACTGTAGCAATGGCGGCAGATCAGAACAGTACAAGACACAGCACTAACTGTAGCAATGGCGGCAGATCAGAACAGTACAAGACACAGCACTAACTGTAGCAATGGCGGCAGATCAGAATTGTACAAGACACAGCACTAACTGTAGCAATGGCGGCAGGTGAACACCCAACTTCACAACATGCCCATGCACAGAAAAAACAACAAATAATTCGGAAACAAACATCGCATTCAGCGTTGTACCGCCTCCGAAGCCCATGTCCTGGTCATCATGAAGTCTCATGAAAAGCTCCTCACCGTTCAGATAGCGGGGATGTCAGTGGGGAAGATATCACTTACATGTGTGTGCGGACGTCCTCAGATACCCGCGTTTACACACGCACCGGTCTTCATTAGGCACAACCACCAAGTTGTCGCTATGGTTGCAGTACCCTTTAACAATGAACACAGCAACGCGCACAGCAACGCGCACAGCAACGTGCACAGCATCTCACCTTCTCATAAACGTATCTCTTATCGGCGATGGGGCCATCGTGAGAATAAAGAATTAACAAAAAAAAACATTTCACAGCAGGAAAAACAGATCTAGTTTGTTTAATTGTCTGGACTAAGGATACCGGTACATGGTGGCGTTAATTGAGCATTTCCTGGATTGACAGAACGTGATCTTGCGCTATATACGCGCGTGATGATTAGGAATGAGCAAGATGAGCCGTACCATGGCAAACATGGAAGCCTACTCTAAAATCTGTTCCCTGGTCAAATAATAACCTTATTGCCATTTTCATACGATCCCAAGCATAAGCATAAGGCAGTGCCGGAAATTAGGTCTATCAATGCCCTATTCATATAAGCCAACGCCTCTATCCATGGGCATCTACAGTGAACAGTGTCGTGCAAAGCAGACCCTTTTCGAATACACATGCAGAGTCAATGACATTGTCTTATGCTATTCAATGGTATAGAATAGAACTGTTGAAATCGACCAGTCTATTTTTTGATGAAGTCCTGAGCAGAATTGATCACACACGTACATCTAGTACGCCACTTGATGCGAACATATCGGGGCACTTACAGGACACGCAGATTGTTGGACGTGGTACGGTGCAGGAGTCGTGATGTGTTGTGTTGGTTGATGGTTGGTAGATAGTGCAATGAGACCCATCAGTGATGTTGGTGTATACCGGTATGTAGCTGACATTGTTGTTACTCAAGACTTGCGATGTGTTCAGCAGTTGTGAGGCACAGCTGAGTTCCTGCCCGTCTGTAGACAATGGACGACCACCATATTGTTGATAGCACGTCTGGTTTGCATGATCTGCTGAGAATGAGATGCTATGGTATGTATACGTGCGTGAGTCACACACTATAGAAGCTGCTTGTGTATCTACAGCAACACAGACAAGAGTAGAACAGATATACAATTATGCCATCTCAGTATCACACGTTATGCAGAGTTATGATCAGTATCACACGTTATGCAGAGTGATGATCAGTATCATGCGGTATGCAGAGTTATGATGATGTCTAAAATGCCGAGGCACTGGCAAGAGATGTGCTACACACCTGTTATCTACGTGATCTATTCAAAAGAGCCGTATCAGTGAATAACAGCAAGAAGAGCCGTATCAGTGAATTATAGCAAGAAGAGCCGTATCAGTGAATAACAGCAAGAAGAGCCGTATCAGTGAATTATAGCAAGAAGAGCCGTATCAGTGAATAAAAGCAAGAAGAGCCGTATCAGTGAATAACTAGATAGAAAAAGAGATGATCAAAGAGTAATCCAGATGATGGAAAAGGCAAAGGAAAGGTAAGAACCTGGAAAGGATCGGTCCCGCACTACGGGGTAATTCCCATCGTGGCTAGGATAATTTTCAATTCACACTCCAAAGTAAGAAGTAGGACGACGTTTAAAAAAAAATGAAACAATAATTATTATCCTGCTGCACACATTTCTGTATCCGGGCCACTTCAACATGGATATGATTCACTCTTCCCAGTTCAAAGGAGATAGGTGAATTTGATTTGGGTACACAGTAACAGTTTCCTTGGACAAACTACTTGACTCAGTACCGAGAAGAATAAAAATGTCCTGAAATGAATTCCCGAAGCTATGCAAAAGACGTTGCTCTAATAGCGTCTGGCGCGAGCCAGGGTCCACATCGCTTTATTTTGTATCTATGTGTGTGTGTGTGTGTGTGTGTGTGTGTGTGTGTGTGTGTGTGTGTGTGTGTGTGTGTGTTTCTGTCGCTGGGCATGCCTGGCGCTATCCCGTACATCTCCCGCACCGCACCGTCAAAGACAGCTGGCCAGCATAAGTATGCGACGTGTATCGATGGAATGCGCGCAGGGTTATAGTGCGGCTTCGAATCCCATGTTGTGTTGAAATAACCGAAAAAATAATAGATTTATAAGCTTGCACCATAAAAGCAAGTAAAAGTAAATTATCGTGTCCGTTCCCGACATTGTAGACAGCAAGCTGTTTCGACCATAAAGGCGCCATCAGTACAGCTTTACGTACGCCGAGCTACCGAGAATGGCGCAAAGGTGGAACCACAGACGTTAACATAACTCGTTGCTCTAACACCAGAGTGCTGTAACTACGAAAAGTAGTGGGCAATGCGTGACGCAGCAGCACTAGAGCAGTCCACCGAGAGTGCTCAACAAGACTAATGTCGACGAGCGTAATTCCCTACGCCGTAGACAGCAAGCTGTTCTGGCCTATAAGCAAGCTGAGCTACTGGGCATGTCGCAAAGGTGGTACCACAGACATTCAGATATTTCGTTGCTCTAGCGTCAGAGTGCTGTAACTAAGAAAGTAGCGCCCCCCCCCCCCCCCCCCCGCCCCGACGCAGAATGCAGCAGCACTGCAGCAGCCTATCGAGAGTGCTCAACAAGACGAATGCCCAGGAGCGTAATTAACACGATACTATATTGCGCTATGATGCTAGCTTGTACATTTTCCATTTTTTCTAATATTATTATAACTAGCTGGGTACAATGTACATGTCTAGGAGTTATCTTTTCAGTTATGTATCTACTGGCGTGGACATGGAAATCCAGTCGATTGACCGGGGCCGGCGCCCTCAGCGTGTACAGAACGTTGCATGCAGTGAACAATCATGTTGATCTGATGCGACCAGCGCGCTGCAGCGCATAAATGCATGTGTTTACCGCTTATCCACGGCTGCATGGCCAGCGCCCTGGGGCCAGTACTCGTGCGACCGGATTTCCATGTCCATGACAGTATGTATGTTCATGAGCTAACGTTTTTACCTAGGTCAGTATGTGTGTTATTCGAAATTCGCATTGTTCGTCCGTAACAGAAGTCGAGACACGAATCGCAGATTTGTGCCAGGACAGTCATAAATTTACTACTCTGTACCGTCTGCAGACAATGTTGGTCGTGTCAACGTCATGCATATGCGAATTCTGTTTGCTAATGCTAATCCTTCTCATAACGTGAATTCCGTCACTAAGTTCGACTTCTCTTGGAGTGCGAACACGAACGCGAATTTTGTGTACTATCTACCCCCATTCCGCTAGGTGTGCTTTAACATACATTTCCATTCTACAACCTAGAAGGAGTCATCCGACATTATCGATAATTTGTACGGAACAAAACGTCTAGGTACGGCCCTGCCCCATCCACCCAAACCACTGAGCAAAAAAATATACTGACTCGACGGCTAGGAAAAGCTGACGGTACCAATCTTTTCCCCAGGTAACCAGTGGATCAATGAAATGCACTGATATGAGCTCTAAATTTCGAAACTTTCGAAAGCAGCCGCCCCAACCCCACGAGTAAATTGTACTTCAGGTGGCAGACTGTATGACCCTAAAATGCTTTCCGACGCCCCTGGTTAGGCTATCAATACGAATTCTTTTCAAAAGGAAGCTCTCCTCGATCCACCCGAATTTCAACGAAACCTTTTGGTTTCGGGTAAAAGATCCGAAATTATTGACGGCCCATAATGCTGTTAGGCCATCATTTTAATATCTATTTTTCGCATCGTCCGTGCGCATAGGTTGTGATTTTCCACTGTCGTTTGATACTAGTAATATTAATTGTTTCACTATCCAGTTGGCGCCACTAGCGCTGTCTTTTAAAGCGCTAATTGGTCTGCTTTGATCGCCAATTATTAGTTGGGGCCACTAGCACTATCTTTGAAAGCGCTATCTTGTCAATGCTCTGACCAGTCGCGACATGCTTGTTACCTTGGTAACCACCATGATGACCCACTTGAAAGGTAATGGTACGAAAGGCGTAGTCGAAACTATGATTATAACTTCTGTGCTTCGTGTGTTGATTTGCTTTCCTTCAACCAAGAATCTATTGATTTTTTCCGGAAAAAATCAAACATGCACATGTATATGTAGAGTGAATGTACGATCATGACAGTCATCATACACATGGACTGGTTGCATACGTCAAAGCAGTGAGTGTACGATCATGACAGTCATCATACACGTGGACTGGTTGCATACGTCAAAGCAGTGAGTGTACGATCATGACAGTCATCATACACGTGGACTGGTTGCATACGTCAAAGCAGTGAGTGTACGATCATGACAGTCATCATACACGTGGACTGGTTGCATACGTCAAAGCAGTGAGTGTACGATCATGACAGTCATCATACACGTGGACTGGTTGCATACGTCAAAGCAGTGAGTGTACGATCATGACAGTCATCATACACGTGGACTGGTTGCATACGTCAAAGCAGTGAGTGTACGATCATGAGAATCATCATACACGTGGACTGGTTGCATACGTCAAAGCAGGAATTCAGAGATGGCCTAAAGACCAGCGTTGGTAAATCATTTGTTCGGCAGCTGCGATCAGCACTCTATGATCTTACACCAGACCTCATCGAAGCATGGACACGAACGGTTGCCTTCTCTGTCCAAAGTGAATATTTACCGATAACCCAAATGTTGTGCTTCGATGTACGATTTTTCTCTCGAATGACTCATGCACGAGCTATTGCGCTATATACAGCGCTATACACCTTCGATGAGCCTTTTTATTTTTTGCAAGTGTATTTTATATTTTTTCACCTCTCTCATGTGATTCTGGAAGTTGAACTGATGCGAAACGTAGAAATAAAACACGGTGGCCTTAAAAGACAATAATTCTCTCACCAGCATTCCGTCCGCAGACGACTGAATATCTTAGATCACAACGGGTTTCCTCCAGCTCTAGTGGCTGCATTGCTCCTCCAAGAAACGCAACCGAGCAATTATCAACAGTGCGTTTGATGTTAACGAGGCCGTCTGATAACTGCAAGTTGTTTCCAACATCACGGTAGTGAAGTCCATCCAGCAATCTAGTGTAGCTGGTGTGGACTTCGTCAAGAACAAGCAACGGCAGTAAACTTGACTTGCATGTCGTGAGTTGGGGGAAGCTGACCAGGTGCCTGCCTTGACGCTGACAGAACTGCTCGGCCGGAACCCATGTCATTCTGGTGTTGGTGACGTATACCTGATCACCGCGGTCTCCACAATCAAACCACTTGTTCCCTGCATTAACACAAAGAACATTAACCTTATATCGTCAACACTCAATGTATGCAGAGAATTAGATACTTGAGAAAAGAAGAAGGACAAAATGTTACGAGTTATGACTAACTGTCCACCAACGTAATCAGATTTTATACAGTCAGCGAGTGCGACAACATTTTGTCCTTCTTTTTTCACAATTATATAATTGGCTCACCATCCGAGTTACAATTAGATACCCTCTACTTTTTACCTTGAATAGACTACTCCCCCGAAAAGATTGTCTGTTTTCGATGAAATGAGCTTGTGTTCAAGCCAGCTCGCGCCAAGTACATCGTTTCGTATTTAGTGTGTAGGTGTCCGCTCACGGCGGAGGAGAAGTAGACTTTTGCTCCTCAAACTGAAGCTAAAGAATTTGGTGGAGTCCTGCCAGCAGCTAGTCAACGGACTGTCGATAGCTCAGCTAGAGCCTAAACGGAATGTGGAAGCCAGCAATCCATGGCAAGGAAACGAAGATTAGCACGGCCATCAACTTTCTATACAAATACAAGCCAGGGACATCACATGGCAATGGAGGGGGGGGGGGGGGGGGGGCGCTCCGTGGGCGTCCCCGGGAAAAAAATTAGATTTTTCGGCCAACATGTACAGGAGCCGCAGAAGCTTCATCATCTCCGCAGACCCGAGGTTGTCGAAAACCCGCTGTTGTCTCAGTTCTGATTACAGGAGGTATTAGAGAGGTTCTGCATAACGTAATTACGTTAGTAAAAACCGTAGTCGATCTACGGATAGTCTTACGTAAACTGCATGCGCATCTGTGTTCCGCCATACAGAGTTTTCAAATCACGTAGCTGCCCTTGGCAACTCCGAACGCGGCAGTGTACGACCAGATCGACCTGGGGAGAGAGACATCAATTTGTACTTCCTCCGCGTCATTAAAATTGCCGCTTCGCACATCACAATATTAACTTGGCTCGTCTTAGTCAGACTGTCGGAATCGCTGTTTTCTGTGTTCGAACACTGGTGCAACCCTTCCTGCGCAATGTCTACTTGTTACTGAAGCCGTGGTGGTCTCGGACTTTGTCGGAGCTGTCTTCCGCACCAAGCAAATTCATCGCGCTCCGCACTATTCCGCCCCAGAGCGCATTTCGTTTTCTGGAGTTCGTGCCGTCCCACATCGTTCGAGTGGGCATTTATCAAGACTGCAAGCTCGGGTAAAAGAATCCTGGTATCTCTCCTGAGTACGAAATGCTGAAGTTGACGATGGCAAGAACAAAGTGGTCTCAAATTCCTAAAATGCGCTGCTTGTGGCGCATGTTGCTGCGCAGGCAGCAGGTCTGAAAACACTGACAAAATCAGCGAAGCGCTTGCCAAGGAAAGAAGGTTTGGAACTGCTTACCCTATCCCGCTGGAAGGTTGTTACAGTGTACTTGAAAAATGCTAGCTTGCCTTCATCGCCTGCCACCTGGAGGCATGGATCGCTTGAAAACGAAGTTTCTTGACCTGAATTTGAACGCGCGTCTTCTTCAGCGTATTCTTGAGTGCTGAAGGGTCTGCTTCAAACTCGGATGAAGATGTCGACCTTAGCTGCAAGTATGGCGAAGCGGGAGGCCACAAACTAAAGCTTGGTCCGTCGACAATGCTCTGCCTCAATTTCTAGCTGATTTCTTTGCCCTTCGAGTGGACAAAATAAATTCGAAAAATCGCTCTGGGAAGCGACAATTTTAATGACGGGGAGAAAGTACCCCAAACCATGTACGGACCAGCTACATTGTCAGAGCCCTATCTACATACTCTACGTAGACAACTTTCCGCATTAAAGTGGAGTGCAAACTCGCGAATCCACGGGTTTTTCCCGCCCACTAAAGTGAAGTTGCTCAACTTTACGTAGTGCGGAACCTCTCTATGATTGTCTTCCAGGAACATCAAAATTGTCTCCTTGTCTGTGCTATAGAATGCTCTCCCGCGTGAGGTCCGCATCATTACCCATCCACCTGAATTTAAGTTAGTCTGTGTGCCATATCTCATTCCCGCTCGTTCCTCATTCTTTCTTCCATTTGGCAAATGCTGGATTTTACACATTGTGTAATTGCTCAGCGTTATTTGCAAACTGATAACAGTAATAATGTGTGCCATACGCCTGTGGCGAGTAGCTCGATGTGCTGCACGGTCTTCTGCTCTCCCTCTCTGTACAGTTCATTAATTATCAGGTGGCAATACCGGTATATCGTATTCAAATCCCTCCCGTTTGTTCTCAACTTGTTAATAGGCACTTCCATAGCCGCTTCTTGGCCAACCCATCACGATCATTTTATTAGGTTGTAATCCTATTTGAATGTGCGAAGTACAGTTAAAGGGGAAGTTAAGGCAAAAATTAAAATTTCACCAGTTGTAGTCTTCGGGGTGCTGAGTCGAATGGTCTTGGTCCGAGGAAGCTGAGACGCTCCCTTTCTACTTGAATCCCAATCGAACTCACGCACTTCCACCAAAACTGGGTGACTGCGCCCTACGAGATGGGGATTTGTATGCAAAATGTCACTAAAAGCGCCATTTCGTTCTTATAAAAGCACGGATGACCGCGATTGGCCCATATGTTGTAGTCTTTTGGACGCTGAGTCGACTGGTTTTGGTCCGAAAAGGCTGCGATGCAGCGTTCGCCCCTAATTCCCAATCGAACATGGTTGAACAAGCGGTCACGTGCTCCTGCGTACACCAGTCACCTGGTCACCGTGCCTGCAGGCTATGCTCCCAACTCACCTTTCCTTCCATTGGCAGCTGGGTAGCTACTTGCAAACACATAGTTGCCATAGCTACCCACGGCCCCTGTTGCTATAGTGTTGCAAAAGAAGGATCCACGAGCGGGATTCGAACCCAGCACCCATCGTACCCCCCCCCCCCCCCCCCCGCGAGTAGGTACGGCATGGGGACACAGCCTGTTGGGGCGGGGGAGCAGTGTAGCAAGAAGGACCCATGAGTGTGTGTGATTCCGGGTAGCCTAATCGGTAGGGCACTGTCCCGGAAAGACAGGGGTGCTGGGTTCGAATCCCGCTCGTGGATCCTTCTTTTGACTACAATAGCTACCCACGGCCCCTGCTGCCATAGCTACCCACAGCCCCTGTTTGTTGCAAAAGAAGGGTCCACGAGCGGGATTCGAACCCAGCACCCCTGTCTTTCCGGGACAGTGCCCTACCGATTAGGCTATCCGGGATCACACACACTCATGGGTCCTTCTTGCTACACTGCTCCCCCGCCCCAACAGGCTGTGTCCCCTTGCCGTACCTACTCGTGGGAGGGGGGGGGGGGGTATAGTGTAGCAAGAAGGACCCATGAGTGTGTGTGATCCCCGGTAGCCTGATTGGTAGGGCACTGTCCCGGAAAGACAGGGGTGCTGGGTTCGAATCCCGCTCGTGGATCCTTTTTTTGCAACATGTTGAAGTAGCTACCCGTGGCCCGGGTTACCATAGTCACCCAAGGCCCCTTATCGTTGTCGACATTGCAATTGGATGGAATGACCAGGGCCACCGGCACTCTCACCCACACACACTGTAGTTAGCATTGTGACTGCAAGACTGAACCAGTAGCCAGTGCTCATGGCCGCAAGGCCAGCACCCTATGGCCCCTTGACTCAATGGATTGCAATGTCCAAAACAGTACATAGAGAGCGATTGTGTTTGCATCTGCAGGATTGCATTAGAGTTCTAGTATGAACTCATATCGTGGATTCGATTTCAGCATTGGAGCACGACGCTGACTGAAATATTGTAACTCCCGGACTTTCCAGGAAGATTACGATCGCACAGTAGAGAATAACCGCCGAATAACCGCCGTGGACATGGAATAACCGCCGTGGACATGGATATCCAGTCTATTGACTGGGGCCGGCGCCCTCAGCGCGTACAGAACTGTGCTTGACCAGCGCGCTGCAGCGCATAATACAAAGTCGTGCATGTGTGCACTGCTTACCCAGGGCTGCATGGCCAGCGTCCTGGGCCCACTACTGCACTAGATGTGCGACCAGATTTCCATGTCCACGACAGTACAACTCACTACTCATAATGCATGCAGAGGCATCTTACCAGATATTTTCTCCTCATTCGTGGCCGTACATGGCTTCACATATAACACGAACAAGAGAAGCTGATTCAGAATAATTGTGGACGTAACCAAGCGCCATCGCCGTTGACCATTTGCACGATTTGTAGTCACACGCTGCATTCTGAATTCTAGTACTTGCCGTACAGCTGTCACCACGGGCGCTTCCACTTCACCACCAATACTTTGCATCCTGAAGTGGCTCTAGTTCTAGCTCTCAACGAGGCTGCCCATGAGTCAATCGACTAGAACATGTTCGATTTGTTGGCCTGATCCAAAACTACCTGACACGACACACTGGCTCTTGCACTAGTCCCTACCGTCGCCGACAACCACCTGAGGTCCGTGGTTTGGAAAATAAGATTTTTGCCGAATCAGATGTTACCCAAACTCGGGCCAAAGGCAAAGGGTGACCAACAAGCAGCTGCTATCTCACTAGTGGTCGGTTCTGTCTCTGTCAGGCCTTCTCCTCTAGACTACTCTGTGTCTGTAGTCTACTAGAGACTGCTGTATTCTCTATCTTTCAAGATGAGACAATGTTCACTCGTCCTGCCAAACACTCCACCCGAACTAATTACTTCCGAAGTCGAACATTATTTTTTTGTTGTTGCATAACGTGCACTACATAGACCCTACGTATACATGACAGTACAGACACTTTTTTCATCTTCTTTTTCTTTGCTTGACTGTACAATTACAAACAGGTAAGCAGAACACACATGCACAGACAGTACAGTTTGACTTTGACTTTGAGAGTTGCGTGTTGTTCGCCCCTACACTGACTGGCTCAGGCCAGTCAGGGTGCAGCCACATTCAACAGAACTACAGTCACACTGTACTCGGACTCCTCGTAGAGCGTTGAGGAGCACAGTCTAGTAGTCTACATGTATGTGTGACCGCTGCATCGTATATCTTTGACTATGGTCCGCCAAAGCGGCTGCGGTAGTTCCGCTTTCCCGTATGTCACGTGATTGTCGCCTTGGAGTTGACCAATGACAGATCAAACAGCGCGGGCTGGAAAGCGCGGTCCTGCCTGCTCAAAGGTGATGGAACTGGATCCACTGCCCGTCGTCAAGTGACGACGGGCAGGAACGGATTCCACTGCCCGTCGTCAAGTGACGACGGGCAGGAACGGATTCCACTGCCCGTCGTCACTTGACGACGGGCAGGAACGGATTCAACTGGCCGTCGCCGGGCAGTAGCCACTGGACTGACTCTACTTCAAGGTCTTTCAAGTTTCATTGGTTACTAATAAAATAACTAAAGCAGAAGAGCGACTGTTTGCAACCACAACTGTCATCATGGCGCTCCAACATTTGATCTGGAACTGGGAGAAAAGAAGCCCCTTTGTTGAACGATATTGGCGATGCGAATGAGCTCCTCCGAAAAGTTGAGGAAGAGACTGAAACTTTTATTGCGGAGTCGCTCGCGAAGGAGATCTTGGACGAGCCGGATGAGCCTCAACCAAAGCGCGCAATGCTCAGCAACCTGCAGGATCCGCGCAATTTGCCGAGGTTTCCGATCAAGACGTGTAGTGGGAAAAATCCGTAGGAACAGAACAGCCAGAATGCCCGATGCCCAGTCGACAATGTCAATGGCCGCGCGAGAAAAAAAGCACTATGGACTACTACAAAAAACTGTACCAGAAAACAATCACAAAACACAATGCAGGTGTGTCTGTCATGTATCTCTTTATTTGGCTTGGGTGCACACGGGAAACACGTTCCAGTCACTCATACTCGGCCAGTACCGCTGTTCATCCAGCCCTTGCCGCTATCGCGGCGCGGGCTGGATTCCGCGGTACTGGCCTCGTACTCGTGCAGGAACCTGTACTTCCGCCTCCGCAAAAGCGGTGCAAGCTTTTCATGTACATGTGTGACCGCGGCCTAAAGTTAAACTCAGCAGAACACACATGCACAGACAGTACAGTTTGAGAGTTGCGTGTTGTTCGCCCCTACACTGACTGGCTCAGGCCAGTCAGGGTGCAGTCACAACAGAGCTATATTGTAGAGTCACACTAGCACTGTGCTCGGACTCCTTGTCTGTAGTGACAGACTCACTGTTATCATGGTTATGTAGGCTACGACTCGAGTGTTGGCGTAGACCTGGTCTAGTGCCAGTGGTCACGGACTCACGGACCCCCGATCGGTGCACGGGTGGTGGACTGAATGCAGTCGTAGAGCTACGCGCCGGCCCGCAGCTGCCAGTGCCAGCTGGCCAGCTGCACTTCTGTTACGTCAACACATCGGGCGGGCCGGACGTGCGGACTCATCTCATTCTCATGCCAGGTTGGAGCAATCATTATCTGTGATCATCCCCCCCCCCCCACACACACACTTTTGTCGATGCCTATTGTAGTTGCAACGCTGACGCCGAGACCTCTGGTCGGTTGAGTTGCTCCCAGCACATCAGCACGTCGTCCCTACATCCCCTATGTTTTGTCCTTTTCCTCGTTTCTTTTGTTCTCCACCTGTTTTCCAGTAGGGCTGTGTCAATAGTAAAAAAAAAAAAAAAAATGCCATTCATGGTGATGTCCACTGATCATGATGCATGATGCACAGACATGATTGTATGCGGTTCCTCTGTTTCAGTGTTTGTGCGTCGGTACCGCATACAGGATCTAGAACGCTACTACTACTACTACTAGATCTACTTGACTGTACATGTACATGTAGCTACTGCATGCACTGCTTGCTGTAGTGTATAAACCATGGGAAACGGCCAGAAACCTGGCCGAAATTCTAACTCCTTAAACGGCTAGTCCAATTGTTCCGAAACCTTTACAGAACAATTTGCCGTGTCCTAACAAGCCACTCTATGTACTTTGCTGTCCAAATTTCCCTTATCTTCATACTTTTTAAGGTGGCAGACTACCCAAAAATTCGCTGAAAATCTAATTTGTAAATTCATATTGAGTGCTACGTCAGTTGAAAGAGCATGAATAGCTGCAAGTTCTCTGAAAATTGTGTCCCGATCTGACCAGCCGTTCAAGAGTTATGGCCGAAAATGTGCCCTTGCAAGGAAAGATTTTTTTGTTGCACGCTGTAATTTGTTGGCAGCACTGTATTTGAATGTGAGCAGACCGTGCGCAACTTGTCGTATCATGGAAACACGCGAAAGTGTGCAATCCAAAAAGTCACGTTTTTTAGCCACGTATTGGGCTGCACGGCGGCGGGCTAAAACCCGCCGCCGTGCAGCAGGACTTTTGCCAGCACCCTCGTGACGTTGCAGATATGTGGCTTGATTATTGTAGTTGACGTTGATTTATAGTGACTTTGGCAAGTTTGAGTCGTGTCAAGAAGTCAGGTAGGATTCAGTACTAGGCACTAGTGGAACGTGAGTGGTAGTCTTTGCCGGTTTCTGAGGGTACCCTGGATTTGGTGTGCAGCGCTGTGGAAATAGGGACCTTTCGCACCCCGCGTACGGATACGAAACGAATGCTGATTCGTCACCTGGGTTCGAGGATTCGTCAGAGTCCCTGCGGAGAACTCGTTTTCACGAATGGAAGCCTCTTCATTCGTGGCACGCTCCGAATCCGTCAGGTACACATTTATTTGGGTAGGTACACATGTTTTGCAAGGTACACATTTTTCCCTTGATTCCATGATCCATGCACGTGTGCGTGTAAAAACCCGTACGCCAAGCTACCGGCGCCCGCGGCCGTATTCGTAGTTGCCATGCACATTTGCATGACGACTTGCGAAACCTGAAATCTGTTTTCAACGAAACGATTACGAGCCGAATCAAACTTTCGTTTCGCATTCGTTTCGTAGCAAATGCGAAAGGTCCCTAATGTCTTGTTGTGGAGTACCAGCACTGGATGTTGTATCAAAGGTACGACCTCGTAGCACGTGCTAAACCTAAAAAAATTCAAAAATTGACTTGGGTCTGTGTGAGTCAGTTAGAAAACGCCCACTCGTTCCGTTGTGACAGATTCCAGGGCCTCGTTGAGGGGCCCTACCCCATCACCCATGCCTTGTTTTAGGTTTGGGTCCCGCGCACGGACAGAATTATTATTTTGATTGATTTTTATTTCACGGATCCTCCAGAGGCAAATAGATGCCTATCGAAGGGAGTCTCCTAAAAGAATGGGCACGAACATGTGAAAAAATTGTAAATGCATTTGTTTGGCTCCTGGGTGGCTCGCACACCGTGGCACTATGCCGGAAATTTGAGTTTTTCCGGCCTGGAAAGCCTGTCAGTGAGGCGCAAGAACTTGTAAATCATTTATTGAGGGCCAGCATAATGGCAGGAGTGTGTGGTCAAAATGTCACTCAAATCCATTGAGAAACACCAAAGTTACGGTCAATTGAATGCCATAATAGGCTGCCCCCTTAAGACCAAAATCTGATTGTAAATCTTTTTGAAATGGACTATAGTGCAGATCAGATGGCAAGCGCAGATCAGCTGGCAAGCGCAGATCAGAGTTAGTGAATCATGTGCACATGTATAGTCTGTATCGGCTATAGAGTGACCGAATATAAGAATATATCGGCTACAGTGATATTGGTACGAAATATCAAAAGCAAAACGTATTTTATCCAGTACAAATATCACTATAACCAATATTATCGGATGTAATGAAACATCGGATATTATGATGGCAACAAAGAATCAAAACATGCACAACACACTATATTATTAGTAATAGGTTTTTCATTTGACCCGACGAGACCACACGACGCTTGCAGACCACAGCACGAACAGTTCACCAGCCACACTCCACGAAAGCAAGTAGTGTTACTCCTGACAAGTCTTGTTTCGTTCCATAAAGTTGACGGGGAACTCATCAGAGGAGAAGCAGTTGTTGAATGAAGGGGTTAAGCTGAATAATGCTATTTTATAGAGAAGATACCGGCGCAAGGTGTAAACACTCAACTAACTCACATATGTGACAAATCAACACAAAAGGAATAGTGCAGAATGGAGGTGTTATGATGTGTTCATTCAACAACTGCTTCTCCTCTGATGAGTTCCCCGTCAACTTTATGGAACGAAACAAGACTTGTCAGGAGTAACACTACTTGCTTTCGTGGAGTGTGGCTGGTGAACTGTTCGTGCTGTGGTCTGCAAGCGTCGTGTGGTCTCGTCGGGTCAAATGAAAAACCTACTACTACTATTTGACGGACCTAATGAAGATGGCAACAAAGAATTAACACTATATTATTATCGGCTATAGTGATAACTTTAAAATACATGTAGCAATAATATCAAAGTCCCTATTTTGTTACTTTCTTCACGTTGCTTATTTTCATAGTGATACATGTACATGCACATAACAGAATTTTTTGTATGGAAATGCGGGCACTGTCAACTATGCAGCATGCTCCTTTGTCAAAACGCCATGCTGGAAGTATTTCCTTGCCTTTCATGTGTCGATCGAAAAATCGATCGTATCGCATATAGTGATGCATCGGTTATAGTGATAAAATCACGGAAATCAAAAGGGTATGCTATAACCGATACACACCGTACATGACTGTAATGGCAGTAATGGACTCGGATGGCAGTGATAAAAATAATAATGGCAGTAATGCCAGAAAAAAGCGAAAAGCGAAAAGCGATCCTGTCAGCTTTTCTATTATTGTGTTCACATGGCGCTACCTAACGACACCGCTATTCAGACACGTTGTCTACGTAGCTACGTACGTTTCTACGTAAGATGCTGGGTACCTGGTCCTGGACCAGGGAGCTACTGCACACGATAGAGAGGTTCCGGGGTACGATTTTCCGTGCCAAAATCCGTATGGGCGCTACGGATTTTTCCAGGGGTGCTCCATACGATTTTTCGGCACGGGGAATCCGTGTGGACTGGCTTTCATACGAACCATGTTTCGTATGGAGACTTTGCGTCATCGGGTGCAGAAAGATTTTTCGCGTACAAATTTGGTACGCGGCAGAGAAGTTGACACCATGCCAAGTGGGGTCTACAGTGAGCAGGAAGAGATCCATCCACCGTGGTGTAGGCACCGACGGATAGCCCCTTCCCAAAGGTGCTCTTTTAATTCGCACTTATTGCAGTGCTTTTCGCGTCCCTCAAAATATGCTGAAAAAGTGCTCTTTTTTCAGTGAAAACAGGCAAAAAGTGCTCTTTTTTCAGTGAAGCATAGCCATGATACATGTTTAGATATGAACCCAAGATGAGAAATTAGTACGCACTCTTCCATTTATGGGTCCTAGAAACAAACCAGGAAGTAAAGTTCACAAAACCCCGCTGTTTACAGCATTCACCAGCGTGTTACCCCCAAAAAAGCGGCGTGCCAACTGCCAAGGCCCATCGCGATATCGAGCACTCGGAAACTGCGATCGTATGCATGACCAAACAGAGTTTAGCACTTCTTAATTCTTCAGCTAAAAAAGCTCAAAAAGGGCGATATTCACCAAAAAACGCAATAAAGGGCGAAAGAAACGGGCTTTTCCAAAAAGGGTCAAAAAGGGCGAAAAAAGGGCGAGCACCTTTGGGAAAGGGCTACCGGCGGATTATGCCGGCATAATTATTACTATAGCTATGAATAGGATGAAGGCGCGTTATGTCCAACAGTTGAAAGTCCTAGAGGCAGTTTGTATACGTATTCATAAGCCTGTTTTGTGTAAGCAAAAAGAGCACATTGTTGCACTGAAGTTGTATTATTATCTCCACGTAGGTTATTTGTATAATTATTACTATTAGCATAATTTGGTGGTTGAAAATTTGGAGCATAATTTGGCATCCTTTCGGAGGTAGGAGCATAACTACATGATTGTACCACAGTTCTAGTATGTAAGCTACACAATTGTGTACAATGCACCTGATCAGTGCTAGTGGTCTGCATGGTAAAGCCTAAAGGGTTCGGAGTACTGTAAACCAGCCATTATTCTAACGAAGCGCATATATAACGATTTCCCCAAATTGACTAGTTTACGAGCACCAAAGGTAACGATTCTCACTCCGCATTCTCAACGTTCTCACTCCGCATTCTCAACGCTCAATAGGACAGTATATGTATCGATTTCTGTATAAGGATTTCTATTTTAACGACAGATTTCTCCTCGTTAACTCAGAGTTAGCACTTTGTTATATTTATACAAAACGTTATATACCGGTATATGGCTTTTACAGTACCCGTGTTTCCTTGAACACCCGCCGCCCCTTGATTACCAGCCGCCCCTTGATTACCAGCCGCCTCTTGATTACCAGCCGCCCCTTGATTACCAGCCGCCCCTTGATTACCAGCCGCCCTTGACTCATAAGCGCCGCCAGTTTCTTTGAACTGAGGGTTAAGCGGGATTCACAGAAGCTTTTTTGCGATGCGACACGCGATGCGACAGGCGCGAAACCGGGAAAACCCCAAATCGCAGCCATGTCGCACTCCACGCAACTGACGCAACTGGGCCACCGCAGAAGTTGAGCTTGGCTCAACTTTTGTGATGCGATGCGATGCGACAAGCGAATTGGCGTACGATTTTGACCTTTTCTACAGCAAAGTTGTACAAAGGTTCAAGAGTTGCCTATAAATTTGTACAAGTTGTATCAAACCGCGCGAATATCATGGTGACGTAGCCAAATCAGCAAGATGTTGTCGCATCACTGACTTCTTCTGTGAATGGTATTTCGCGAGTCCGCATCGCACGCGTCCGTCGCAGATCGCGTTAAGCCCGATTCACAATACAACTTTCTGCGACGCGACACGCGATTTGCGATAGTTGTGACAAGAAACTGCCTGTCGCGAGCTGTCGCAAGCTGTCGCAATGCACCTGTCGCAATGCACCTGTCGCAGAAGTTGAAGAAAGTTCAACTTTTGCGAAATGCGACACGCGACATACACAAATGGAGTACAGTTTCGACCCTGGGTGCACGTGCAGTGCACGTGCATAGTACTACTTGTGCATGAGGATGTCGCAAACATGAAGAATATTGTGAACCGTGTGTCGCTGTCGCAGCTCGTCGCATGTGTCGCAAGTCGCATGTCGCGTCGCAGAAAGTTGTATTGTAAATCGGCCTTTAAAGCGGGATTCACAGAAGCTTTTTTGCGATGCGACACGCGATGCGACGCGATCTGCGACGGACGCGTGCGATGCAAACTCGCGAAATACCATTCACAGAAGAAGTCAGTGATTCGACAACATCTTGCTGATTTGGCTACGTCACCATGATATTTCGCGCGGTTTGATACAACTTGTACAAATTTATAGGCAACTCTTGAACCTTTGTACAACTTTGCTGTAGAAAAGGTCAAAATCGTACGCCAAATCGCTTGTCGCATCGCATCGCAAAAGTTGAGCCAAGCTCAACTTCTGCGATGGCATGCGATGGCCCAGTTTGTGCAGTTGCGTGGGTTGCGACATGGCTGCGATTTGGGGTTTTCCCGGTTTCGCGCCTGTCGCATCGCGTGTCGCATCGCAAAAAAGCTTCTGTGAATCCCGCTTAATTCGTACACAAGAGCAGAGCGGTTCAATTTATACGCTATTTCACAGCTACGAGATGACCTTCAGCTACGACGTCATACTCCTTCACATGCAGCTAGTGCTGCTCTCGGTTCGGACAAAGGACTGTAAGGCGATCTAAAGAAGGGAGCATATCGAATACGCCATGATGATGACCTCTTACAACATAACGAAAAGCAAGACGAGTTATTTTTATCGACCACCAAAAAGGAAAATGGTGCGCGAACAAAGTAAATGGATGAAACGTAAGACGCACGGAGGATTGTTAAATCTACAAAACCAAGAACTCAGATAGGAGAACTTGTCTAGGAGAAAGTGTACACTGACGCTGCGAAAGAAACGAACGCAGAAAGAAAAATCAAACGGGAGAGAAGAAACTTGCGCGTCCTTTTTTATTTTTGCATCCAAAATTGTCAGCGTCGACGTCTTCTTGAAGCTCCTCTACATCATCCTCGTCGGCATGAGGGACTGCTGCTGCTTAACATGCAACTAACTTCCTAGTCGAGCCTCAAGCTCCCTCGCCATGATATTCTTTCCAGTGCAACAGGAAAAGAAATGAAGATGCACTAGCCTACACTACCTACAGCAGGGATTCATCAAAATACCATATATTTGACGACTCCCTGACCTACAGTGTAGCTGGACAACAAAGGTTCAACAGTGCACATCGTATGTGAACTCTACGCATACAGCACGTACATTGTGACATACAACAATTTTCAGGGCCGGCCGCACCCGTTTTGCTAGTTTTGAATACAGGTCGCGGTGGCTGTTCAAGGAAATACGGTAGCCCTTTTCCAAAGATGCTCACCACTTTTTTCGCAACTTTCCGTTGTTTTGGAAGAAATCACCACTTTCCTCATTTTCACAAACAACTACATGTACTTGGCAACTTTTCCCGCAAAGGTGTGCAAAGAAGCGCGCTGGAGGAGACCATCGACTGTGCAAGCTATGGTTATTGCTCTAATAATTAAACAAATGAGGTATATAAAAATTCGACGAGGAGACAATAATTTTAATATGGCAATAAGTAGGACGAGCTGAAGCGACATGTGGACTACTTTATTAACAATGTAAGCGATGGAGACGATGCAAGAAACAACCTAAAGGGTAAGGAAAAATACATGTAAGAAGAAAAAGGGCAATGGAAAAAAAAGATGATTCGAACAAGTTTTCGTACAACACTCTTCAGGAATCACCGTTGTACTAAAGAACAAAATGAGAACAAAGGAAATAATATAGCAATCAAGGTAGGGTGACACGATACAATGACAGCACTAGAATATCGAGGTGCGATTTCTCACATCCTTCCACCCAGTGCGCAATCTGAGAGGCCCAAACGCGGGAGGCCTAGGAAAAACCCATCACCTAGACGGCAGGATAGTTCCCTGCCGCTGTCTGCCGCTCCCCCTCTGACATCTGTGTTGGACGGGCTGGAGCTTGGCAGCTCTTTGGAGGTGCGTGCGGAACCGCCACTGGTGCAGCCCTCGGGTGTGCCTAAGTCTGTGCCTCTGGGTGCTTTGCATGGGGCTGTGCCTCGAGTGGTGACAGCACCTCTGCCTCCCCCTGACCCTCCTCCTTCGAGGTCTGTGTTGGTGGGGAGCACCCGTGGTGGTCGATTTGTCCCACCGGAACCAGAGCTGGATTCAACAGAAAGACCAACAACCATGGCGGCAACAACAACACCAGCTTCACATCCAACAACAACACCAGGTTCACATCCAACAACAACAACAACAACTAATCCACAAAACAAAGCAGCAAATGACAGACCACGGAGATCTACAGCAGATTACAACCGGACCTATGAATTCACGGTAAAAATACAAAGGAAACAATCGGAAAGGACGACGACTGACGTGAAGGCAACGGCATTCAGGGTTGGCGTGGGTGGTGAAGGTGAGACGCAGGACGATGCAAGTGAGGAGGAGAGTCAAACCGCGGTGGATGACGGAGCAGGTTCTGATTCGGACAGTGAGGGAGAAGGTGAGCTGAGTGAGGGTGAGAGGGAGTGTGAGGGTGTGCGCGTGAGTCGAGATTGTGTGCGTCCGTCTCGTAATAACAAGTCTTCAGTATACAATCATTTTTATTTTGGTTTCTAGTACTGACTGTTGTCGTACTTATTCTGATTCCTGTTTTTCTGTTTTGTGCCGTGCTCGTCATGGTTATCTTTTGCAGTTACAAGTTTTGGAAGCTGTTTGTCAGCGCATTCATAAGCCGAATTTGTGTGTCCAGAAAGATAGTGTTATTACCCTAAAATTGTTCAAATAATGTTCTGTTGTGTAGTGTGGCAACGTTGTTGCCACTTGTGCCTAAATGTGTTTTGTCACCTTCTTGTTTATTATTGTTATTATTATCATTCGTTCTCACTTTTTTGTTTTTTGTTGCTGATACACACTTGTCACGCTTAGTTCTTACTTGTATACCCTTGTTTTCTGCACACTTTTGTGAGAAATCGCACCTCGATATTCTAGTGCTGTCATTGTATCGTGTCACCCTACCTTGATTGCTATATTATTTCCTTTGTTCTCATTTTGTTCTTTAGTACAACGGTGATTCCTGAAGAGTGTTGTACGAAAACTTGTTCGAATCATCTTTTTTTCCATTGCCCTTTTTCTTCTTACATGTATTTTTCCTTACCCTTTAGGTTGTTTCTTGCATCGTCTCCATCGCTTACATTGTTAATAAAGTAGTCCACATGTCGCTTCAGCTCGTCCTACTTATTGCCATATTAAAATTATTGTCTCCTCGTCGAATTTTAAATACTTCAGGTTGAGATATAGCCAGACTCAGATAGATATTCTGAACCATGCGCTGAAGTCACGATTTCATTATCGTAGTGTTGCATTTAACGTAGTGTTCCTTAGACGTTGTCTGGACAATGGTGTTTGTCCAGGTGGTGTAGAGAACCGTGTCCGCAGGACCAAAGCTTACCACACGTTAAACATCGAACGCGTATTCATGAAAGACGAGATTGCCCGGTCCTGCGACACTTTGTCAAAGTCACGTTTGCGGTTTAGGTATTTGTATGATCGTGCACGCTGCTTTCTCTCCTCTCACGACTTCTTGAGATTCTCTATGCTCCTTTCGGAAAATGACCAGAAACAACGTATCCATCTAATCACAAAACATGACAAGACCTACAATTGGCTAAGACAGAAAAGATATGGACATGTCACCATCGATCCGGATACCACCATAATTAACATGACATCACTAGAGTTGACCACTCTTCAGAAAGAGCTCCTCTGTCGTGGAACCGATTTCGGGATTCCACCAAAATCAAACAAGAAGGAAGTAATCATGACCGAGTTTGAGCTCTTTTACCGCAAGTTATTACGTTTCAGACCGGTGTCCGAGTCACAACAGTCCATTTGCGCCGCAAAGATCCGGGCAGAGGCCGAGGAACACGCTGATGCATTACCGGATAGAAGAACGTTTTCATTGAAACGCGAACATCTCAAAGCCCTGCATGAGCTACGTAATAACAAAGACATTATTGTCACGCGCCCTGATAAGGGTCGTGCAACTGTTTTAATGAATAAAACTGACTACATCGAGAAGATGTCCGTTATCCTAAATGACACATCAAAGTTCCGTACACTTGGTCCGGTCAAGACCTGTGATCGAACTGAAAAAGTAGAAAAGGATCTTGTAACTTACCTTAAGAAGCTAAAGAATGAAGAACAAATATCAAAACATGAATTCGATCGCATCAAACCGACTGGTACCCTTCGTCCTAGACTCTATGGCCTTCCTAAAATTCATAAACCTACATGCCCTGTTAGACCAATAGTATCCATGACCGCCTCCCCTCAATACTCTATCTCGAAATGGCTGTGCATCTACCTACAGCCTGTTCAAGATTACTATTGCAAACGCACTGTGAAGGATAGCTTCGACTTTGTTGCGAGGCTTCGTGATAGTCCGGTCCCTCTCAATGCACACATGTGTTCCTTCGATGTTGTAAGTCTCTTTACGAATGTTCCTATTGATGAGACTGTTGACATCTGTATGGATGTATTGTACCGTAACGATGATGTTGATACTCCATGGGTATCGGAAGCGGCGTTTCGTCATTTGATGCTGTCAGTTACAACTGGTGTCGAATTTTCGTTCAACGATGTGATGTACAAGCAAGTAGATGGTGTGGCGATGGGATCTCCTCTTGGTCCCGTCCTCGCCAATATATTCGTTGGTTATTGTGAGTGCAAGATCGATGAGTCGCTTTGGCCCGCGTTCTACGTGCGTTTTGTTGACGATTCGTTCACGCATTTTGACAGTGTTGAGAGCAGTGAATTGTTTCTCGATGTGCTCAACAACCTACATCCTTCCCTCCGCTTTACTTGTGAGCACGAGCAGTCTAGTAAGTTGTCATTTCTAGACGTGCTTGTAGAGAAGACTGGCTGTGAAATGTTGACTTCTGTGTATCGTAAGCCTACGTTCACCGGTCAGTACATTGCCTTCGATTCATATTGTTCGTTTCAATACAAGGTCAACTTAGTTCGTAACCTCGTGGACCGTGCGAAACGTATTTGTTCGCCCAGTAAGCAGCATGCCGAGCTCGATTTCCTTCGATCTGTTTTCTTGAAGAATGGCTACCCGGAATTCTTGTTGCGTAAGTTTCTGTCCATGGAGCAGAAACCGAAATCGGTGCTGATTGGTCCACCGCGCTGTCCCGTCTATCTATGTTTGCCATGGAAGGGGCAGGAATCGATCAAAGTGTGTCACGCAGTCAAGTCTATCGTCCGTCGTACTTATTATGCAGTACATTTTGTGCCAGTCTTCACAACAATGCGTGCGTTCACGGTGCGGAAGGACGTCCTACCAACCCTCCACCTCAGTCATGTTATCTACAACTTCGAATGCCGACATTGTGCTAGTCGGTATGTTGGTAGGACTGTTCAGCACCTGAACGCACGTATCAAACAACACACTCCACTTCACATCCTTCCACCCAGTGCGCAATCTGAGAGGCCCAAACGCGGGAGGCCTAGGAAAAACCCATCACCTAGACGGCAGGATAGTTCCCTGCCGCTGTCTGCCGCTCCCCCTCTGACATCTGTGTTGGACGGGCTGGAGCTTGGCAGCTCTTTGGAGGTGCGTGCGGAACCGCCACTGGTGCAGCCCTCGGGTGTGCCTAAGTCTGTGCCTCTGGGTGCTTTGCATGGGGCTGTGCCTCGAGTGGTGACAGCACCTCTGCCTCCCCCTGACCCTCCTCCTTCGAGGTCTGTGTTGGTGGGGAGCACCCGTGGTGGTCGATTTGTCCCACCGGAACCAGAGCTGGATTCAACAGAAAGACCAACAACCATGGCGGCAACAACAACACCAGCTTCACATCCAACAACAACACCAGGTTCACATCCAACAACAACAACAACAACTAATCCACAAAACAAAGCAGCAAATGACAGACCACGGAGATCTACAGCAGATTACAACCGGACCTATGAATTCACGGTAAAAATACAAAGGAAACAATCGGAAAGGACGACGACTGACGTGAAGGCAACGGCATTCAGGGTTGGCGTGGGTGGTGAAGGTGAGACGCAGGACGATGCAAGTGAGGAGGAGAGTCAAACCGCGGTGGATGACGGAGCAGGTTCTGATTCGGACAGTGAGGGAGAAGGTGAGCTGAGTGAGGGTGAGAGGGAGTGTGAGGGTGTGCGCGTGAGTCGAGATTGTGTGCGTCCGTCTCGTAATAACAAGTCTTCAGTATACAATCATTTGGTTTCTAGTACTGACTGTTGTCGTACTTATTCTGATTCCTGTTTTTCTGTTTTGTGCCGTGCTCGTCATGGTTATCTTTTGCAGTTACAAGTTTTGGAAGCTGTTTGTCAGCGCATTCATAAGCCGAATTTGTGTGTCCAGAAAGATAGTGTTATTACCCTAAAATTGTTCAAATAATGTTCTGTTGTGTAGTGTGGCAACGTTGTTGCCACTTGTGCCTAAATGTGTTTTGTCACCTTCTTGTTTATTATTGTTATTATTATCATTCGTTCTCACTTTTTTGTTTTTTGTTGCTGATACACACTTGTCACGCTTAGTTCTTACTTGTATACCCTTGTTTTCTGCACACTTTTGTGAGAAATCGCACCTCGATATTCTAGTGCTGTCATTGTATCGTGTCACCCTACCTTGATTGCTATATTATTTCCTTTGTTCTCATTTTGTTCTTTAGTACAACGGTGATTCCTGAAGAGTGTTGTACGAAAACTTGTTCGAATCATCTTTTTTTCCATTGCCCTTTTTCTTCTTACATGTATTTTTCCTTACCCTTTAGGTTGTTTCTTGCATCGTCTCCATCGCTTACATTGTTAATAAAGTAGTCCACATGTCGCTTCAGCTCGTCCTACTTATTGCCATATTACAATGAGGTATAGTTGATGTTTGGTCATGGTGGAAGGAGAGGTGGCGCTACGGGAGAGATGAGCTGATTATTCCCAGGGTGAGGGTGACATCGGTTGGACGAGTATGACGATTACGAAGACAGTTGAACATGATAATTTTCAAAGGTAACTCAAAATAATTTGGCAATGAAAATTACAAAAGTAATCAACTAATGATTGGAAGAAGTCATGTTTTCTCCTTTCCATGTTGATCTCTAGCTTGCATGGTCATCTTGGTATGGGGATATTCATGTATTTTGTTGTACTAATGGCCACTTGCAAGTACGAAAAGGCACAATTTCCCGACGTTTCAGGCTCCATAAGTGCAACAAAGTGAATGTGTATCCCCACGTGCCAAAGCATAATATGAAGATTTTGCGAGCATAATGCGAGAATCCATGAAAGCATAATTCCATGATTTCGCGAGCATAATCCGCCGAAGCCTACCGTGGTGTCCCACAAGGCTCCTCGATGTCTCCCGTCCTTTGGTTTCTCTATATGGCGCCCATCTTCGATGACCTAAAGCTGCCTAACCTAGCAATGCATTTAAGTCTGCTCACTAGATTCACCATCACCTGTCCCTTCCATGCTTCTCCGTCTTGACCATGACTTTTCTTCTTTTCTTCTTTTATCCACCATGGTTGGTTAACACCCACATCTCCCGTACTGGCTGATTTTCTTTTCATGCCATGAGGTGTTGTCTACATAATGATAATAATAATAATAATTTGAAACTAGTGTTCAATACGAAAAAGGACGACTGACAACACATTATTCAGACATTACAACGGGAACAGGTAGGTTGGTGGAACAACATTAATTTTATTAGAGACGGGACAAGAGACTAAGGCTGTGTTTACATGAGAAATTTCAACCCGGGTCGAGTTCAGCCCGGGTTGAAAGTCTGTACGATAGACAAAAGAGGTGAGCGTTTACATGAAGTCAGTTGACCCGGGTCAAATACTGATATGCCGCCAAAAGTCCACTTCTACAGTCCTGTATGGTCACGTGAATCCGTTCGCGCGAAATTTGCATCTGCAGTGCAGTTGAAACCTGGCGCGAGATACGCACAGAAGTACGTTTGTACGATTTTCTTGACCCGGGTTGATTTCAACCCTCCCCTTGGGGGGAGGGTTGAAATCAACCCGGGGCGAAATTTCAACCCGGGTCAAGCGCAATGCGTCATGTAAACGCGCAATTCATTTTATGCACATGGCGGGTTGAAATCTGACCCGGGTCGAACTCAACCCGGGTTGAAACGCCTCATGTAAACACCGCCCAAGACGAACGAAACGACTACATGGTGATTATTGAAGAGTGAGAAAAGAGAGCCAGAGATGGCAAGATAAAGGGCCTGGATAGCTATGGCAAATATGGGCGCGCAAGAAGCTACCCAGGCCAATGGAACAAAAGGAGACAAAAGGTGAGTACGCAAGTGCATGGAGGCCAGCTAGAAAAGGTACGGGAGGAGGTACCTAACACTAGGGCGGTGTTTACATGAGGCGTTTCAACCCGGGTTGAGTTCGACCCGGGTCAGATTTCAACCCGCCATGTGCATAAAATGAATTGCGCGTTTTAATGACGCATTGCGCTTGACCCGGGTTGAAATTTCGCCCCGGGTTGATTTCAACCCTCCCCCTAAGGCTGTGTTTACATGAGAAATTTCAACCCGGGTCGAGTTCAGCCCGGGTTGAAAGTCTGTACGATAGACAAAAGAGGTGAGCGTTTACATGAAGACAGTTGACCCGGGTCAAATACTGATATGCCGCCAAAAGTCCACTTCTACAGTCCTGTATGGTCACGTGAATCCGTTCGCGCGAAATTTGCATCTGCAGTGCCGTTCAAACCTGGCGCGAGATACGCACAGAAGTACGTTTGTACGATTTTCTTGACCCGGGTTGATTTCAACCCTCCCCTTGGGGGAGGGTTGAAATCAACCCGGGGCGAAATTTCAACCCGGGTCAAGCGCAATGCGTCATGTAAACGCGCAATTCATTTTATGCACATGGCGGGTTGAAATCTGACCCGGGTCGAACTCAACCCGGGTCAAGCGCAATGCGTCATGTAAACGCGCAATTCATTTTATGCACATGGCGGGTTGAAATCTGACCCGGGTCGAACTCAACCCGGGTTGAAACGCCTCATGTAAACACCGCCTAAGGGGAGGGTTGAAATCAACCCGGGTCAAGAAAATCGTACAAACGTACTTCTGTGCGTATCTCGCGCCAGGTTTGAACGGCACTGCAGATGCAAATTTCGCGCAAACGGATTCACGTGACCATACAGGACTGTAGAAGTTTTTTTTTTTTTTTTTTTTTTTTTTTTTTTTTTTTTTGTAGTAAAAGCCTCTTTTACGGGCGAACAAAACACAATTTGCCATGGCGGAAGGATTGAAAACAAATCACATAATGATGACGTCGCATGTGATCAGACAGCAAGAGAAGCATAGCATAGTCCGCACAATCACGGGGCAAGGCTCAACGGGACACCCTAGCCTCCACGACAGCCAGGGAGGCACAGCCATCCATTGGAGGCTGCCAAACTCGGCGAGCCCCACGCAGACACATGACACTCGAACGCAGCAGGGCGAAAGACAGCCTGCAGCGGAGGTGGGCAATTAGCACAGAATACGCCTCCCTCCCACGTAGCGACTGGAGATGTGCAATCCGGCTCACCAGTGCAGCGGCACCCTTGCCGCATCCTCCGGTGGAAGAGAGCACAAAGGGGAGAAAAGTGGATCGCTCCACTTCTCGGACTCTCCGATCATATCGACGCCGTTTCTCTTGCTCATGGTGCCGGTAGCAGCCAGAGAGAGAGGAGGTGCGGTTCGAAGACGCATAAGGGTTGAACACCCGTACATCAATAAAAGTGCGTTCGAACCGACCCCCCCCCCCCCAAACTCCACTGGCCACCACATCCAAACGAGCTTGATCCTCGGTTGATGCTGACCGGAGCTGAAACTGCTCCCCAGTCAGGGGTTGGAGATGTGGCTCCACTGCGACGTTGTGGGCGACACCCTTCAATGAGCTTGCCAGTATGTCACGCACCTCGTTGTGGCGGATCGAGGGGAACCCACCGAAAGGACAGGACAAGGCGTGAGCAGTGGTGAATGCCTTCTCGCAAACACAGGTGGTGGGCAGGCGAGAAGGCGTCCAACCGTGACGGAGGCAGAGGCCATCCCGGAATTCCCCCTTCGACAAAGCGAAGCCATGGCGAGCGATGGGTCGGCAGGTAAGCCAGCTTGATGCTCCCTTCTCCTCTGCCAGACTGATAGCGAGATCGAATTCGCTGTGTTCGGTGCGGAACGTATCGGCAGCTATCTTCATTGCCTTTCTGGCCTCAGAGCGAGCCTGACTCTTGGCCCTGCGGACACAGGCAAGAGCATCATCGAGGTGCTCTTCTTGCGCCATGATCTTGTCGTACAGCGCAGTGGTGATTAGCCTGGAGGTGCCGTACTGTGAGCCAAAAGTGGCAGGGTTGGCCACGCCGAGGCCTCCATGCCGGCAGGGGAAAGTGAGCAAAATGCGTTCAGCTTCACTGGGCGCCGTCCGTCCACTAATGGCAGGGATTAGGCGGCGGTGGATGATGTCCTCCAGGGGTGCCAGCTGTTCTGCAGCACCATCGAGAACCCGACACAGGAAGGACCACCGGTGTTGGAGGCTGTTCACCAGTGCAGAGTAAGCTGCTTGAGGCTGTGACCGGGCGAAATCTGTCAGCTTGCACAGCTCCTGCGACCAGGTGGCCACCTTGGAAGCCACAAACTCCTGCACAAACTGATCAGTTCCGATGGCTGATCCAAGGTGACGGCACCCGTCAGTGGTGATAGACACACCCGTGCTGGCGAAGATGGTCTCGGCTGCCTCTAGCTTGTCCCGCTTGACGACGAGGACGGACTTGCTGGGGTTAATGAAATACCCGAACGCCGGCCCATCCCCGACGAGTCGGTCCCACCACTGGCGGAGAGGGTTGAGCCCGCCACCCGCGGACGAGTCATCCGCATACCAGCTCTGGCGTGTTCCTGGGGTTGCCACTCTGCGCACCAGGGGGAGTACCCCCAAAGCGTACATCGGCATAGCAAGAGGATCTCCCTGCGTTGTTCCTTCTCGCGATAGGAGGCACTCCCCGTCCACGAATAGGCGGGCCGGCTGACGGTAGCAGTTTACGATAGCGGGTGTGATGGCTGGACAGAGGTGCGCTACGTTGCGCATACATGCTTCTCTGTTAAGGCGATTGAACGCATTGGATGCATCCGCCATAAGCACAGCGTCAACGTCTTCTTCATGGAACGTGTCGTGCATGGCGTGAATGGCCGCCTCAATGCCACATTCCTGGCGGACTGTAGAAGTGGACTTTTGGCGGCATATCAGTATTTGACCCGGGTCAACTGTCTTCATGTAAACGCTCACCTCTTTTGTCTATCGTACAGACTTTCAACCCGGGCTGAACTCGACCCGGGTTGAAATTTCTCATGTAAACACAGCCTTAAGGCGGAGGCAGAAATATTACAAAAAATGTATTATCTACGCATGCATCTACGCGAGAGTCACCACTAGCCAATTAGGACATGTGTCAAAGTATTGAACGTTTTCGTTCCCTTCTTGTCAAAATACTACAGGGAATGATGGAAATAAGCTAAAAGACTACAACTATAAGGAAAAGAAGTAAAACGGGTACAAAACGTACCGCGTAGTACGTTTGTTGTACAATTTTCCAGACCACGCGACTCATGGATAATGAGAGGTTACCTTTCCAAGTTACCTTACCTTTCCGTTTTCACAACTGTACGTGCGTTCACGGTGAGGAAGGATGTCCTACCAACCCAACTCGCATCTAAATTGGTATACCAATTTGAGTGCCGACAATGCGGTAGTCGGTACGTTGGTAGGACTCTTCAACATCTGAACGCACGTATCAAGCAGCACGTCCCACTGCACATGCTGACTGGCTCGGCACGGGCACTGCGACCCAAACGCGGCATGCCACCTAAGAACCCTCGATCACAGCCATCGTTAGCACAATTGCCGTCGACGGCAATAGTGCCTCCATTACCCGTATCGAGAGCCGTGGAGATGGATAATGTGCACATTGTCACCACAACACAATGCACCATAGCAACACAAGAGAGTACGCCACAACAACATCCAGCTCTAGACCAAAGTGCAATTAGTTCCTCACCCCTGTTGCACTTAGCTCTCACTTCACTTCTATTGTCTCACGCGTTTGCTGTGCGTTTGCTGTGCAGTGAAACCGAGACCCTAGGTCGGTGGAGCACATCAGACCCCGTCACCACGTCCACGATTCATGCCTGCGATGCTGCACCGCTGCTTTGCATGTCTTGAAGTAATTGATTTTTTGAATCTCAGGGGGTGGTCGACGTTTTTGGTGCTCCTCGGAACAGCTTTCCGGGAGCCCCCCGCAGCAGTTTTACCCTTCTACCTTTGTCCTTGCTGAAACTAAGAATGTCCCTGGACCAGAACCTTGATCTTGCCCTGATCGGGTACCAGGAACTAATCGCCATCGCTGAACGCAAGTCCCTGGACTCCCCTTCGAGCCTCGCCCGGCCAGAGCTGGTGCAGGCACTGCGGAAGCACGGCGTTGGAGGGAAGCCCGTCACTGACACCGGTACGTCGTGGATTAATGACTCTAAGCTAGATAGCCTTGCTAACACTATCCAGGCCTTGGCGGGGGAGATTGCCTCCATGAGGGAGGACAGGGATAGCATAATTTTGTCCTTGAAGCTGGAAATTTCGGAGCTGAAGGGGGAAGTGCAACAGCTTCACCAGCAGCAGTACAATGGTTCATCCAAGCCCGTACACTGCGACACTCCAGACATGCAATCCCGTTGTACTCGTACAGTGAGTACGAATAGCACACAGCCAGAAGAGGATGCACGCACTCTACACAGCAGGTCAACTAGCACTAGCAGGGCCACCGTACCTAACACCAACCACATGGAACGCAGGAACATACCCGTACACACTGGTAGAAATGCAACAACTGGGGGCGCACTTACAACAGCAGGCGCCGGTGGTGCACCAGTACAGCCCACATGTACTCAGGGTGCTGCTGGGAGCACAGAAGGCGATCCCCATCAGAACAACTGGCAAGAACAGCGGCGAAGGAGCAATAAATCAGCGGCCCACAGCGATCCCATTGCCCGGGCAACAAAATCCAAAGTTGTGTCTGTCTACAGAAAAATGGCCACAGAAAACCCCAACCCCAACACACTCACTGGCACACATCTTCCCAAGCGATGTGCCTTCTTTGTCGGGAATGTTAGCCCTGGAAGTAAGGCACAGTCCATTGTCACCTGGTGCGCTGATAGGGGCGTTGATGTATACGCATGCACAATTGCCGAAACCCAATACTTTGGTACCTGCTATGCACGCGTTTCTGTCGCGGAAGAGTTTGAGCAAACGCTGCTTGACAAGGAATTCTGACCCGACACCATTGCGCACACCGTCCGCAAATGGCGCTATGCCGACTCCGCTAGCAAGTGATGGGTCCTCGGTCCAGTTGGTGGGGCCACACCTCAGCCATACTATTCCGCATGTGTTTTGATTTGCACCAAAAAACAAAGCATGATAATAATTTGAAACTCGGATGTTGAGCCATAAATAAATGTAAAAGAGAAAAGGACATATGGATACGAGTTTAGAGTAACTCTCCATCACTGTAACATGATACTATATACAGTCAGAAAGTGCAATAACTAGGCACAAAACTGACAGAGTACTGAGACATTCGACGTCCTGACACCTAACTTTAACACATCTCCGTAGCGCTAACCGACAGCCTTCCAACTTGGAAGGTTCAAGGTTATGGAAAGACCAAAGAGGGGAAGGCAAGCGCAACGAAAACGAGCAAAAGCCACAGTCCCAACGGAACAAAGAATGTCGATTGTTACTGGACGATGACGAGACCAGTACGATATTTGACAAAGCGGTCTAACTACAATTCGAAGCAGTCAGGGCCGGCGGAACCGGTCAGGCTGGTCCGGCCATGGCCGGACCGCTTTCCCAGCTGGATGGTCCATGTGATTCGTGCAAACCCGGTGTAAAAAAATCCAGAGGTACATGACTCGACTCGACTGTACTGCCGACGTGTGATGTGCTTCGAAGTAGCTCAGGACTCCGTGCCCGCACTGTATGGCTGATATGGATAAAAAAAGTTGTGTTTGTGTTCTTTTACTATAATTATTTTCTGCATTTTCTGGAGCCTTAGAAGTTAGAGATGCCCAAATTCGCTCTATTTCACGTACATTTTAAATATTTCTCCCGGGGGACGTCCCCCGGACCCCCCTCAAAGGTTGGCCGGTGTAAACGCGAAAACGGTTCCTCCGCGAAAATGGTTCCAGGCATACACCGGTTACCCCCTGGAACCGTTTTCGCTAGCGAAAACGGTTCCACCCTAGCCGCGAAAACAGTTCCTCCGCGAAAACGGTTCTTCCACACATTTCCTGCATCTATGGCCCTCTTGGAACCGTTTTCGCGGATGGGGTCTCACCGCGAAAACGGTTCCAGCTAGCCGCGAAAACGGTTCCTCCGCGAAAACGGTTCCACACATTTCCTGCATCTATGGACCGTTTTCGCGGATCGACATGCATCCGCGAAATCAGTTCCCAATCATGAGTTGTGCTTTCGGTTTTTTTCTTCAAAACGTCCTGAAGATGTCTTCTCTTGGTGGTAATCGGGCGTGTTACGACGAAGTCTTGCAAGCGTTGCCTGCAAACGCCTGCCTCGTTTCCTGCGGACGCGAAGAGGCGTAGAGCAATAAAACGCTTTGCAGTCAACTTCGTCTTGGATCGTGGGGTCCTTTTTCGCCAAACAGATGAAGGCCTACCACAATGGATCACAGACGACGGCCAACAAAAGGAGATCTTGCATCCATGCCACTCGCATGATATGTCTGGTCACCTTGGCCGTGATAAGAGAGGAGGAAGGTCTGTGAGAGGTGAGTAACTATTACTTGGATTTATTTATTTTCAGTCTCAAATCAGTGAAAGTCGAGAGGATGGTACAGTGTAGTGTGTGGTGTAAGTAAGGGAGTTAGTGCACCACATTTAATTATTATTACTTTCAACCGTCTTCATGAAGGCCCACACACAAAACTGACCACAACTGACAAGGCTTCTGTTGGCATATCAGTACAGTAATTGACCCGGATTAACTCACTTCATATACATGTAAGCACGCACCTAATTTTCCACCATACATGACCGTACAGACTTTCAACCCGGGTTGAAAATTCTCATGTTAACAGAGCCTAAGGCCCGGGTTCCACTGTGGCTCCGCGGTACATGCAGCGGAGCAGCGCGGTTCCAGCGGAAGAAGCTGATGTAAGTTGACCTTGCCCAGTGCGTATTTTATGCACTTTTCATGAGTGCGTCGTGAGCTTTCAACCTAATCTTTGTAGCATGCCCAAAAAGTAGTTTGTTTGTTTGTGTTTTCCTTTAGCCTACTTGTCCTTCCTCCGATGTGGATTGCATGGTAACTGGCGCCAAAAAAATGGGTACAATTGGTGGGTACCTCCTCGTGGTTGTATCTGGTAACCATTGTAGCACGCCATAGAAGTCTTGAATGCATCTATCGTGTGTTACATTGGGCTAAATCCCACCACTTTCTTAGGCTTTCACTTTCAGACAGTGATGTGTATTTAGGACCTAGCATTTGCTTTGTTCATATTGTAGTTATATGATTCTTAGGTATGTGTATGGGATTGAGGCCTTTGGCCTCTGGTTGGTGGATCTGATCTATCCTCCCCACAGTTTAGGAGCCGCATCTGACGCCTGATCATGGGGTGGTGGCGTCCCACTGAAGCGGAAAGGTGGTTCTTGACCAGGGAGTTGTACGACTCCTTGTTCTTGACCTACCCGGTACGCGAACCCGTCGAATTTATTTATTTATTTAATAGGTATGTGTATGATGTGCTTCTGTGTCTTCTGACTGTAACTTTATTTTAACTCTGAAAGAGCAGATTTGATCCTTTATGACTCCTTCATTTTCGACACATTCTCTGTACTGGACACATTGTTGCAATTATTCTATGTAAAATAGAAGAAAAACACTAGGGAACGAGCTATGAAGCAATTATCCACGACTGTAACAAGATAATAGGCAGAAAGTGCCATAACAGGGCACACAACTGACAGGCTACTGAGACATTCAGTTTTGTGCCCTGTTAGCGCACTTTCTGACTGCTTATTATCTTGTTACAGCCATGGATAGTTGCTTCATCACTCGTTCCATAGTGTTTTTCTTCTATTTTACATTTGTATCCGAGCAATTATTGTACATTTCCTTTATATTTAAACTCGGATACTGAGCCAGTTATAAATGTAAAAAAGAGAAGAAATACAGGAGAACGAGTTATGCAGCAACTATCCACTATAATATTTGGTGTCTTTCTTTATTGGTAAAGTACGGTTTTCTACTTCTATACGTTTGAATGGCGTTGTGACATGCATAGTCATGTATATCTGGTGTGGATGCATGTACATTTTACAGAAGGGTGTATGCATGTACCGTAATGTCGTGTATTGTGTATCAGGCTTATACTTCAACCAGGTATTTATTTGTATGTCAGCATGGAAACCAGGCTTCTATTGACTATACAAGACAGGCTTTTTAAATACAAGACACTAAAGTATGCACGTTGTACAGGTGTCCATAACCCAGTGGGTGTGAACATCCCCGGTTGGGTGTTCATTGGGTGGTATACATGTACGTTCACATTAGACCAATTTAGTCCAATAATCAATGGAAGACAAACCGCCTTTCCAGATTCATCACATTGTATAGAGCTAATAACAACTACTACTGTAGTAGCTATTAGCAAGCATTACAATTACAATAATTCTCAATCAAATTTTCGGCCAGGAGCCATCATCAGGATTGAGGAGAAAAAACAAGTGAGGTGGACCTATAACAGGCAACACAAAGTGAAACGAAACTACACCGTGATAAAATTGCACCATCCTTTTGGCGCAGGCACACACACACACATACCCATGCACATGCCAAAACACTGAGACACCCACTCATACTCACACTCGCACCAACACTCACTCACACAAGCTCACACTCCAAATCACACCCAAACACGTGTAACTACAGTCCATTCATTGGAAACTGGCACCCTAACTTTTTGGTGTCTCTCTCACATAGTTTTAGATATCGTGAAAACAACAGTACATCCTGCATTGTGTGACCCGTGCAATTACTCCTTGCCACATTTGAGGCCAGAAAAGTCCAAGAACAGGGAAATAGAAATTCAGCCAGGTTTTACAAAATTAGGACAGGTATGCCGTGGCAAAATGTATGGAGAAGCAGATCCAAAACCCAGATTTTTGAGATTTAAAGTGGGTTTTTGATCCTCAATTCGGCCCAAATCCGACTTTCAAAAGCCAGCGGGCCAGTTTCCGATGAATGGACTGTAAAGACACACACAAAAAATACCAATGTGCCTGAAAACAAGGTGTGAATAGTGGTGGGACTATGACAAAAGAAAAGGAGATGAGATTCCGTCGCCAAACTGCACATACACTACAACATTGTGCTGAACTACCGGTATATTATAACAATGGGGTGAACAAGCACACATGACAACAGGACAGGACAGTGGCAACATAAACAATGATCATCATCCAATTTTTCACATTGTCAATTGTCAAGCAACACCCAGCCACGATCACGGTTCACCTTAGGATGGTGTCTGGAGATGTGGATTGCCTCCCTTATCCGGCGGTTCACGTATGACACTTCCGTTGCGAGTATGGATGGTGATGTGAAGGGAATGAATGGCGCTGTGGATGGATGTTGTAGTGGTTGGTGCAATGCGCAGTGCTCTCCCCCGGGCTTCTGCGGTGCACAGGCTCTCGCTTCTCGGTAATGTTCCTGGACTCGCTCCCTGACACACTCCGTCTCTCCCACATACTCCTCTCCACACAGTAATTCTTGTGTCGGGATAAGTCATTCGGACAGCGAAAGTCACAGCCGCAGACACACACCCTCACCCACACACAAAGCAGGTAGCGTGATTACAAAGCTATGCATGTGTTGCCGACAAAGTTACGAAGGTAGAGCTTGTTCTCATGACAACACTTGGACACCAGCTCTGACCTCTTGTAGAGGGAGCGGGTCCCAGGCAATCTCTAGCTTTCTGGCCAGACACAGACACAGCCAAGACGTTAGAGTATGGTGCAGCTCCACCAGCTCCACTAAGTTCTTCACGTAGGCGTACAAGATGCATGACTTGAGGAGTTCTTCACGTAGGTGTACTGCATGGATCATTGGATGGCTTGATAAGTGCTGACGGTGATTCACATCCAGAAATCAAATCCAGATCTCCATACTTCAGCTAGCCATGTACTGAAGTACTAGCTGTACAGGTTAATATCTCACAAACTACCAGTATGCTAAATGTCTCGGCCATCTGTATTGACTCTCTATAAGTCTATTGTATAAGCGATACGAACGTTGTCGATGATTTGCATCTACAAACCAAATCGAGATGTCCATCAATGTTCAGGTAGCCATGTACTGAAGTACCAGCTGTATAGGTTCTCACAAATCCTGCTAAATGTCTCCAAGCCAAGTGCCAGCAGTACAGCTACTGAAAAATTGTAAGGTCTGAGAGGAAAGCCATAAAATAAGAATTCTCACAAACTCTCATTTATTAATTATCTCGGCCATCGCGAGAGATTCTCTACAAAGGCAATGGAAAGCAACAGTCACAAACTCTCATAAATACCTCGGCCATCGCGAGTGATTCTCTACAAAGGCAATGGAAAGCAACACTGCCAACAGTCACAAAAGTCTTCGAATAGTTTCTCAGTACTGGAGCAGTCAAGTCTGTACACAGACTGGAGCCTGGAACCGTTTTCGCGGATGATCCCAGTTGCTGCAGTCCGCGAAAACGGTTCCACAGTAGACAGTGGTCGCAGTAGCCTGGAACCGTTTTCGCGGATGGTCCTACACCAGAAAATTAATCCCTGAAACCGTTTTCGCGGCTAGCCCGGCTAGTCATAGATCAGAAATTAGTGGGCTGTGGATTCCAGGGGGAAACCGGTGTATGCCTGGAACCATTTTCGCGGAGGAACCGTTTTCGCGTTTACACCGGACCACTCCCAAACTCCTTCCTCCGGCCCTGAGCAGCAAAGCAACACACCACCCAACTTGGGTGGGTCATAAATATCAAAGATAAGTAAAGAAAGGGAAGCTTTGCGAAAACGAATTGTACAAGCCGAAAGCCAAACTCCTACAGTACTCCTCATGCATGACATTGTGATGGACTAGTTGACTACAAAACAAGTTGTTTCACACGACGTACTTTTCGCCGTATGGTTCGTGACGGCTCATCAGGTGTGCAATTTGAAACTCGGACGTTGAGCCATAAATAAATGTAAAAGAGAAAAGGACATATGGATACGAGTTTAGAGTAACTCTCCATCACTGTAACATGATACTATATACAGTCAGAAAGTGCAATAACTAGGCACAAAACTGACAGAGTACTGAGACATTCGACGTCCTGACACCTAACTTTAACACATCTCCGTAGCGCTAACCGACAGCCTTCCAACTTGGAAGGTTCAAGGTTATGGAAAGACTAAAGAGGGGAAGGCAAGCGCAACGAAAACGAGCAAAAGCCACAGTCCCAACGGAACAAAGAATGTCGATTGTTACTGGACGATGACGAGACCAGTACGATATTTGACAAAGCGGTCTAACTACAATTCGAAGCAGCAAAGCAACACACCACCCAACTTGGGTGGGTCATAAATATCAAAGATAAGTAAAGAAAGGGAAGCTTTGCGAAAACGAATTGTACAAGCCGAAAGCCAAACTCCTACAGTACTCCTCATGCATGACATTGTGATGGACTAGTTGACTACAAAACAAGTTGTTCCACACGACGTACGTTTCGCCGTATGGTTCGTGACGGCTCATCAGGTGTGCAATTTGAAACTCGGATGTTGAGCCATAAATAAATGTAAAAGAGAAAAGGACATATGGATACGAGTTTAGAGTAACTCTCCATCACTGTAACATGATACTATATACAGTCAGAAAGTGCAATAACTAGGCACAAAACTGACAGAGTACTGAGACATTCGACGTCCTGACACCTAACTTTAACACATCTCCGTAGCGCTAACCGACAGCCTTCCAACTTGGAAGGTTCAAGGTTATGGAAAGACCAAAGAGGGGAAGGCAAGCGCAACGAAAACGAGCAAAAGCCACAGTCCCAACGGAACAAAGAATGTCGATTGTTACTGGACGATGACGAGACCAGTACGATATTTGACAAAGCGGTCTGATAGTAAATTTTGTGACTTGAGCGATAACCGGAGACCACACTGTCAGTGCATCTTAATTGCACTGTTCTAGATTGCACAGTATCAGCATTAGGCCACACGTTTTTTCTATGTTTCTCGTCACCCGCGTGCATACGATTCAGGAGTCTGGAAGAAAAAGAAACTGTGCTACACTGTGGGGACCATGTGCAGCCTGGCCTGGCCTGCGCGACACATGATGTTGTTGGAGTTGACTCTTCCATTTTCTCCACCTCCTGTGGTGTCGGCAAATGAGGCGGAGGCTCTGTGGGTGGGAGCTCTACTGGGGTTTGATCCACAGCACGTTGGTACATCACGTGGGTTAATGACTTAATGTCACCACTCAGTGGTGGCTGATTTACATGTTGGATCGATTTGCCATGTAGCACTCGTCTGGCATCCGGGCAATGCATTCATTTCCACGGTGCCTCTTTGTCGATTTTGTCCATAGACCCCACAGGCACACTGAGCATTTGTAGCTGAAGTAGGTCCTGAATGCTATTATCTTTTACTGTGTGCACCGTTGTCATTCTGTATCCAATGTAGGTACCACAGCCTGGCGTTATTCTCCGTTGACAATAGATCCCTGCAAAGTGTACTTGACTGGCTGCACCTGTCTAACACGACTGCAACCAGCAGCTGGAGTGGGTGAGTGTAAACTGAATAACCTACCGTTATGCCGCGTATTCCTGCTTGGAAGCGGAAGGATTTTTTCCAACCGTGCTGCGACCCACAGTTAATTGGGAACTCGTGGCCTGGCATGAGTAATACATGGATGTGGCAAATGGGATTGAGGCCTTTGGCCTCCGGTTGGTGGATCTGATCTATCCTCCCCCACCGTTTAGGAGCCGCATCTGATGCCTGATCATGAGGTGGCGTCCCACGGAAGCGGAAACGTGGTTCTTGACCAGGGAGTTGTACGACTCCTTGTTCTTGACCTGCCTGGTACGCGAACCCGTCGATTTGTTTCTTATGCCGCGTATACAAACCAGGTTTGGTGGCTAGGCTTCTAACATTAATTGCCTATGCAAAATCCACAATAATACATGTGTATGTCAACTGCCTTTCTTGTAGTAAGTGAAGAACTGTTTTTAGTTTAAACTACTTTCAGACATCACAGGTACATGTACGTCGTGTTACAGTGTGTTAAGCTTTGTTCGGTAGCGATAGTGAGAGCAGGCTGGAGTTGTCATTATACATTATTGTCCACACTCGTGACCATAGATTGTCGTGGATAGTCAGGCAAACTGACTTTTACTCTCCTCTAGTGTATATATGCCTGTTGTATGACAAATATGTGGATAACTTTTAGCGATGCCAGGAATTTTCTAGTATAGTTTATACGTCTGCGTCGTCAAGAGTACATAACCCCCGAAGAGTGTAACTCCACTATGGGTGCTGTGCTGACATAGTATCCCAAGTTAACGTCTTTTTTATGATGCAATGCTCAGTGTACACGTATGATCAGACGTATCCTGGAACTGTGGTTTGACAAATCTCTCCTTTTCCTGTACAAATTCATGCAAGGAAACATGTGTGATACTTTGATACCCTGTAGAAACGTCGTAAATCACTCGTGCGAGGAGCAGTGCATCATGGAAATGATGTCAACTTGAAATTCTGTCATGACAGCAGTGTATGTGGGAGTTGCACACTCTTGGGGGGTTATTAACTCTTGACATCGTCCACACCAGTCTAAAAGAACACAGGACAAATGTAATGAACCAAACGTTTGTGCCAGGAATATTTGAAATATTCGAATATGTACATGTTCCTGCACGAGTATGAAAGCAGTACGGTCAACCACTTGAATATAGCCATGGCAAGGTTGCATGACCGTGGCAGTGTAAACCCAGGTTTACCGTGAATTTGGAGTTGCCGTTGGTCACGTTTCACGAAGACATGCCACTTCATTTAAAAAACTGATCCCAGCAGAAATGTCTGCATGTTCGTGTTTGGGGGGGGGGGGGGGGGGGGGCGATCTGGGGAGAAATGAACAATGTCGTCTTGAAAAATATATCGGTATTTACGGATGCCTCCATTGTGTAACTCTTTGTCTGCTATTCTGATAACGGTGACGAACACTTCTGATTGGGCATGGCGTGGTACTGCTTTGTCTGATTTGTTGCTTTCATGTGCTGCATGGTGTTCAAAGCACATGCCCATTACCCGGAGTCAGTGCCCGTCAGTGGTGTAACTACCATTCTCATCAAACATCACAAGCTGCTTGGAGTTCCAGTTTTGACGAAACTTGCTGGTCTCTAGGATTCTTAATCCTAGTATTTGCTTCCTACACCAGCCACAGTGTTTTTCTTCCCTCGTTCCTTTTTCATCCTTTTTCTTTTTCTTGTGTGTTAACCTTTCAGTGGACCCTGCAATGCATTTCAACAAAATACAGGCATTCTGGTCTGTTTGCATCCGCAGCAGGTACACTGGGAACCATGTGGAGATTGTGGGTCGATATTTAGTGCATCTGGGTGGCATCCCACTAAGGCTTTCGAGCACCCAGGGCATGATACGAACCCCGAGCACGGAACGACGGCTCTTTTCTGCAAATGCTCCTCTGCAGCCGGTTTCCGCATTCACACACATTATGGCTGTTTTTGCTCCGTTAGTGTTTGCTGTCTCAGACAGTATTGTCCGGTGTTACTGCTAGCTCAAATGGCATGGAATGACGGTTCTCATCACTTGTCAATGACAATGGCTGAAGCATTTTCTTCTTACAAACCCGGCTGCCGCGCTTCTTTCAGAATATTTTAAACTTCAATGTACTCCTGAATGATCGGATATGCGGAGCCGGCTAGCAGTGTCTGCTCTAGGATTTCACACGACTACTGCAGTTCATTCTTCCAAACTCAATGTTTTAAGAGTTCCACATGTTTCCTGAAACCGTGTTTTTGACGAAATTCACCACGATATTCCCCGAAATCAATGATTGGGGCACTGAAACCTGCTTTACCCCTGTGTACTGTACTCTGTAGCTCACTCCATATTGGCATATTCACCTACATACAATTTACCATCTACATAAGTAGTGAATATTGCTCAATATTCACCGCTATAGGTGTTCATATCGTGAATCATTATTCATCATGGTTATACAATATGCGTGAACAAGGCGAGGCCGTACTGTATGGGAAACAGTGCGTCCTCGCCTTGTTCACGCTGCCACCGTGAAAACATGTTACCTATCAGGCACGGCTTCCATATACAATAATTTACTTGTACTGCAACAGCACTTGCATGTGTCTTGCATTACACGTATGAAAATTAGCATCATTTTTTGTATGTCGAATGCCACAAATTGTTAAGCTTCACCGTAATTTCCATCTTCAGTGTTCCGTTCACACTGGTTCATGCTGCTCACCCAACAAGTGTTGTCTATACAGGATATGTCCGCAGGGATTATGAAAAATAATCCCGGCGGCGCTGTGCGCCTTGGGGATTTGAAAAATAATACCTGGGAACCGTGCAACATCCTGTACATAATTTTCGCTGTTCGTAGCGGCTTCACAAAACGTACACTTTCTCAGCCCCCCCCCCCCCAACCGTACACACATAATAAAATCGTAACATACCGGTATGCGATGAAACGTATGCATTGAAATTGGATTGCAGTAAAACCTGTGTTTGCCAGGCTGTACCAAGCGGAATCCTGTATTGACCGGACAAATTTTCATGCACCAAAGTGCTGTGGATGAAGCGGAGTCCTTTCACATCAGGACAGTTTCCATTGCAGCAAGGCGTCCTTCCCGGGCAGGTTTTACTATGTGAAATTAATAGTGAATTCTACTCTGAGTAACTCGTGAATCCACACACAATGATCATAGTACCAAGTCGAAAAGTCCTTTTCAAGACAGAGTGACAGACAGGAGTCGTCACTTAGAGGACATATCGACCAACACAGAATACTACAGTGCTGCTCAATGAAATCCAATCAAGCGAGTGAATGCCATGCGGAGCGCTGTGCAGCCCTGGACCTGTGACTACTAGGCTGTGAACTGGCACGGGGCGCAAACTTGACTCACGCAATATTATCACTGAGCTTTAAAGTAGCATAAAATTATAGCAGTGCAAAAAGAGTAGAGTCAAATACTAAAGGCAGAAATAGAGCAATGCCATCAAGTGCGAGACAACATGTTAGCAGCATTAACGTGTGATTGTGAAGCTAAATTTGAAGCGGGATGTTGAGTCTACAGTGCACCATGGGCACAGCGACATCGTGTTCCGGACGGGACAAATCAACAGGTTGGGCAACAATTGGTCGATTGATTTCGAAGATGGCGCACAGAATATACGTTATATAGAGCATGTTCTACATCATACATAGCATGCCGAGCCAGGCACCAGTTACAGGAAGTTCCAGACAAGCACCAAGGCCAGTGAATGGCATAAAAAGAGCACAGGCTGCAGCATACCCATAAGCCATATTAGGGAAAGAACTAGGCTATGACTAGGCACCAGACGCTTATTGGAACAGAGGTTTGCAAGGCAATAATTCAGGCCACCATTGCTAATCAAGGAGAAAATTTGTTGCCAGTGTACCCTGAAATGATGTGATAACAACTAACGTGATACACCATGCCTGATTCGTGGCTGGAAGTTGTAAGCTCAGTGCTTGGGGCTAGTGGGGTTCCTCTAGCTTTCAGAATCCTGCATGAAAAAAGGTAAAAGAAAGTGAAGGTACAATAATAGTAAGGTGATGGAAGCCTCTTGGTTTCGCGAACGAATTTCATGATTAAATTCATGGCATGGGAACGATGCTACAGAAATACACAAAAGTTCAGCCATCCTTTAAAGAAAGACCTCTCTAGTTAATCTCATCTTGCCAACAGCACCAATGACCATGCTGTTTGTATGGGAGAATAGCCTTAGTACAGTGCTGCCCAATGAAATCCTGAAATCCAGTCGTGTCACTCAAGTACGCGCCAGGCGTTGCATGACCCTAGACCTGCGAACACTGGGCTGCGAAATGGTGCGAGGCGCAAACTTGAGTGACGTGGCCGGATTTCATTGAGCAGGACTGTACATTCAAGCCACCTGCAATTCCTATTGTAGTGTAAGGTTCTTATTTTACAGGAGCATTCCCAACAGGCCCCAAGGTCTTCTTACATGGTGCCCAAGGTATTCATTGAGTTCATGGAACTTCATTCGAAATGAACTGGAAAAGTGCGAAGGGTCTCTTATTCAGGGAGCACATTAAAGCAGTCAGCTCCAAGAAATGAGTTCGATTCGTGCATTCAATTATAATGATGTTCACACCTATGCAATAACTACTGTCGTGGACATGGAAATCCGGTCGCACATCTAGCGGCCCCAGGGCGCTGGCCATGCAGCCGTGGATAAGCGGCACACACATGCTTTTATGCGCTGCAGCGTGCTGTCGCATCGCATCAACATGTGCACTGCACGCAGCGTTCTGTACGCGCTGAGGGCGCTGTCCCGGTCAATCGACTGGATTTCCTTGTCCGCTACAGTAGGTATCACACTTCATCTTAGAGGTGAGACCTCACTATATATTCTCTGGGGCACGGCAAGTTTTATGCTTTAGCAAGGTCCATGTTATAGCGAGCTGGGCACACAATACGCACCATGTATGTCAAAATTAGGGTTGAAAGGGTTACCGTGAACGGTAACCTATAAGAGACATACTGTTTCTAACGCGATATGTTCATCCATCCCATTGCTTTTGTTTTCGCTCACTGCTGAGCTCATTACATGATGCTTGTTTGTCCAGAAATACCCCTTGACATAGGCACTCCACTGTACCACAGTACCAGCCTTTGGGTTATCCGCAATTATCAATAAATAAACATGTAACCTGTTGTCATGTACCATTGCTGTACATTACTTATTATCCCTGTCGAGAAGGAAAACACCAATTTTCCACAGGCCTTAAAGTCTGAATTATACCTATCAAATGCACTGCCAAAGCAAACACCAAAAATCCAAGCTCATGCCTGAGGGGAAGACGAGAAGGGGAAAACGTGGAGATTTTTGGGACAGCACGAGAATCCAAAAAATCTGGCTGCTTCCCTTAGTTCCATAATGGGCTAGTAGCTGCATCACAAAATTAATAATACCTTGTAGTATGTGCAGAGACAGATCAATAAACACTAACCTGAGCATGAGAGCCCCTCGTATTCATTGCGATCGTCAAGGAAATAATACGATGAACGAAGGACCAGAAAATTGTTGACTATGACAAACAACTGCCTATCCAGACGACATACGGCTTGCCACAGTGAGTCGAGTAACATCTTATCCAATACTATTTGCTTATGGCGTTCAGTTTCGAGGTCCAGCACAAGGGAATTCCAATCTTAGGCTCCCCGACACCCATCCTCGTCTGCTGTACCTACCGTCCGCCCTCAGTCAAAACCACGGAAATAGACCACTTCTGTGATATGCTAGCTAGTGCTTTGGTAACCGTTCCCATGTCATCGTACCATGTCATAATGGCTGGGGACTTCAACAGTAAGCACAAACGGTGGTGCCCATCGGATTTAACGTGTCCTGCTGGGGCGGCACTTTTTCGCACCCTTACCTGCTTCGGTTTGGATCAGCTGGTGCAGAGTCCAACGCACACAACATCTTCCGGAACACAGTCATGTCTAGACCTTGTCTTCACAAACCAACCCCTGCTGGCGACGGACGTTCACACAGCTTGCGCTCTTGGCTCCTCGGACCATCTCATGGTTTCATGCCAGTTCGCCGTCTCATTGCCCTCGGACCCAGACCTGCCACTTCCTTCTCGCAAACCGTTCCCATATCGCTTCCGTCGAGTTCCCTCTCAGTGCTGGGACTCTATGAACGCTGATTTCTCCTGCCACGACTGGTCGTTTCTGCAACCAGAAGGCTCTCCAACTGTTGACGCCGCGGTAGATCACTTTGCAGCCGTCCTTGAACGAGGGTTCCAACAGCACCTCTCTAACTTTGCTATCGGCTACAACAACCGGAAACATTCCAACCCCACATCCTCGACATCTAGTCCCCCATGGGTGACACGGTCCCTCGTATCTGAAGTGAAGCGCAAGCGTGATCTTTTCAGCATCTACAAGAAATTCCCAACGCCGGTTAACCGGGAGGCTTACCGAGTTCAACGCAACTTCGTCAAGCACCTTTCTCGTACCTCACACCGCTCCTTTCTAAACTCTCTTTCTGCAACACTCTCCTCCCCCGATCGCCCATCACTCCACCAATTCATTCGCAACCAGTGCTGCGGGACCTCCCGCGCGCCAATCCAGTACCTGACGGACTCCAATGGCAACCGCCAGCACGATGTGAAGGCGATTGCAGACACACTGAACAAGCAGTTTGTTTCATCCGGCATTCCGGAGGATCCGAATTGGGACATTCCATCGCTGTCCCCAGCCCCTGAACTTAGCGCACCACTCACACGCGTCGTTACCACGACTGCTACCGTCTGTAAGCACCTCAAACTCCTGAAGAATTGTAAGTCCCCTGGCGAAGATGGCATACCCAATGAGGTTCTCAAATGGCTTGCGCCATCTCTGTCCTATCCCTTGTGCCTGCTCTTTAACATGTCATATCGTACAGGAGTATTTCCGTCCGTCTGGAAATCTGCTGTTATCGTCCCGATCTATAAGAAAGGCCAACGCTCTCAGGCTGGCAACTACAGACCAATCTCTCTCCTTCCCGCTGTGTCAAAGGTCTGTGAACGTATTTTCTTTGAGTCTCTGTACTGCCACGTCACCCCAGCGCTTTCACCATCTCAATCCGGTTTCTGCCGTGGAGACTCCACAACTTTCCAACTAACACGTCTAGTACAAGACATCTACACCCAGCGGAACCTCAGGCGGCATGTTGGCATCGTGTTCTTTGACCTAGCGAAAGCTTTCGACACCGTCTGGCATCGTGGTCTGCTTGCAAAGCTAGAGTCCGTCTTCTTGGTACATGGTCCAGCCCTGCAATGGCTCTCATCCTATCTTTCCTGCCGCCACCAGACTGTCAGAGTATCTACCTCCCTATCAGACCCATTACTAGTCGTGTCTGGGGTACCCCAGGGGTCCATACTTGGGCCGCTCCTATTTCTACTGTACGTTAATGACTTGCCAGCCCTTGTACCAAATGTAAGTCTTTTTGCTGACGACACTGCTCTGATGTGCTCCGACAGCTCGGCAGACAACCTCACGGCCTCCATGCAGTCCGGGGTCAACGCTACAGTAACATGGATGGAAACCTGGAAACTGAAGCCTAACCTCGCCAAAACCGAGGCCATGTTCTTCTCTCCCTCGCCCCCCACTCAGCTTCTGTATTTTCCTGGTCTAAATAGTACACCTATTAAAGTTGTTAACGAGCACAAGCACCTGGGCGTTATTCTCGACCGCCAACTCTCCTGGTCTCCACAAGTCCAGTCTGTGTGCAAGCGTGCGAGTGCGTCCTTAGGTATGCTACAACTCCACTGCCAACACTTGAATGATAACTGCAGAAAATTGTTCTTTAAGTCGTACATTTTGCCTATATTTGACTATTGCGATATAGCTTGGTGCGGGTTGTCTCAGACTTTACTCCACAGACTGGAAGTACATCAGCGCTTGCTTCTGAAAATTCTGTTTCGAAAAGACCAAACATTTGCCTCCCTTTGTCTTTATAAACTTGCTTCCACGCACCCTCTTCTTGCCCGACATCAGCAGCATCTTTGTATCCTTGTGCAAAAAATCTTCCTAGCCCAAGTCCCGAAACATATTGCCAAGTACAACTGGTTTGTTACCACTAGACCAACACGCAATGCCTTATCACTGCCCCGAGCTAGTTCCTCTCTGTTTTTGAAATCCCCTTTCTTCTCAGCATACTCCCTTTGGTCTAACCTGCCTACTAGCATTAAGACATGCCAGGATATCAGGAAATTCAAAGTCCAGCTTTCCACACTGTCTCATCCGAAGTGATCCCATGTATTACTAATGTGCCTCCCTTTCTTTTTCTCTCCCTATCTCCTTTCCCTCTCTGACAGCATCTTTCTTTTTCTCCCTTTTAGCTTGCCGTGGTTGGCTATCACCTGACCTCTCATGTTTATTGGCAGTCTTCGGACGGGCCAGGAGATGTTGAATAAATAAATAAATAAATAAATTTTCGGAAGGAACTACAATTGTAATTGTCGAATTAGTATTGTGGAGAAGAAGATTGCTCTCAGAAAAGCTAACTGGTTTCCGTAGTTTGAAAAGCTGTTCACGGAGTCGTAAACATACAACGTTTCGAAGCTGCTCCAAATCGATCGATTTGTTTTGAATGGTTTCGCTGTAGTTTCACGATCGATCGATCGACGATCGACAGATCGCGCAAGAAAATCGATCGATTTTCCAGATCGACAGATGGCGCACAACACATGTACTTGTCTAGCACGTCTACTGTACATGTACCGATACAACCAGGGAGTAGTACAATACATTTTTCTGTTTGGCGCGCATGAGCAGTGCTGAGGCCGAGACCCCTGGTCGGTTTAGCTGCTCTTGCCCCGCCTCCACTGCTTCGGCTGCCATCGCTATGTGCATCTCTGTGCGTTTCTGCGGGCGTTTGCACCATGATGGTTTGTGGTTATCTTGTAAAAATAAAAAAAATAAAAAATACTACTCCCTGGGTACAACCAGGGAGTAGTACAATACATATACTACTTTTTTTTCTTATACGGGCAATCACAGAACATGATTTCACTGGCCTGACCGCGGCAACAACTGCAAAGCAAAAAAAAACAAAAAAATGTAAATAAAAATAAAATACATATACATGTACTACTCGCTGGTTAAAACCATCAATGCCATCTAGGTACGCTCAGCACAGTTCATACTCCAGATTTTGGGAAAAGTTTGACCTGACCTGGGATAAATGCATATATCGCCCCTCCCCCCGAGACACACACATCATAGCACTGTAGAATGGGGTTGCATTTTTGTTGTTTTGCCATGTGATTATGCAATCACCATTGTGAAACGAGGGTTGCCTGCTGCTCCTCGTTGATAGTATTTAAAAAAATCAAGCCCATCTGCTACTGCTAGCTGCCAGAACTGATGATGACACTGCGATCGCCACCTCCAACTGCTGATACTGATGATGACACTGCGATCGCCACCTCCAACTGCTGAGGTGCTTCATGCCTGTAGTCTGTGTAGCACCACCACAGCTTGGTCCGCCCTGCGTTGCCCCGGCATCGTACTCTCGTACACAGCCCATGTGTTAGGGTTGGTTCACATATCGCCGGTACGCGCCGGGAGTCACCGGCGGTGGGCTTCTTGCAACCTCTCCCGGCGCATTGCGATTGTGTGAACCCATGTATGCTATCGGCATACAGCCCCTCATCGAGCGTCTCAAGGATCCAAGTCATCACATCCAGAATTGGTACGCAGACGACTCGTCGTGCCTCGGGAGGTTGCTGCGAATCAAGGAGTGGTTCCTCTCCCTCCTTGAGCAGGGTCCAGCGTTTGGGTACTTCGCCGAGCCCTCGAAATCCATCGTGATCGTCAAGCCCCATCATGTGGAGGCCGCCAAGACAATCTTCGGCAATCTAAACGTGCAAGTCACCACCTCTGGTCGCTTCCTGGGTAGCTACATTGGTGATCCAGAGGGAGTCTCTTCCTTTGTCCGTAGCAGAGTGAGTGATTGGGTCGATGGTGTCAACTGTCTTGCCAAGGCAGCAAAGGCGTACCCACAGTCAGCACACTCCGCGTTTACAAGATCCCTCTCGTGCGAGTGGACCTACCTCCAGCGTGTGTTGGAAGGCAACGAGACCGAGTATACTCCCCTGCGGGACACTATCCGGCACGTATTCGCCCCCAGCTTGCTAGGTCGTGAGGTGCTTCACGTTGAGCAAGATCTGTTGGCCCTTCCAGCCAAAGTGGGAGGTCTCGGCCTGGCCAATCCCGTTACGTCAGCCCCTGATGCTCATGCCACATCGAAGCGCGCCACTGAGATTCTGCAGGCTGCCATTTGCACCGGTGCACCGGTCGACATGGCTCACCACATCAGCCAGTGCCGTCAAGTCACCAGCGAGGTCAGCCGTGCTCGAGACCTGCAGATGACGGAACGTAGTAAAGTCCTCCGAGCTGCGCTTCCGCGTCGCCAACAGCGGACCCTCAACCGCATCGTTGATGGCAACGCTTCCGGCTGGTTGACCGTGCTTCCTCTCAAGCAGGAAGGTTATGACATGTCGGCGGTCCAGTTCCGCGATCAGTTGGCCATTCGCTATGGCCCGGAGCCGAACGCTCTCCCGTCGCATTGCGATGGCTGTGGAGCTGCGTTCTCTCTACAGCATGGTCTGGATTGCATGAAGGGTGGGCTCATCAAGCGCGGGCACAACGATGTCCGCGACTTCGATGCCCGGCTGGCAGACGTTGCATGGGGAGGTGTGGCTGTCGAGCCGGTGATGGTACCTGTGCAGGATGGCAACAACCGCCCCACACTGCAGGCGGATTGGCTGGTCCGGGGAGTTTGGGAAGGAGACAGGGTGGCGTACTTTGACAACCGCATCGTGGATGCCGACGCACCCAGCTACGTCCGCTCGAACCTCTCTTGGAACGCCGTATCCAACAGTGCTGCCTCTTGCAAGAAGAGAAAGTACAAGGCGGCCGCAGAGGAGCTGCGAGCATCCTTCACCCCGCTGGTCTGCTCAACTGATGGTGCACTGCACACAGAGTACCGTGCGTATCAACGGCGACTTGCTATGCGCCTTGCCTCCAGGTGGGACAAGTCCTACAGCAACGTCATGTCCTGGGTGCGGATCCACCATCAGTTTGCTGTTTTCCGGGCTGTCGACCTTCGTCTCCGGGGTTCACGTCGTCGTCTCGGTGGGCTGGCAATTTGCGATGGTGTCGGCCTTGGCGGTTAACATTCATGCGTATGGCACTTGTTGTTGTTGTTGTTGTTGTGTGTGTGTGTGTGTGTGTGCGTGTGTGTGTGTGTGTGTGTGTGTGTGTGTGTTTGTTTTCTTTCCTTTTCTTTTCAGCTGTCATTTGCCCTGATCATGCCTCTTGCGTGTTTCACAGCATAGTACGTTTCCGCTCATTTTCTTCTTCAACACACGCTAGCTGTATTACTTTGTTCTTGCCCGTACAAGAGGCTTTTCCGATTTTCAAAAAAACCCTGTGCAGTCGTAACAAAATCATACGGTAAAATATCGCAAGGGACCGCCGGCAAAGTTGGACAGTGCCCAACTCTTGCGATCTGCCCCGGCGCCGATCCCGTACAATTTTGACCAAAAGTGGTTTGTGAACCGTTCGCGCCGGTGATCGCCGGCTGCCGGGAGCCAGACTTTGTCAAAATATCAAACCAATACTTGTCCTGAATTTTCCTAAATTGAAGCTAGAGAGGAGGTCCGTTCGCCATTCTTGTAGTCGCTTCAAGCTGGCAAATAAGTCAGCATACCAGCCCGTCCTTCTCGGATGATCTGCTTGACCATTGTGCAACTTATGAGACAACTACAATTGAAACAAATAAAAAATATGATGGATACATTGGCAAGTTCTTGTGACTTCCCCAACGTTTGCAAGCATAATTTCGACACCATCGCTTACTAGACTGCAATAAAATGTGTAGAAGTATTTTCATGATCTCCAGGAAAAGGTACAGTTGCGCTCGGTGAAATCCGGCCCGAAGTGCAAAGCCGGCGCCGCGAAGCCAGCTCCCATTACATCACTGGCGATTTGTGTGTATGAACTCAACTGTACGCACCTCGTGTAAAAGTTCGGAGTGCACGTGTTGCATGCTAAAAACAGTTCAAAATTTCTTTCATTCACTTCACTCAAGCACAGCAGGATCTTCTCGATAGCGGAGTACCCAACATCCTGTTTCAACCTCCCTGCTCGCCGGACATGAATCCAAACGAGAATGTGTGGGCTCTTCTCAAGAAGAGAATAATTCCACATCGCTGCGAGAATGCTGACCAGCTGGTGCAGGCACTGCACCTGGCGTGGGACTCGTTGGGTCCTGACACAGTTTCCCCATACGTGGAGTCGTGGAGTCAATGTCACGTCGTGTTGAAGCCCTAATCGAAGCTGATGGTGGCCACACAAAATATTGAAGCCCTGCTGTTCTGTGTATGAAATAAACTGCTTCGAAACGATCTCCGTCTTCTTTACTTGTGCTGAACTGAAATGAATGTTACACTTGTCTTTGTTTGGCGCGGTTTTTACACTTTGGTGTAAGCATGCATGCGTATGAGTACAGCACATGCACAGTTCATACGGCACACGCGCACACTAGCACTTGTACAACTTTGAGGGCGTCAAGGGCCGCATCAGTACTGGGCGCCAGTTATGCACTTCGGGCCGGATTTCACCGAGCGCAACTGTAGCACCGAGTGGCCATCACCGAAAGACCTTGAACTACTGAAGAAACATAGAATTCAAGCTTCAATTGGCAAACCTGTCGTAGCATTTGGGCACATTCTGTACTACTTTGTAGTAGATTTGGTACTCGAACCGTATGCGCAACGGATCGGGAGCTGGCTCACCGCCGATGTCTTGCGGCGCCGATTTTGCTTATGTGAACCAACCCTTATCAAAGGTTTTGTTTAATATGGGTTCACACACGTCCACCAGAGATACCAGTTTATTATAGTTGAGAGTCGTATATTTCACGGGACGAGGACAGATTATTGACACCAGCATCAGGCTGCGTTCGTTTTTAGCTACTTGGTAGAGTAGAGTAGAGTCACTCTACCGATAGAGGTAGATGGTAGAGGCAAGTGTACGAACGCTGTTCTACCGGATCTAGTAGTTTACACGATGCGTACGTGAAATGTTTCTTTTTTTTATGGAGTTGTGTACAAATCCTTGATCTTGCTGGAAATCCCGTAGCTCTACCAACTTCTACCGGATTCTACCAACTTTTTCCCGGTAGAGCCGGTAGAGGAAAGTAGAATCTACCCTTTTGAGTAGAATTTTTTTTCAAAAAACGAACACCTCTTCTGAAAGAAGTAGTTTCTACCCAAACCTGTAGATCAAAAACGAACGCCCCCTTAGGGAAAGGATTCGACTACTGGCTAGATTATGGAAAGTTTGGTTATATTATGTGAACTACAATAAAACGTACGGTGCAATGCATGAGCGCGCCCATTTAGCTGGGCGCGCATATTATGTGTATAGCCCGACTATGTACACTATAAAGGGATGTAATTAGATCAAATGTACGGTGGTTTTTATGTGCAGGGGCAGAAGGAGGGAAAACGGGCTACAAATGTGTATGGTACTAATTATTACATGCAGGGGCAGCGGGGAAATGGGTCAGATATGGTTATAAGTGTGTACGTACGAACTACTGCATGCAGGGGTAGGGGTAGGGGGTAATGGGTCAAATATGGCTATGAAGTGTGTACGAACTACTGCATGCAGGGCTAGGGGTAGGGGGTAATGGAATGTGTACGAATTACTTAAAATGGTAAAATCCTCTTTCATTGATTTATTTTTTGAAAAACGTAAAAATGTTTGGCACCTATGAAATCAGGGGATGGCCCACGCCTGGTAAAAAAAAAAGAACAACAATGAGGAGCTACAGTGAGAAAAAGACAGTGATAAAGGACCATCAGTGAAAAGGTATAATAAGTTAGAAAAACAGAACGAGAACATGACTCAGTGGCCGATTCCAACGCCGGTGTCATATAGTAGAGTGACCTACTATAGTACACCGGCACCGTCATGTACGGAGAGTCCCATAAGACGGCGACGGGAGCCTCACAGACGCATGTTCACGGCGCTGAAAATGGCGAACTGAGTGCGCACGCGTACCCAAGCCATCATGGCAGAGAAGGGCTTCTCCCATTTCGCTGCTAAGCGGCTGGCGAGACGCTTCTGGTACGCACTGTACTCGCGGTGGAGGACAGCATCAGCGAATTACTGCATGTGTAGCGTGGCCCAAGTGGTTGGGCACACAACAACCAACAAGTCTCACCAGAGCAAGGAGAAGTTTGAAGAAATGAAGGATGATCTTTCTTCACAGACAGAGCTTTTTATATGTGCCAAGTCTCTTTTTTCTCTTTTTTCTTTTTTCATTGTTTTTGGTGCGTGTTTTTGGCCGTGACGCCGAGACCTCAGGTCGGCAGAGTCATCAATGCCCCACCATCACTGCTGCGTCTCGGTGTAGCGCCTGCTCATTAGTTGTCACGTTTGTCCCAGTCTCCGTACCATTGTCTTTCCTTATTCTTTTCGAGCTGGTTATGTGAACGTAGTAAAAAAATAAAAAATAAAAAAAGACTAAGAGAGTTCAGGTTTCACATAACAACGAGCAACGGTTTAGACCAATCAGGAGATAGAGAGATGGCACAGATTCGGCCAATCAGAAGACATGTATTGGAAGAAAGTAAAAAAAAAAAGAAAGCTTCTGAAAAAGGTAGGTTCGAACTTCACATGCAAAGGATACTAGTCTTATTATTATTATTATTATTATTATTATTTTTTTTTTTGAAAACGTTTCAAAACACTTTGAAGTTTTTTTTTTGAGAAAATGGAATTCACTGAAAATTATTATTATCACACTCATACGTAATGACTGATAAAATGATACATTGTACACCTGTGAAGTAAAAGAAAAAAAGGCCCAACCCTGCCCTGCCAGCTATTTGCTATTTGGGCTTACGGGGGTCGCCATGGCAAATAATAATATTAAAGAACTAAAGACTATAAAATTAATGACGGGAAGTGCCAGCTTCGGCAGCAACTAGGGAGGCAGAAGAAGAGACAGGTGCATGTACAGCGAAAACAGAGCGGCTACCACGCAGGCACATGACACTCGCTCTGAGCAACGCAAAGCTAAGGCGGCAGCGGATGAATGACATAACAACCGAATACGGTTCGCCGCTTTTCTCAGCAATGAGAGATGCAATTCGCTTGTAAAGCGAGGCAGATTGCTTGCCCATGCCACCGGTTGTCGAGAAGACCAACGGGACAAATGAAGCATGCTCGATCTCCCGCAGCCTCTCTTCATACGATCTCTTCTTCGCTTTCTCATGGCGAACGTAGGTGGCAGAAATGGAGGAGGACTGGTTCGAAGACGCAAAAGGGTTGAACACCCGGACGTCGAAGAAGGTGCGTTCGAACCGCCCTCCCCACACTCCATTTGCTGCTACGTCCAAGCGAGCCTGGTCGTCGCGGATGGCGGTGCGATAGCGCAGCTGCTCCCCACTCAGGGGCTCCAGATGAGGCTCTACAGACACGTTGGTGGCAACACGCTTCAAGAAACCAGCGGTCACATCGCGGATCTCGTTATGCCTGATGGTAGGGTAACCGCCGGTGGGGCACGAGAGGGCATGGGCCACAGTAAACTGGCTTCCACAAACGCACCCTGATGGCATGCGCTGTGGTTGCCAGTTGTACCTTAGGTGCACTCCATCGCGAAACTCCGCTTTGGAGAGGGCAAATCCATGGCGCTTCAAGGGCCTGCAGGTCAGCCAACTGGAAGAGCCCTTCTCCGCAGCCAGGTCGATTACACGCTGCTTGGCCTCCGGCACACTGGAGCGGAGCAGCAGGGCGTGGGCTTTGACAGCATTCCGTGCTGTTATCCTCACCTCCGCCTTGGCAGTACGAACGAGACTGGTTGCAGAGCCGAGCGCCATAGTCTGCAGCTTGATGTTGGTCTGCAAGGACTCAGTCACCCTTCGCGATGCATCATACTGGGATGCGAGATCCACGGGATTGCCCAGCCCGAGCCCTCCGTGACGACATGGCAGCGCAAGAATTGACCTTTCCTCCGAGTTGACAATATGGCCGGTTAGAGCGGGGATGAGCCTCTCCATTAGCAGCTTCTCCACAGGCGTCAGAGCAGCTGCAGCTGTTGGTGTGGTGCGGCAGAGGAAAGACCACTTATTCTGCAGGCCTTGAGTGAGTGCAGCGTATGCAGCCTGTGGTTGCGTTTCCGCATACGAGGACAACTTCTCCACGAGGTTGAGCCATCTTGTTGCCTTCTGCTCAACAAAGCTATCCAGGAACGCAGGCGTACCAATAGCCGAACCCAGGTACCGGCAACCATCGACGCGGATGTCAACTCCAGTGTCGGCGAACATCTCCACTGCTCGATCATAATGCTCCGGTTTAACCAGGATAACCGACTTGGACGGGTTGAGATGATAGCCGTAGGCAGGACCTTGCTCTGTTAGGCTATGCCACCATGCACGCAAAGGCATCAGCTTGCCACCTGCTCCTGAGTCATCAGCAAACCAGGCTTGCACAATATTTGCAGTAGAGACTGACTGCAGCAAAGGAAGAACACCGAGAGCATAGAGAGGCATTGCAATCGGGTCCCCCTGCGTGGTACCTTCGGAAGAGAGGATGACTTCTCCACCGACAAAGAGCTGTGCGGGTTGCCTGTAAGTGTTGATGACAACTGGTGACATGGCTGGACAAAGATGTTGGATGTTCTGCAGATATACAGCACGATTCAAGCAATTGAACGCGTTTGAGGCGTCTGCTAGAAGGAGGCCTTCCGTTTCGTCATCTGCGAAAACTTCTCTCATGGCATGAATAGCGGCTTCTACTCCACACTCGTGACCGGCACAAAGCTGTAGGCTGCCGGCTGCTTCCAGGATGTCGTCTCGCAGAAGGCTGAGGATGGCTTTGCCCACAATCCGCCTTAAAACCTCCCCTATGCCGATGGGCCTGACTCCTGGTTTTTTGTCCAATGGGATTAGGCGACATGACGTGTAGGCTTGCAGTGACCAGGGGTCTGCCATGGATGTCGCCAAGCGCCGTGCACATGAGGCCACCGCATCACAAAGGTCGTCTGACGCAACACCAAATCCGGTGCACATTCGTCTCCATGTGTCGGCATCCACTCCAGAGGGGCCTGCTGCGCCATGGGTGCTGAGTGCAGCCCGGCGAACAACATCTCGAGTGAGTGCTTCGAACCGTACGGGGTGTGGTGGTGCTGGAGGTGTGCCGGGAAGCACGGCGGCCGGTTGGGTTGGTTCGGCAAGGGGGTGCTTTTCCACTAGGATATCTCTGACTGGCCTGTCGCCAATCCTGTCATCCAGGTCAAGTATGCCTCCCGAGGTGTCATCATCCAGATATTGCAGTGCTGCACCCAGTTTGCCGTCGGTCACAAGCGAAGCAAACCGTCTGGCATTATCGGTGGTGATCCTGTCCCGTTGCGCCTGTTGCTTTTCCAGCTGGTTATGTATGGTGCGACATTCATGCAGGAGGTCTGAAAGCGCCCCTGCTCTCCACAGCTCCAGACGACGCTTCAGACACTTGGCATGCGAGGAGGTGGCAGCTTGAAACGGCTTCTGGAGGAGTAGCAGCTGGAACACCATGGCAACTTTCAGAGCCTGGCCTTCAAAGGGACCGGCATTGCCAAATACCAGCAGATACTGGCTGAGCTGGTTCACAAAATCTTTGCCCACACCGCCACTGGGGACATCGAAGGCATTCGGCCGAAAATGCACAGCTTCGTCGTATGTTCTGTTGATGGCATTGGCACATTCTTCTGCTGTCATGGTGCCCAGAACAAAGTTGATCCGTACTGTCTCGGTGTACACAGGCAAGTCAAATGTCGCAGGCCTCCCTGGTTGTGGGCAGTCGGGTTCATGTGGGCCTGGTACTGGCAGGTCATCCTGACTTTGATCGAGGTACGCCAGCAGCTGACTAGACGTGGACCTACCAATGGTACTGGACGGTGGCATGTCAGTTGCGGTGCGTGTAGACGGACTGGTTGAGCCCGGAACCTGCGCGTTCCCAATGAGTTGCTGGTCCAGAACGTCCCACGCCAACTGCTGGGACTCCGACACAGAATCGTTGGCGTTGTCGACTGTGATACCGGTAGTTCTACAGGCTGTGTCCTCTGTGGGCGAGCATTCTGAAGCAAGCACGTGCCGAACGGTTTGAACCTCTACGGGATGTGCAGTTGTACCGGTCCTGGTGACCGTTGGCGAATTTCGACACCTTTCCTTCCTCCCCGGCGTGCAGTTTTCACAAGCTCTGTTAGATTCTCGGCATTTACAATTGGCTCCACACTTGGAGTTGCCACTACACTGGCAACACTGGCTCCCACCAGTTGCGGAGCTGCTCCCTTGGAGCATAGTGATGCGAAAGTCCGAACGTCTACCGTGCAAACATAGTCGCAAGACGGGTTCAGGAAGGAGCGAAAAAAAACGCGAACTGTACTGTCGGCGATACTCCAGAAATCACTTTCATACTAGTCTTATTACTGTACAGGTTTTAACACACCAAGCTACAGTGACACAGGTACTAGACTACAATGCAACAGGTACAAGGTTGAAGAATCTGCATGCTCTACATGGCCCCCTCCCAGATTGAATCACGTCCTCGTGATAAGGTGAATATTGTAAAAATAAAAATAATGAAACGAAAGAACCCAAGGAAGAAGCTATATAAACTGTGTGTTAAATGCCAACCCAACATGCAGTCAATGTCACTGTCTTCCGCTTGAGCTCTGCGAATATCTTCTGCACTAAAAAAATCTGCCCAATTGCTTCCAAGTAAATTGCTATCATCATTCGCATGTTCTGCAGGTTGTGATTCAACGTCAACATTACCCACGTATGCTTGATGTCCAGAATCCTGCGTCAATGTATCACCAGCTGCTGTATCCGGAGAGACTGATGGCATGGCTGTAGGGACAGGAATGGAAGACTGGGAAGGACAGACAACAGTAATATTTGGATCCATTACTGAAGGCTCGGCAGTGGCGGATGCAGGATGCTCCGAATTGTCCGCAGGTTGGCTATGGAACCGTGACACTGCATCTGCGTTGGCATGCTGAGTAGTAGTAGTAGTAGTAGTAGTATTTTTTATTTTCCATCGGAAGCCTCAACAGTGATGAACACAACTCTTAAGAGGGCCGATAACAGAGTAGAGGGGTGTGGGGTGAGAAAAAATAATAAAAATAATAAGAGATATTTAAACTAAACTAAACTGATACTTGGAACAATAAAGCAGCAGTAAGCAGTAAGCAGTAAACACAGGTATACAATACAAGCGATGCAGATCAATGAGGCCGTTTGCTGAAAAGAAGATCAAAATACTTCTGAAAAGACGCTGCGTCTTTAAGCATGGTCATAATGGGATAATGCAAGAATTAAAGAGATGTTTTTAAAAACGAATTTAAACTAGGAACGCAGTAAACACAGTTATACAATACAGGCGGTGCAGATCAATGAGGGAGTTTGCTGAAAAGAAGATCAAAATACTTCTGAAAAGACGCTGCGTCTTTTAGCATGGTCTGAAGGTGCTTAGCAAATGTAGTGCGGTGCTGGGTGCGCCACTCCACAGGCAAAGAATTAAAGAACAGGGCAGCACGATTTGAAAAGGAATTGACACCGTCAGTCGTCCGGAATTTAGATATTGCAATAGCAGCATTAAAAGAGCTTCTTGTTGTCCTAGGGCCGGTTGAAACTTGAGGGAAAAGGTCCGTCAGATTTGGGAGAGGGAAAACGACATGATTAACATGGATAAATTTAGCAATGCTACGAATAAGGTAATGTTCAAACGGATCAATCGACAATCTAGCTAACAGCGGCATGACGTCATCTTGTAGTTTCGAGCCACACGCAGCGCGTACAGAACGACGATAAACGGACGAGAGTCGCTGTCGGTCCTTGGCGGATAGTTTCATTGCAAAGCAAGAGCAGCAGTATAATAAGTCAGGCAGGATAACAGAGAGGATAAACTGCCGTGTTGCCTTCAAACTTAGTTGCCGAAAACACCGTCGAAGAGCACCAATTTTCGTGCAAGTCTTCCTAACGATAAAGTCTATGTGACCAGACCAAGAAACATCACTGTCTACAATGACTCCCAGGATTCTCGTGCTAGACACTTGAGTCAGAGGCTGTTGGTTAAAAACGATTGGAGTTGAGAGGGGTTGAGAAGACTTAGAAATCATCAAAGTTACAGTCTTTGTTGTATTAATGCGCAGCCCAAGCTCGTCTAGATCCACAGAAATTGCAGATAACGAATCAGTAACGGTAGCGACGGCCTCAGCTTGTGTGCGTCTGCTGGCATACAACGTCATGTCGTCAGCGAACATCGGGAGCTTGCAAGAAAAGGCCTCTGCTGTCAATGGGAGCTTCCGTACATAAATGTTAAAAAGAACCGGACCCAGAATGGTGCCCTGTGGCACGCCACTAGTGATTGCCACCAACGGAGATGTTCCAGTGTGGGTAACCACCCGCTGTTGTCTGGCACAAAGGTATGATCGGAACCAGGCCAGGGCCGCTCCCGAAATACCGACAGCTGCGAGAGCAAGAAGAAGCTGCTAATGCTTCACCATATCGAACGCTTTTTTCAAATCAATACAGACAACCGCCGTATGCAGTCCAGCGTCGCGCGAGACAAGCCAGTCGTTCGTAACCTTGGTGAGAAGCTGTCCGGTAGAACGGTGCTTCCGAAAGCCAAACTGGTCCACATGGAATGGGCAACGATCATTAAAAAAAAGATGTATACGAGAAAACACAAGTCCCTCCAGGAGCTTGGCTAGGATAGATGTTAAAGACAGTACCTCTACGGTGGACAGTTGTGAAATCGAACGCTTCTAGTTTCTCCAACCATCTCGCCAGGATACCTTCCGAATCCTTGAAAGACTTCAACCAGAGAAGGGCTTTGTGATCGGTTCGCAAGGTAAAGTTTGCACCCAGCAAATAATGTTTGAAGTATTGCACAAAGAAGACCACTGCATACATCTCACGCCGAGTTGTGCCGTAGCGACGTTGGCTCTTACTAAGTGAACTACTAGCATACGCAATTACCTGCTCTCTGCCCTGATCGTCAACCTGCGATAGAGTTGCACCAATACCAGTGTCAGAAGCATCCGTGTCCAGGATAAACTTGCGGGATGGATCCGGGTACGTCAGGACAGGAGATGACGTGAGCTTCTGCTTCAGGATATCGAACGCTTGCTGACACTCATCCGTCCACGAAAAGCTTGCCTGTTTCTGCATTAGCTTGTGTAGCGGTGCTGCAATTGTCGCGAAGTCCTTGATGAACCGCCTGTAGTAGGAAGCAAAACCTACAAATCGACGAACCTCGGTTGCAGAGCTAAGTGGTTTGAGACTGGTGACCGAACTGCAATTCTTGGGATCAGGGCTCACACCACCTCCCTTGAACACATGCCCAAGATACGTAACCGACTTGCTCAGAATCTGGCACTTACGAGGCTTGACCTTCAAACCTGCTGCCCGGAATTTTTCAAACACTAGGCGCAGTCTAACCAGATGTTCTTGAAATGTTTTCGAGAAAGTTATGGTGTCATCTATGTACGCTGAACATACGCTTGGCACAAGATCACCCAGAACCATGGTCATCAGGCGCTGGAAAGTTGCTGGGGCATTGCACAACCCCAATGGCATGACTTTCCATTCAAACAATCCAAATGGAGTGACAAATGCTGATTTCGCCCTTGCTGCATTAGTTAGCTCTACCTGCCAGTAACCGGATGCAAGATCTAGGGTTGTGAAATACTGTGCGTCACCCATGTTGTCTATCGCATCATCAATCCGCGGAATGGGGAATGCGTCTCTGACAGTTACAGCATTGAGTTTGCGATAATCGACACATAGTCTAATAGCTCCATCAGGCTTCCGAACAACAACAATAGGGGCTGCCCAAGGACTGTTGGAAGGATCGACTAAACCCTCAGCTAAAAGCTGCTCAACATGTTCACGAACCTCATTGGCATGGTGAAGCGGAAATCGTCTAGGGGCTTGGCGAATAGGCTGGCTGCTAGTGGTCTCGATGTCGTGTTTGGCAACACCGGTAGAGCCAAGATCCATTGCTCCCGTTGAAATTATGTCGCTGAACTCCGAGAGAAGAGACCTGACGGCTGCTGCCTCTTCTGTATCGAGATGACTAAGGTCAAACAACTCAACAGGGTCAGAACACATATCAGCAGCATTACAGCTTTCAGCAGTACAATCACGCTCATCCGCGGCTTCTGCGGCTTTCTCAACAAAGCAAGATTCGAACATGCCAACAACTGTACCCTTGTTTATAGTGACAGGCCGTGGTAGCAGGTTCTGCAACCTGACAGGAACAGTACTGTTCTCACTCACGGTCGTGACCACTCTAGCTGCACTGACACAAAATTTATCTACGAACGACTCTGTTGGCTCTACCATTCCGCACGATGGAGACATAAACTCAGTGTCACGTAATCTACCTTGCGTTATCAACTGAGAATAGCCCTGTAGAACAACAGATTCAGCCAATTGCACTGGAATGGGGTCTGTTTCCACTCTCTGACATGAAAGGTGCTTGGGCCCAACTCCCTGTGTTAATGGAAGGGTCTGATTGCTCAAGCGCAGACAGCCTTGTCCCAGATCCATAATACAACCGTGCCTACGGAGGAAGTCTATGCCTAATAGTACGTCAGGCTCAATGTTTGCAACTACCATAGTGTGCTGAAGTTGGAGGCTGCCAAACTCTAGCTGAATATCCACCGCTCCTTCCACAGTCACGCCACTGCCATCAACACTTCGGACTGATGTAGAAATTTTGTTTAATTTTATACAAGTATGCTTATGTTGTTGATAGAATGCTGAGCTGACAAACGAAATCGAACTAACTTCCAGAATCAACTAACATGTGGACATCAGTTATGCATATTGAACTTACTTTGCCGATAACATACTGGCAACTGTCAACAGCAACGGAATGGCATACTACATCGGAAGGCGCGGCGGGCAGCACTTCCGGGCCATGGTGGTTTGGAGCTGACTCTGGACCCTCTATGCCAACTCCCGGCCGTTTCCCGAAGGGCGCTGACGTTGTCCCCGGGGTGGAGGTGCAGTCGGACAGTACGCAATCAGATGTTCGGCACTCCCACAATGGTAACAGCGGCGCTGTTGTTGGGGTTGCTGCTGGGGTTGCTGCTGCGGTCGCTGCAAAGATGACAGAGCGGTTTCCAATCGTTCCATCCTTACTAATAAGGCATCCAAACGATCTTCCCTGGCAGCACAGACAGCCGCGGCCACTGGCTGAGACGCACTAGTAGTAGCGTCCGCTTGGAGTATGGCAAGTGCTCGAAGTCCTTGCTGCAGTGCCTGGTCAAGAGTTCGGGGGTCTTGGCGACGTACCTCCATGCGCAACTCTCTGCTGTCCAGACCTTCAATGAATTGGTCACATGCCAGCTGGTCCTGCACGAGGTTTGGCAAGATAGGGTACGCTCTACGAGACAATCGGCGAATCACCTCGCAGTAATCAGACAACGCCTCCTCACCTCGCTGTCGTCTGGCCTTCAATTCCGCTCTGTGGAGGTCGGTCCTGACGGGTGGAGCAAACCGACCCTCCAGAGCTACCAGTAATTGCTGAACAACCTGGCGTGTCGCGACAGGAAGCGACTGGTAGTAGCACTGCGCATTATCTATCAAGTACAACGGGATGTACTGTGCCTGGTCCTGGGGCGTCCACTGATTAACCAGGCAAACTTGAGTGAAGTGGTCACGCCAAGTAGTCCAGTCCGAGGCTGCTCCACCATCAAAACGTTCCGGAGTTGCCCATGGCCGGATGGGTCGAACGGGAGCTGGCTGGGCGGGCTGAACTGGCTGGGCGGGCTGAACTGGCTGGGCTGGCTGCACTGGCTGGGCGGGCTGAACTGGCTGTGCTGGCTGGGCTGGCTGAGCTGGCTGAACTGGCTGGGCTGGCTGGGCTGGCTGAGCAGGCTGGGCCGGACGGGGCGGCTGGGCCGGCGGTACTTGCTGGTTAGGCTGTGCTTGGGCCATTCCGAACCAGGAATCACTTCACATTGTCACAACAACAAAAACATAGCATGAAAAAAACCCCGAAACATCCACCGCTGCCACCAGTTGTAGCGTGGCCCAAGTGGTTGGGCACACAACAACCAACAAGTCTCACCAGAGCAAGGAGAAGTTTGAAGAAATGAAGGATGATCTTTCTTCACAGACAGAGCTTTTTATATGTGCCAAGACTAAGAGAGTTCAGGTTTCACATAACAACGAGCAACGGTTTAGACCAATCAGGAGAATAATAGAGAGATGGCACAGATTCGGCCAATCAGAAGACATGTATTGGAAGAAAGTAAAGAAAAAAAAGAAAGCTTCTGAAAAAGGTAGGTTCGAACTTCACATGCAAAGGATACTAGTCCTATTACTGTGCAGGTTTTAACACACCAAGCTACAGTGACACAGGCACTAGACTACAATGCAACAGGTACAAGGTTGAAGAATCTGCATGCTCTACACATGCAGGGGTAGGGGGTAATGGAATGTGTACGAATTACTGCATACAGGGGTAGGGGGTAATGGAGTGTGTATGAATTACTGCATACAGGGGTATTATTATTATTATTATTATTTATTCATATTTTGATAGGGCAATCCCCACAGACTCAAGGTCTTCTTACGGGGTACCCTAAGAATGAAAGTAATGCATGGCGAAATAGGGATGGCGATGCAGCAGTGCGGAGGGGGTAATGGAGTTCGAGTGCATACGAACTACTGCATGCAGGGCTAGGGGTAGGGGGTAATGGAGTGCGTATGAACTATGTAACAGGTTTAATCAAACTTGAAAAGTAAGAGGCCTGGTTGAGCGTGCCTCGACCAGTTATATGCAAAATGTGATAGTATACATGTGGCAATGGCGCCAATGAAGGTGCTAATAGACAGGCGTAAGACGCATGAGGTGCGAGGGAGTGTAAAGTTATAGAGAACAGGGGAAAACTGTTACATCATCCCCCTCCTATGGAGAGGAAGGAGCTTATAACCCAAATGCTCAAGTGGAATAGAGTACAATAAGCGCAAACACGTGCGAGACGAAAAAAGGCTTCGCACTGAAGTAACACAATAAGACGACTGAAACTCCATGCAAATAAAGTGTAATAAGCTCAACAAATGTGTAAGGTGAAACTAGAAGTTCAACTGCAAAACTCAGCGGGCAGAAGCCAAGGTTTTGTACTTCTGAAGTGGAACAATGTCATTACCAGATTCATCCAACAAATAATGTTCAGGCTCCCAAGTGGCATCAGAGTAGCCTTGCCACTTGACTAGGTACTGAAGCTGATTCTGCCGGCGGCGGTGACTGAGAATGTTCTCGACCACATAGCGGGCATGACCATCAAGGTCCGTGATAGGCGGAGGCGTAGGCTGTCTCCTATTAGGAATAGCGTTCTTCTCGTAGGCACGGAGTGCCGACACATTAAATACCGGGTGACAGCGGCTGGTATGAGGCAACTTGAGCCGACCACATGGGTTATAGGAAAGGGGCCAAACCACTTGGGGCGTAATTTATGGGATGGTCGGTCCCGAGCTTCAGGAGTCAGGAGGAAATCCCGGTAGACCATTACCAAATCTCCCACCTTCAGCTTTCCCTCGACCCTTGTCCGATCTGCATAGAAGGCCTGACGAGCTTGAGCTGCCACTAGCGCATCTTGTGAGATCTTGACCGCGTCTTGTCTTGCTTGCAACCAATCAGCTGAATCTCTGCCTCCCTGAATAGGGTTGAGGAAGTCGGGTGGCGCTCTGGGATTTAGACCGTAATTTAAGAAGAACGGTGTGTTTCCTGTAGATGATTGAGTAGCGCTGTTGATAGAAAACTCACAGAGAGGTAGGAGCATATCCCAGTTTCTTGTTTATGATTTACAAAAGCCCTCAGCACATCCTCTACTATTCTGTTTACTCGTTCAGTTAGGCCATCTGTCTGAGGGTGATTGGCAGTACTAAATGCTAGTTTCGTTCCTAAGCGATCAAACAATTCCTGAAAAAATGCTGCCGTAAATCTTGGATCACGATCACATACAATACTAGAACTCAAACCATGAAGTCGAAATACATGTTGAATATACAGATCAGCACTTCCTTTAGCGTCAATAGTAGAGGAAGTAGGTGCTAAATGTACACACTTTGTCAAGCGGTCTACAAATACATATATAGCATCATGACCTGTATCGGTCCTAGGCAAACCCATGATAAAATCCATCGAGATATCCGCCCACGGCTGACTGGGCACTGGTAAATTCTGCAAGAGACCAGTTTTTAGCTGGCCGCCTTTAACTCGTTGGCAGACGTCACATGACTTGACAAACGCCTTTACATCCAGTCCCATTCTGGGCCAATAGAAATATCTAGCGAGTCTGAAATAGGTGCGATCTCGACCGGGATGCCCCGCAGTCACACAGTCATGGTATTCTTGAAGCAGGGCGAGTCGGAGTTTGCTACTCTTTGGAATGCATAACCTGTTCTGTGGTGAAGATCTGAGATAAAGATAACCGGGTGTTTCATTTAGAAGGTAACGGTCGTGCAGATTGTCATGGCTTGAATTTTTCAGTCTCCTGATAATGGGAGCAAGATCCTTGTCGCACTTGTAACCGCTGACAATTAACTGCGCTAAGTCTGGATTAATCTCTAGGGTATGCTCTATGGCATTCAACTGAATGTTAGGAGGATAGGATGACCCGCCTATTTCAGAATCACTGAACAGATCTGGACGGCGTGAAAGCGGGTCGGCAATGTTTTTCTTTCCTGGTTTGTGAAAGACCGTAAAGTCATAGTCAGCTAAAAACTCTACCCATCTTGCCTCACGCTTGGTGAGAGTCGGTTTGGTTCGTAAATAGACAACACCCATATTATCAGTCATCAGGTCAAAGTGGCGGAATAGATAGATTCTCCAGCACTTTAATGCAAATACCACAGCCAACGTTTCCCTCTCGGCCGCAGTATAGTTGCGTTCTGCAGCTGACAGTTTCCGACTACAATAGGCTACGGGATGCAAATCCATATCTTCTCCCTGCTGCAGGAGCACACCCGCCACGGCAAAGTCACTTGCGTCAGTTTCTACCGTGAAGCTTTTCTCAACATCGGCCAGTTGCAACACTGGCGCCTCGAGTAATGCTGATTTTAGAGACTCGAATGCCTTCTGTCTAGCAGCGCTCCATTCAAAGCGTGAATTTTTTTCCGGTGATTTCTTCTAATGGACGAGAGATGGTCGAGTGTCGATCTATGAACCTTCGGAAATAGTTTGCAAAGCCAAGAAACTTCCTCACATCAGTTACTGACGACGGAGTTGGCCATGTTTCCACAGCACTTATCTTCTTGGGATCAGGGGAAATTGATGTGCCGTTGATTTTATGCCCCAAGAAGAGAACTTCTCTCACGCCGAATTCGCATTTAGACTGTTTGCAATACAGCTCACTATTTCTAAGTGTTTCTAGAACTGTTTGAAGATGATGCTGATGATCTTCCCAGGTCTTGCTGAAAACTAGAATGTCATCCAAGAATACTACAACGAATTTTCGGAGATGCGGTTGCAGAATAGAGTTCATGAGTGACTGAAAGGTGGCCGGGGCATTAGTCAGCCCGAATCCCATGACTCTAAATTGGAAGTGGCCGAACGGCGTATTAATGGCCGTCTTAGAAACATCCGAGTCTTGAATTCTGATTTGATTGTACCCCGACCGCAAGTCCAACTTGGAGAAATATGCACTGCCCTGGATCGTGTCGAATAAGTCATCAATATTAGGAAGACAAGCTTTGTTTTTGATCGTAATTCTATTCAATTCTCGCCAATCGCACACCATTCTCAGAGAACCATCCGACTTTTTCACAAAAAACACAGGTGCACCGTATGGCGACTTACTTGGCTCAATGAATCCCTTCTCAAGTAATTCTGACAGCTGTGACTGGAGCTCGTCCATCTCTGGTTTCGGCAGGCGGTAGGCGGGTCGAGACGGTGGTCTGGCTCCATCTTCTATCTGGATTTCATGGTCGACTGGTCTCTTCGGTGGAAGCTCATTCGGCAGCTCGTCTGGAAATAAATCCTGGTACCTCTTGAGCAGGTTCTGGATGTCTTGTTGCTCTGATTCCTGGAGTTGTGGCCCGGAACGATTCTCCTCGTTTGCAGCAGTGACCCATGCAAGAAACCCCTCGGCTCCACTCCTCAGGGCATGACGAGCTTGTCGGCCACTGATAAACATGCTTTCCACAGATGGCCGGTCGGCTGTCGGCGGGTTAGCTGAAGGCAATTTGGCAACAAAGGGCTCACCGTCCAACTGAACTTCGTTCGTACGGAAGTTGATGCTGGGGTTGTTCCTTGTAAGCCACGGCTTGCCAAGAATAGCGTCGTAGCGAGTCAGGGGATACACAGTAAAGTGCTGTTCCTCACTGAAGCCCCCGACTGTCACCCTTAGCGTGCGTGTGGAAATCTGCGGGACCTCGCTGGTCGAGCCGTCCGCCAATGTTACGCTCAGCACTGCTGAGCTTGCATCCGTGTCAAGATGATGCTTTCGAACAAAACTGTCTGCAATGAAGTCATGCGTCGAACCGGAATCTATCAGCATCACTGCACGGCGACCGCCGATCTTTCCCTGTATGCGCAGTAGGTCGTGTTCAGGTTCATTGCCGACGCTGACGTTGCTGACATGACACCTTTCTGCAACGGGACAATTTCCTACAGCTATGGGTGTCTCCGGCTCCGTAGGTTCCTGGAGAGCAACGTCTTCAACCTCCAGAGCTCCGAACCGGTTAGCGACTGGTACCGGCGTGGGTGCTTGGGTCGTCGCCAGTAAGCGCACCCCCTTTCTTACTGGCGACCAGCGTTTGGGTAGCGCTGTCCACCCTCAGTACAGTCTTTAGCGAGGTGGCCTGGCTTCCTGCAAGCAAAGCAGTGTTCCATTGCTCGCAGTTGGACTCGCTCTTGGTCCGTCAGCTTGCGGAGGCCCTGAGTCTGACCACGGAAGCTGGGCACGGAACGCGACTCTCTACTGGCTGGTGGCCCCGACGCCGGTGGCCCTGGCGACTGCTCCACGGTGTTTGCTGCCATGACAGCTTGCTCCAGGGTACGTGGATGCTCACGCATGACCTGTCGCTGGATGTGCGGCACTAGACCCCTGACGAACAGCAGCGCTCTGGTGTGGTGGTCGATTTCCGGCACTTGCAGGCTGAGGCGAGTGAAAGCAGCAATGTATGCGTCCAGCGACCCGCGCTGCGCTGCGGAAATTAGTCCCATACGCGATGTTTCCTCGTTGTGCCGTGGTCCGTACACATCGCCAAGTGCCGCTTTCAGAGCAGGCCAGTCGGAAAACACTTGGTTAGCTTCCAATGCCGCTATCAACCAAAGACGAGCGTTTCCAGTCAAAAATCCTGCCGCGTAGTCGACCCTCTGTGCCGCATTTGGGAGCGCCAACGACCGTAGGGCCATGTCCATTGCAAACGTCCATTCTTTGAATGTAGCGGAATCTCCTCCAAACACAGGCGGCTCTTTCGTAAGGCGGGGTGTTGGCTCTCACGGTTCCGAGTTCGGATGTATCGTTCGGTTTCCTTGGATAACGCGCTGAGCGGTCTTGATATCGTTTATCAGCCGAACGACGAGTACGAGGAGCGTAAGCAGAGCGACCAGAACACCTGCCAAAAGCAGAGTAGGAACCAACCTCTGCTACCAGTGTAACAGGTTTAATCAAACTTGAAAGGTAAGAGGCCTGGTTGAGCGTGCCTCGACCAGTTATATGCAAAATGTGATAGTATACATGTGGCAATGGCGCCAATGAAGGTGCTAATAGACAGGCGTAAGACGCATGAGGTGCGAGGGAGTGTAAAGTTATAGAGAACAGGGGAAAACTGTTACAAACTACTGCATGCAGGGGTGCTCACGCCTTGTCCTGTCCTTTCGGTGGGTTCCCCTCGATCCGTCACAACGAGGTGCGCGACATACTGGCAAGCCCATTGAAGGGTGTCGCCCACAACGTCGCAGTGGAGCCACATCTCCAACCCCTGACTGGGGAGCAGTTTCAGCTCCGGTCAGCATCAACCGAGAATCAAGCTCGTTTGGATGTGGTGGCCAGTGGAGTTTGGGGGGGTCGGTTCGAACGCACTTTTATTGATGTACGGGTGTTCAACCCTTATGCGTCTTCGAACCGCACCTCCTCTCTCTCTGGCTGCTACCAGCACCATGAGCAGGAGAAACGGCGTCGATATGATCGGAGAGTCCGAGAAGTGGAGCGATCCACTTTTCTCCCCTTTGTGCTCTCTTCCACCGGAGGATGCGGCAAGGGTGCCGCTGCACTGGTGAGCCGGATTGCACATCTCCAGTCGCTACGTGGGAGGGAGGCGTAGTCTGTGCTAATTGCCCACCTCCGCTGCAGGCTGTCTTTCGCCCTGCTGCGTTCGAGTGTCATGTGTCTGCGTGGGGCTCGCCGAGTTTGGCATAGGCCTTGGCGGATAATGCTCGAAAAGGTGGCAGATTCTGCTTTTTTTGCACCGAAATTGGCAGAACCATACACACCTTATGGCGGGCAATTCCTCGAATTCTGCTCCATTTCTTTATCCACATACAAAACATGCATGAAACTTACCAGAAAAAGTACCGAATTCTGCCAATTTTTCTGCCGGCATTATCCGCCAAGGCCTAGTTTGGCAGCCTCCAATGGATGGCTGTGCCTCCCTGGTTGTCGTGGAGGCTAGGGTGTCTTGTTGAGCCTTGCCCCGTGATTGTGCGGACTATGCTATGCTTCTCTTGCTGTCTGATCACATGCGACGTCATCATTATGTGACTTGTTTTCAATCCTCCGCCATGGCAAATTGTGTTTTGTTCGCCCGTAAAAGAGGCTTTTACTACTAAAAAAACAAAAACAAAACTGCATGCAGGGGTAGGGGGTAATGGAGTGTGTATGAATCATGCCGGGGTCGAGATCCAAATATGGGATGCGTATAACACATTATAATATTATATTATTATATTATCAGAGCTCACTGACTTGTCAGTTTGAGCACTCTGGCAAGGTACGTTCGGGCCTGATTGGAAATTTTTATTTTCATAATGGCATTGCTATCAGGTTCGGCCTCATTTTCTCTGTGCTGCGCTGATGAGTTCAAAAAGAACGAAACAGCATGCTGTCCGCAGATTGAGTATTTCGCTCCTGCTGTTGTAGCAGTTGAGCACTCTTGCGTGGGGTAGTGCCTTTGCTGTTTGCGTTATGCAGAGCTCACTGACTTGTCAGTTTGAGCACTCTGGCAAGGTACGTTCGGGCCTGATTGGAAATTTTTATTTCCATTGCTATCAGGTTCGGCCTCATTTTCTCTGTGCTGCGCTGATTAGGCCTAGCGCTGATGAGTTCAAAAAGAACGAAACAGCATGCTGTCCGCAGATTGAGTATATTATATTACCGGTATATATATTTGAGGATTTCCCAAAGACGTAGTCTAAATTGAAGGGAGTTCCATTATAATGGGAGGCTGTAGGGTTGAGAACTTGAGATAGCAGACAGTGGAGGGCTAATAATTCGTAATGAACAGCCTAGCAAGAGAAATACAATTATGCTGAATGTTCCAGAATGGTCCTTTAATCAATGATACCTATAGCCTCGGGGTATGCCTTGAAATACGAAATGTACCGAAACAGAAACATAAAAATTAATAAGAATAAGCGCAACGCACAAAGAAGGAGGACAGAGGCATGTCAGTGCGGAGTGGCATTGTGTTTGGTGTCAGAGAAGTGCGTGCAAATGTGACTGTGAAACAGGGACTGCGAGGCTGTGGCTCTCAGGTCTGCGGGCAAGGCATTCCAGACAGTAGCGGTGCGGAAGAGAATTGACCTCCCGGCGTGTTTGCTGCCGCACTCTCGCGTGGTGGCCTTCGTGAATACGTCTTACCCCCCATTTGCGCTTGCCACGCGCTTATGCGGCCCATGCTGGGTCCTCTATTTTCTGTCTTCCTGCCCGCGGCCTACCTTACCTCTCGCGCCTTATTTTCCATATAAGCTCCATATTAGCATCAGGGAGTAGTACAATAGATAATTATGGTATTGTACCGGTACTACTCCCTGATTAGCATGGTGGCGTCTGTCTGTTATCGTGGGTCCGATGGCCACCGGGGACTTCACCTTTTCCATACGTGATATGCATTTCTCCGCCATACCGCCTGTCTCTGCCTGGCACTGTACTAGTCTTTTCCCCGTACCGCCTTGTTGCAGTTTTATCTTGCATGCATGCTCGGTTAGTACTACGGTATGCATTGCCCCTTTGCTGAGACTTATTAGCACGCGCGCTGCAGCTAGAGCCCTTTCGTGCCACGAAAGACCTGCTTCCTAATATAGAGACTACAACAATTATAGGCACCATGCATGAGCGCTCGTATGGCCCTATGGGGTAGTCTCGCCTGTGGGCGTAGACTACTAGCAAGAGTACATAACCCCCCGGGGGGTTATGTACTCTTGCTACTAGTGCTCATGGTGCAACCTCGGCTTTCCCTACAATTGTAGTACGGTTGCCCGCCATTGCATGCCAGACACCCCCATTGTTGCGCGCCTAGCCACGTGCGTGGCTTTTGCCTACTGCTGGGTTGTCCGCGATAACTACGGTTTACCGTACACTGCAAACCTACATTATCCTATTCGTGGTTTTTGTTTTTGTTTTGAGGATGCCGAGGGTTTATGACCAATAAAACCCCCACAACTCTTTATTGCACTCAGAAAAAAAATCAGGCACCCATTTTGATAGTCCAGGGGATGGCCCACGCCTGGTAAAAAGAATAAACAGAAAAGAAAAAAAGAAAAAAGAAAAAAAGGAAAAAGAAAAATAATAAGGCACCCATTTTGATAATCCAGGGGATGGCCCACGCCTGATAAAAAAGAATAAAATAGAAAAGAATCATGACAAGTACATGACTACACATTGTAGCTAGACAAAATGTACATGTCTGACTTTAGTTCAACAGTCCTTCGTAGTCGGAGTATACCGTATCTCTCATATTTTCCCTCGTACCTGCGGTACTCAGGAAAATATTCGGCGGTGCGCGCGGTATACCCCTAGTACTCGTACTCGTACTCGTACTCGTACTCGTACTCATGGGATAATCCATACGTATACCCCTGTTACCAAGAGTACATAACCCAGGTTATGTACTCTTGCTGGTACTTATGGGATAATCCATACATCCTCGCATGACTCTGTGATGCCGTACTGTACTGTGGATACGTGCTCGACCCCGTTGAAAATGTACGCAACAATTTTTGTTACATTGCCCACCCTCTTGACCAAGTCAGGGATCCGGGAGGGGTGCATGGGAGAGACGGGGCGCTCTGGCGGGATTCTACGGTAATAATAATAATGATACTATCTTTATTAGGATGACCCAAAGGCTTAGTACTGAACAGGGAGTAGTACAATACGGTATTGTACTACTCCCTGGTACTGAATGCGGTGAATGGGACCCATCCGCCCCTACCCACCTGGACCTCCTCGAAGGGTGATGGAGGTAGGGGGGGGGGGGGGGGCTCTGGCGGCAGCGGCAGGTGAAATAAAAGCGGATGCTGCGGGAAGAAAAGGTTCATTGGCTTCACTGTGTCCTCGACGACAAGGTTTCATTGCGTGTTTCTGTCCTTGGCTACCGGATTTGGTGAACTGTCTTTGAAGGTGAGTTGCGAATAGAATTGGTTTTGTCGTTAGGTCTCTCCATGCGGCACTGCTCTCTCTCCCTCTTTCTCTCTCTCTCTCTCTCTCTCTCTCTCTCTCTCTCTCTCTCTCTCTCTCTCTCTCTCTCTCTCTCTCTCTCTCTCTCTCTCTCTCTCTCTCTCTCTCTCTCTCTCCTCTCTCTCTCTCTCTCTCTCTCTCTCTCTCTCTCTCTCTTCTTCCTCTCTTCCTCTCTCTCTCTCTCTCTCTCTCTCTCTCCTTCTTTCTCTCTCTCTCTCTCTTT
>NC_088652.1:0-27702 GCF_964019385.1 Sycon ciliatum | reverse complement strand
TGTCCACCTGGAAAGCCTTGAAGTGAAACGAGTGGAGGCCGGTTTCGGAGGTAATTTTCGGCCAAACGGCAATCAAATCGAAAAATTCGAAGCGGACGATCTGTTGGTATCTATCGAAAGAAGACGTTGGTCCATAAAAAATCATTGGAAACTACACCGTATGAACCACGGAATTACGGTAAGTTTGAGAATTTTGGTACATTAGCTGTACGCTGATTGGTCGATTAGCGCGACCGTTGAGAAACGGGCCAGTGACGCTTTGTACAGCGTTGGTGAGGGCTGAAAGTGCCAGAGAGGATCGTGTATTTCTGGCGAAGCATTCCAATCACTCGCTCCACATGGATACGGACGCGTGACGCTTGTCGAGCACTGTCCAATTTCAGCCTGGAGAGTTGCTTCTTCCCCTTCGTAAATGGGGGCATCACCAACTCTGCGCAGAACATGCCAACGCTGTCTTCAACAGTGAAACCACGGTCAGCCAGCACCTGGTCACCCGGATTTAGGAGACTAAGCAGACCGCAGTGCTCTGTGATGAACTTGTCTGAGGCTCTCCCGCCCCATGCATGCGAAATAAATGTAATGACACCTTGTGGCGCTACGCCAATCAAAAACTTTGCAGTGTTATGGCTTTTATAGTGAGAGTACGTTTGAGCTCTTGCCATCAGATCAGAAGGTCGTTCACAAAAAACTTCAAAGCAGTCAATAATGACAGCACAGCCCGGGAAATGCTTACGAAATTCAAGTGGCAGAGTTTTGCGTAGTTCGTCCCTTTCCGGTCATTTGACAAGTGGTCCCCGCATCACATGCATCACCCGGATCCAGCGCTGGAAAATCCGGCACACGGTCGACTGGTGAATGCCGAATCTGTACGCCAAGTCTTGGTCCCGACAATTCAGCCGAAGCTTCATGAGAACAATCAAGAACTGCTGGAAGAGAGAGAGCGTGTGGCGGTGGTGCTGTGGAACTCTCTTCTTCACGTGTTCAAATATGCCCATCATGGTCCCAAAAGACTGCAAACCAGTGTAGAAGAGCACCTTCGCGTTGTCTTTCTCAAACGACTCGATTGACAAGGTGTCACCTTGTCCTGGAGCGTTTGGCCTCCGTTTGCTTTCCAGGACCAAACGGTTGTTTGTCTCCTCCAGCCGCGTCAAGTGCTCCATATGATTCATGTCAGTCTGCGATGAGACACTGGAGACTGCTACAGGATCAGACTCTACTTCTGCACCATAGTCACCAGGCAAATCTGCCATTGTCTCTGTGAAGTCATTCCCGGAGGCGTCCACTTTCACTGGTGTCTGCGTCTTGCTCTCCTCGAACGTCAGCTTCCGCTTCGCTCGGCGTTCATATGCCACCAAATCCCTCTCCGCTTTACGCTTTACAGGAGTCCTGACATGTTCAAAAAGTTTCGGAACGTAAGCGGGAGATAGTGGATCGTTGCTCTTCTCTGCGCCTACGAAATGGTCTGAACAGATCCTGCTACTGTCAGTTGGCTTCCAATTCTCTCGTCTCACAGCCGCAACCCATAGTTTGCGCCGCTCGTCCGCTACAGGAAACTTGTAAAACTTCACAGCCGTTCCAGGATCGGCACGATTGCTACATCCGACGGCTGCACAACTCTTCGGCATGTTGAAGGCTAAACACTTCAGCAAGCGAGACACCAGCGGAAATCAAAATAAAAGTGAGGAACGATAATGTCGACAACCAACAACAAATTTTACTTTTCCTCTCAAAGACTAGTAAAAAATAGTTCAAGCAGAAACGACTTCATTTTGCCACCCCTGCCACTCGCAGCCGCCTTGGCGCTCCTCGTGACGTCATTCGCATAACCTCTATAGGGCTTGAAAGTGATGACGTCAAAAACGGCCTGGGAGTAGTAAATTGACATCAGATTTCTATTTTGGATCCACTAAGGTGTGACTTTGCTATTGCCTCAGTATGTGGGTGCATAGCAACCCACTCATGTCGTATGCAGGTGCAACTTTTACTTCGCCACCAGTTGTCACCCCGCCCCCACTAGCCAAATCAGTCAGTTTCACTGGCAACATCACCTTGTTGTGAGTGAGACCGCTTGAAATGTGCTTGGATCCATACAAAAACTGGATCCAGGTGGATCCAGTTTTCGAATTTTTCAAATATTGTTGCTATGCCATTGCTATGGAGTGACGTAGCACTTTCAAGCCCTATAGTATAGGACTGGACAGGTCTGTGTGTGCCTGAGTGCCTGCGTGCGTGTGTGTGGTGTGCGTGTGGTCGGGTGTGCGCGCGCGTGCGTGGGTCTTCCAGATGTAGGCGTGCGAGCTCGGCGCGGCCGAGCAGCACTGATACGAAGCTTGATGCGAACCATGAAATGATCGGTGAAACCGCGCATAACGGAAACATCCTGACAATGCCAATGCTGAGACTGGCGCATGAGCACCATGACCATGTCTATAAGATGTGGGAGCCTGGTGTGTGGGGTGTAAAGAAGGCCTATTCAATAGATGACTGTATACACGAATTGCTCATCTGTTGGCTGAGAAGAGGGGTGAGCACTACTCTCATGTAATGGCATTTGTTAGATGCAGGATTTCCTTCAGCCTTCTGAAATCCTGTATCATGTGCATTCGCGGTTGTAGGCGTTTAAATTTTAGTTTGAAATTTGCACCCTCCTGCGGAGCCCACGCTGCTTTGGCAGTGGCGGAGGCTCGCTTGCCGACGTAACCGTCGGAGATCATCATGAACAATGGACTGACTAATTATTCACTTGTCCTGTCTTTCTAAATAACATGTTATTGCACATGTTCTTGGTTTAGTTTTTGGCCTTTTTCGTGCTTTGGAGTTATGTGTTGTTGAAAAAACTCTACTCTTATTCTGCTTACCTTGCGTATTTGTCCCTGCTGAAACAGCCCGTGGTGGAACTAAACTAAACCATAAAAAGGCGGCTACACAATCATGGTCTAGGATTATGTACAATGACTATGTACATGAGAATGAAGTTGAAGACACCACTGCAGCTGTACTTATGGTTGATCATATGGTGGTAAAGACATACCTGGCAATATGGCGGTAAACACACGCCTGCCCACACACGCTCTCTAGGCTGCAAAGTTCTGGCACAGAGCTCTCCTTCTCACCACCACCACCACCATCAGTTCGCGCCTGGCGCCTGGTCGATGCATGGCTGGCGGTATCCGGCATAGCAGGCTGGTACATCAAGTAGCGCATGGCACATTGATGATGACACAGCAACGACATAGCTCGATTGCGACGTACGTTTCGTCCCCGCTGGACTCATCAGGCAATCTTCTTCTTGGATGTCTTCATACGGAGCTTGACTCGCGAGAATGAAGTTGAAGACACCACTGCAGCTGTACTTATGGTTGATCATATGGTGGTAAAGACACACCTGGCAATATGGCGGTAAACACACGCCTGCCCACACACGCTCTCTAGGCTGCAAAGTTCTGGCACAGAGCTCTCCTTCTCACCACCACCACCACCATCAGTTCGCGCCTGGCGCCTGGTCGATGCACCATATTGCCAGGTGTGTCTTTACCACCATATGATCAACCATAAGTACAGCTGCAGTGGTGTCTTCAACTTCATTCTCGCGAGTCAAGCTCCGTATGAAGACATCCAAGAAGAAGATTGCCTGATGAGTCCAGCGGGGACGAAACGTACGTCGCAATCGAGCTATGTCGTTGCTGTGTCATCATCTATGTGCCATGCGCTACTTGATGTACCAGCCTGCTATGCCGGATACCGCCAGCCATGCATCGACCAGGCGCCAGGCGCGAACTGATGGTGGTGGTGGTGGTGAGAAGGAGAGCTCTGTGCCAGAACTTTGCAGCCTAGAGAGCGTGTGTGGGCAGGCGTGTGTTTACCGCCATATTGCCAGGTGTGTCTTTACCACCATATGATCAACCATAAGTACAGCTGCAGTGGTGTCTTCAACTTCATTCTCGCGAGTCAAGCTCCGTATGAAGACATCCAAGAAGAAGATTGTCTGATGAGTCCAGCGGGGACGAAACGTACGTCGCAATCGAGCTATGTCGTTGCTGTGTCATCATCTATGTGCCATGCGCTACTTGATGTACCAGCCTGCTATGCCGGATACCGCCAGCCATGCATCGACCAGGCGCCAGGCGCGAACTGATGGTGGTGGTGGTGGTGAGAAGGAGAGCTCTGTGCCAGAACTTTGCAGCCTAGAGAGCGTGTGTGGGCAGGCGTGTGTTTACCGCCATATTGCCAGGTGTGTCTTTACCACCATATGATCGACTATGTACATGATTCATTGATGATTATGTCATGATGAGTTCTCACCTAAAATTATTTGTAGACTGTGAGAACTCATGACAATCAGGACTGTACTTGTGTACATGACATTCATTCTGGATAAATCATAGGAAACCGAACAAGTCCTGGACTAGGTAAAACATAATCGGATTGTATGAGAATGAATGACTCGAATAAGGCCGCGTGATGCGCCACGCAGTCTTGAGATGACCCGTGTACCCTCGGCTTCCTCAGTGAGATCCTATATGATCCTACACTGAGCCTTTTGGAGAGTGGATGTGAGTGAGCCAGAGCTGGTTTCCTGTTGAGCAAGATTTCCTTGCTCACGCCCTACACGGCTACTTCCCCTTGTCCCTTGCCGACTGGCCGAAACGAGAGAGCTTGGAAGCTCAGGGCCCTACGCTATGCTTTTTTGCCTTGATGACCTAGGCAAAAAACGCATAGGGATGTTATAAAGCTGTTAAAGCTCAGCTGAAGAGGAAGCGAGACTCGTACAGCTTGTATCGCAAGTATCCTACCACTAGCAATCACGAGCATTACAAGTGCGAACGTAACAGAGCACGAATCCTATCTAGAGAGGCTCACCGCCAGTATGTGTCCTCCATTAGCACTAACCCCTCATCCATTATTGCATCCACCCCTAGTTTGTTCAAGTTTGTTAAGCAGCTTCGTTCGCCGACCCCTGTTGGAAACCCTATCATCACTGAACTCCATGAAAATAACACAGTACACAACGACCCTACCCAGATTGCCAATGCTCTGAATCGCCAATTCATCAGCTTTGGAACACCGGATGATCCTGCATGGTCTCTTCCTGGTATTCCATACCACGGGCTCCCAGCGCTACCCTCTTTTAGCACTACTCCCACCGCCATTGCCCAACACATCAGTCGCCTAAAGCCCAAAAAGGCGGCAGGTGCAGATGGCATATCCCATGAACTCCTAAAAGCCCTGTCTCCTAGTTTAGCTATCCCTCTCAGCCTAGTTTTCAACCAGTCCTTCGCCACCGGAATCTTCCCTGATGTCTGGAAGGCAGCTGTGGTTGTGCCTATTTACAAGAATAAAGGCAGTAAACTGTCTGCATCCAATTACCGGCCGATTTCACTCCTTTCCACCATTTCAAAGCTCTGTGAACGTGTGGCATTTGGCCACTTATACGAACATGTGAACCCGGTCCTTGACCCGTCACAGTCTGGATTTCGGCGAGGCGATTCGACCGCCTGGCAGTTGCTGAGGCTTGTGCAGAAGCTATATGAATGCAAGGATCAGAAGCAATTTAGCCTCCTATGTTTTTTCGACCTGAGCAAAGCATTTGACACTGTCTGGACAAGGGGTCTCCTCCATAAGTTAGCAGCGTTTGGCGTAGCCGGGACGTGTCTGCAGTGGCTCACCAGCTATCTCACTGAACGTCGACAGAGTGTCCGAATTGGACATGCCCTGTCCGCCCCTCTAACAGTCAAAACTTTAAACCGTACGCGATGGAGGCAGGAGCAAATTTTGGAGCTCCTGCTCCATCCATGTTTTCCTTCAAAGTATCGAAAGATTGGCCTTCTGACCATAAGTTTATACTGCAGGAACTGTCTGGCAATTCCTTAAACGTGAAAGAGTCTGTCAAGCAGATTGATCTGCATGGGAAACCTGGTTGGTGCCAAGTCACACTTTCAAGTAGAGCTCAGCGCGAGACGGTTTTGAGCAAGGGACTTTGCATACGAGGTGAGCAGTTGGAACTGCATCTCCCCGACGAGGGCTCCACTCAGCTCCATGTGTTTGGTTGCCCTGTCGGAATGCCTGATGGCCCACTTTCGGCATCTTTGTCGGTTTTCGGCAAGCTCATTGGTCCGCCATCACACGGCAAGATCAGCTTCGAAGGCACGTCCTTCAAGACAGGAATCAGGTACGTCAATATCGTACTGTCTAAACCCGTGTTATACGCATCCCATATTTGGATCCCGACCCCGGCATGATTCCATTACCCCCTACCCCTACCCTTGCATGCAGTAATTCATACACACTCCAATACCCCCTACCCCTGCATGCAGTAGTTCATACGCACTCCCTCACCCCGTACCCCTGCATGCAGTAGTTCGTACACATTCCATTACCCCCTACCCCTAGGCCCCTGCATGCTGTAGTTCATACGCATTCCATTACCCCCTACCCCTGGCCCTGCATGCATTAGTTTGTACACACTTCATAACCATATTTGACCCATTATCCCCTACCCCTAGCCTTGCATGCAGTAGTTCGTACGTACACACTTATAACCATATTTGACCCATTTCCCCGCTGCCCCTGCATGTTATAATTAGTACCGTACACATTTGTAGCCCGTTTTCCCTCCTTCTGCCCCTGCACATAAAAACCACCGTACACTTGATCTAATTACATCCCTTTATAGTGTACATAGTCGGGCTATACACATAATATACGCGCCCAGCTAAATGGGCGCGCTCATGCATTGCACCGTACATTCTATTCTAGTTCACTCTAAGGCCACACTTAGTTTTTTCTATGTTTCTCGTCGCCGCGCGCGTAGGTTTTCACAATTTTCGGAAGAAAAAAAAAAATTCGCACTCCTGCATGTGTACGGCATACATGTACAATGCAGCAACGCAAAGTGTCAAAAATCGCACTTTTTAGTACGCGGGTACGACGCGGTGTCTGCATGCAGCAGAGCTGTTGACTGGCGTGTCACCCTACTGCAGAGTGCAGGGCTGGCCGGTCCAGTGCCGGCCTTGTCATGCTTTCTTCAATCGCTTCCGCGACACCTCAACTCGCTCATGCAAGGACTTTAGCCTCGTTTAGGTCCGATTCACATGATTCACCAGGAAGGTATCACTATCAGAAAGGTGAGAATCCCAGTTCACAACTACAGTGAGTTGTGGCCAAAGAAACCCGGCCTACGACTCACCGGAGTCAAAAGCAGCTCCGCGTTTCTCTTTCAACAACACCACGTACGGCCCAAGCACCCATCCGAGGGCCGCATTGGCCCACGCATGAGACTTGGCGCTGCTTTCAGCTCACGGATCGGATTTCTTTGGCAACAATACGACTTCGCCTTTGCATGAATCTCGTTTCGATCCCGTGAAGACAGCGAAGCTGGAGAGTGAAGTCGATATCTTCGTTTTGGACAGCGACAGGCTTTTATTTTCCGTCAGTCTGGCTACTGGTATTTTGAAGTTGAAGCACTGAGGTGTAGCGCTGGTGTTTAGTTTTCGTGCGTAGGCCGAATGGCCGAAGTCATCAGCTTCTCCGTCATTGTTGACGGTCGCCGTTGCCTTGATTGGTATGGTGAGAGCGTCGACGATGACAAGTCCTTCCGAAGCGTACTCGAACAACTACTGGCCGACGAGGATGCACAGTTCAAGGAAGACGTCAGCGCAGTGATGGATGGAGATAGCAGCATTTCTGTGAAGGTACAGAAGGAACCATCCTTGCAGTCCGTGTGCATCACCGTGCAACCAGGCTTGGTTGCAGTACCGACGTGTCGGCGGTTCGGGTTCTTCGTCACGTTCATTGTCACAACGAAGTCCGAATCACAACAGCAAAGAACTGCTCCCCGTACGAATGCGTTCTCTGCGATGATGGCGGCGGCAACGAAGCTTTCACTGCCTGAGCCTCGCGGGTCCCAGGAGTACCGTGAGTCGGAGAAGTTCCGTGGCGACTGGCGTCTGCGGAACGACGTCGTGGAGATCCTACGCGAGCAGAAACTCGGGTGGACGCATGGCGAGGAAAAGACGAGTGGAAAAGCATTCGTTGATGCGATAGCTGATGTTCTCTTCGCCATCTCGCCATCAAAGCGCTTGGCGACTCTGAAGAGCAGAGGAATTGTCATCCCCGCTGTGTTCGAGTGCATGGTCAGCAAAGGCAATGAGTACAACGACCCAGGCCAACACAAGCACAATGTTGTGAAGCAGTTCACTCAGGACGAGGTCTGTCACCTGGCAGACCAGCTGTATGGTGTTCTGTCCTACCCTTGGGTGAACACTGCTCGCTGGAAGTGCTTGACTGGCCATATTGCTGGCTTGGCTGCTGGACTCCGGAGCTATGGCAAGTACCTTGCAGAGTGCGCTATGCGTGTCCAAAGTCGTCATGAAGCTACAACAGCAGCACATCATCCTGGCGACGGGACATCAGCTAACATCACCATGAAAAAGGGTGTTGTGCGCACGGATGGCAAGGTGATACAGAGATACCAGCAGTTGGAGAAGGACCTAGAAATGAAACTGGAGTTTCAACCAGTTCACCTCAATCCGCTCATGCCCATCATCCGTCATGACCGGTATATGTACCTGCAGGAGTTTGCGCTCCCCTTTGATATTGAGATGCTGAGTTACAGCCAGGGTGGTAACCTGACCACTTTGTGGTGGTGCTGGAAAGTTGAGGAAGCTGACACTGATCGCACAGCAAAGGTTGTCGATGGTCTGAAACAAGACATTAGTGTCTACCACACGCGGGCAATGAGACGAGCGTTTGTCAGTCGCTATGGCATGCTGTCATCCACAAGTCCCACTGTGTTGACGGAGATGTACAGAGAGCTAACTGGTGATCAGTCTGCACTGTCCTGCACTGTCACTACTGCTGTCCACCAACGGCTGAAAGCGGCACTAGATGCGCAAGATCCAGACATGGTGTTTGACCTCAGAGAATTGAATTCTGGGAGGCCAGAAAAGTACCAGCCATTCTGGGATGCAGCGAGGGCATTCTTAGAAGCTCATTCTCTCCAGGCCGTTGACAGCCGACGGCACGGCACTGTCACCCATCTTGCTGCAGCTGTCTCAACACGTGATTTTGTTGAGCAAGTTGCCAAGACTGTACCGGAAGGAACACCCATACCATCCGTTGAATGGGTTCAGTTCCAGTTCTGGCCGAGCAACCCGTTCACCCAGTCGGCACGCTGGTACACTGGCAAACTCAACATCCGCCATACCCTGCAATCTCGGCAACTCCATCACGACCATCCGGATGCGCACTATGCTGCGGCTCAGTTCCGCTACTTGCGAGAGTTCGCAGTGCAGTATCGTGACTCTGCTACACTGGTGTCTATGGACGACAAACATCTTGTTAAGGTCGGCGAGCCCGGCTTCCCAGTCGCTGCAGTCGACCGGGGGCGCTCTGTGGTTGTCGGAACCACGGAATCATTCCAGGTGGCTGATCATGACTTCACCAAGCTGAAGATCACTCCATCTGTTGCCCTCGTGTGTGAAACTCCGAACTCTATCGAGGAGTCGTTCTACCGAGGAAAGGTCTATGTCTCAGTGAAGCACACCGCATTCCAGCCGTCATCACCGCTGCGGCATGCAGCCGAGTTGAAGAAAGTTCTGCGAAGGGCTAGTGTGAACACCGTCAAAAAGCCGATTCTTCTGCTCTACACGGATGGAGGGCCTGATCACCGCGTGACCTATGTATCTGTCCAGGTGTCGCTCATGTGCCTGTTCAAGTCTCTCGGCCTGGACTACCTTGTCGCAATGAGAACAGCACCGATGCAGTCCTACCGCAACATTGTTGAGCGTGTCATGTCTATCCTGAACCTTGGCATGCAGGCAATTGGCATGATGCGATCCACCATGGCAGATGATATGGAGAAGCTGCTGAAGAATGTCAACTCTATGGCTGAGCTGAGAGCACAGGCAGAGCGCCATCCGGCCTTGAAGGATGCTGTGAGCAAAGCCATGGAAGCACCCATGGAGCTCATGAGCAGTACATTGTCGCGCCTTAAGCTGAAGGATGAGCCTGTGACTGTTCTGCCAGGAGCTGATGATGCCAGCATTGACGAGATGTGGGAGGAGATGAAGACCATTGATCCTGCCGTTAGCCGAGCTGACACCACACAACTCGCTATCAAGAGCAAACAGCAGCTCCAAGAGTTCTACAAGCACTGCTGCCATGTCCGCCATTATGCTTTCACGATCAAGAAGTGCGGCGAGGAGACCTGTGAGATCTGTGGTCCTCCAGTCCTTCCCAGCGACATTTTCAGCACTCTGGCCATGTTCCCAGACCCAGTGAAGAAGCCTGGCAGTGAAAGCTACCTACCATTCGCTGAGGTATGGGGCAAGGCCACAGATGACAGTCGGCCATCGGCACGATTAACCAAGGGAGGGACAAAGCCGGATCAACAGCGTGAAGGTGATGTCCAGCTCAAGGCTGAAACTGCCAGGCTGACTGTCGTCTGCAGTGAGTGTGCCAAGCCAAGATGTGTATTCAGCTCGTCCCGCCTGAAGGACACACAACAAGTGGCCATCCGGCAGGCACTGGATGACACCGACTATGTCTGTGGAGCCGCGCTTCTGGCGCCTGACCACGAGCTCCATCGCCTGGTCGTTGTCCGAACAAGCCTCGACTGCTCTTCTGACGTGGAACGAACGTATTTTGCGTCGAAGAAGAGTTTTGCAGCCGTCTGCTTCTCCTGTGGTGCCAGCGACCCTCCCGCCCCAACACCAGAGCAGCGGGAGAGGTACCAGAGTATCCACATGCCATGCCAGTCGTGCGGCAGCAGAGGTACAAAGCCCCGCACCCGTGGTGAGCAGAAAGTGGGAAACGCATCGTCCCGGAAGCGCAAACATGCTGAGACAGAGAACTAGTCACGTTAGCCAGACACGATTCTGTTAGGCAACATGGACTCAGTGTTCGCGATATACCTCGCATGTACATTCATTCCACACGTCAACTGATTCAACATGCGTGTCACATGTATTTTTGTGTTGTATTTGGAATATATCAAGTGATGTGGCAGCCGATCATCCCCGTTTAGTTTATCTGTCGTACTATTGGCTGCTTTGTATGTACATGTATGAGCACATTGTTGCTCTTTGCTTGCTATGTGTGAGCTGATAATCCACCATAGATATCATGGGAATAGCACTTTTTATTAGTGATGTCATGACGTATTGATCACACATGTACAATGTATACAGTTTTCAGTAGAAATTGTTCTTGTTTTTTTCTTGACTTTTGTTTTTTTTCCGCCCGCCCGCGTACCTTTTGTTGAAATTCACCGACGAGAAACATAGAAAAAACTAAGTGTGGCCTAAGATAACCAAACTTCGATAATCTAGTCAGAAGTCGAATACATCCCCTAATGTTGAGGTCTAATAATTCTGTCCTCGTCCCGTGAGATATATGCTTTACAGACTCTAATAAACTGGTATCTCTGATTGTCTGGTGTGAACCAATAACGGAAACCCCTTGTATAGACAACATTGGCGCCCAACTTTGGTTCTAATTACCCACTCCCTTCGCTCTACCGACTACCAACGACTCTCTAATGAATATTCCCGGTGCCTTTCACTTCCCCGCGTGAGTAACTTCGATAAGCTTGTGTATCATATTAGCAAGAGTACATAACTACACAGTTATGTACTCTTGATATTAGTCATAAGTGCTTCTGCCTACCGTTGTGTTCTTGTTCGTTTTCCTTTTGTGTTAATTGGTGTCCTTTTGTGGTGTTTCGGGTGCATCAGACTTATCAGCCTTACTGTCTAGTGTAGCATACTTAGTACGAACCTGTTCGGTCTTCCATATTTGATCTTGAAAAAAAAAAAAAAACTATTCAATATGTCAAGTCAATCTTCTTGGATAATGCCCCGTCCATTCTCAGGCAAAGAGAACGAGGATTTCGAAGCATTCTTATTAGATTTCGATAATGCTTGTGATGCCAATGGTTGGGATGATACTACCGTTCTTGCTCGGCCTGTCCGTCCAGCCCCCATAAGAACCCGAGGGGAAGCATCTGGTTCACACTATACGGTTACCCCATCTCCTGTTACGTCTACCCCGGCCCCACCTAAAGAGGCTACATTTTATACTCGGTACTCTGAAGCTTGTTCGGACGGTCCTTACGCACCTGACGATATTCCAACACCAAAGATTCATTATGCTGATGATACAAAGTCCAAGTCTAGTGCCAGTAGTAGTAAGCCAGATGCCTCCCTCCCCACTAAAGATTATCAGTGTCCGGGTCCCCTTGGTCGTGGTTCAGATGTTGGGACTCCCGTTACTCATAAACCCTTTCTGACTGCTCTGGAGGCGAAGGATGAAGATGCTGCACGCAAACTTCACTGTAAACTTGTATTGTTAAAGAGGTCACTTCGTGACAGTGCTGCACGTTTCCTGCTAAGTTTAACAGTGGTAGAATGTGGGCAGTATGACACCCTTCGCAAAATCCTTACTGAGCGATACATGCCAGCCGAAGCCCAGTACGTCCGTAGAACCCAGCTACGCACGAAACGCCGCCAACATGGGGAATCGTTGTCGACTTTAGCCGACGACATTCGTTTGTTGACAGCCAGGGCTTATCCCAGAGCAGGAGTACTAGAGAGGGATGATTATGCCATGGAATCTTTCATTCAGGCTTTGGGCGAGTCATTGCGTGCAAGGGTTAGGGATAGCCAACCTGAAACCATGCAGGATGCACTGCGTAGGGCTCTGTATTTGGAAGCACATTCATTTGCTGATGCCTCTGCCAGACATGAGCGTAATCATGGTAATGATCCGTACAGTGCAGCTGTGTCTTCTGTACGAGATGAGCGTCCCCCTGGGTCTGGTTCTAAGGGTAATAGTAGTAACTCCCGTGCACAGCAGTACAATAATGAACCCGATACGCTCACCCGTCTCTGTTTGGCAGTAGAGAAACTCGAGACTCGCCTGTCTGCCCCTGTTAGTACTTTTAATGGTGATCCCCATAAAGGCCGTAAACCCCAGTACGATTCTTCCCATAATGAACCTACCTCTATTTCTGCCCGCTCTTATGGCACAGGCCCGTCCCGTGGCTCAGTCCAGGGCCCACCTTCTTTTGAGTCTGGTTACCAGACCTCCCATCATGATAATTATGCTAGGCGTTATGACCCTCCCCGTGGCTCAGTCCAGGGCCCACCTTCCTTTGAGTCTGGTTATCAGCCCCCCTATCACGATAATTATGCTAGGCGTTATGACCCTCCTCGTGGCTCAGTCCCGGGTCCACCTTCTTTTGAGTCGGGTTATCACGATCACCCTATGCCACATGGTCCTCCCCGTAATTTTGATCATGATGCATCCTATGCTGCTCGTCCTGATCCAGGGATGGCTTATGGTCCCCCTCCACCCCGTAGTAAACAAGGTTCCGGGTATGGTCCTCCTCGTCATGGTCCCCGTCCACATAACAGTCGAGTTGAGTTTAGGGACAACAGGAATGGTTATCGTCCTCCTGGCCCATCTTCCCACCCCACCCGCTTTCCTAATAGCCATTTAAACTAGTTACTGAGGCAGATTCTTCAAAGCTTGTCCGTAACTGTGATTATTCTACTCCATTTGAAGTTCCTGCCGATGACTCCGCTACACATAAGTATTCTAGTAATGAAAGCTTGTCAGTTTTCCCGTCTGATAAGGATTCTAATTGTTCCAATAATTTTCAAAGTAAGGCTGATGGTTTGTTGCAGTCCGCTGTGCCCTTGAGTGATGCTGATTTTCATTCTGGGTATGACAGGGACTCACCTGTTGGTTATGAGGTGCTTGTGGATGAATCTCCGCGGGAAGCCCTTTATTCTAAGTATTTAGAGTGTTGTGATGATGACTTGGAGGCACATGTCCCCCTTTTGCATGATGTTGAAGAAGATGAGGATGAACCCCTTCTTCCAGTTGTGCCTCCACGTCCTGTTTACAACACCCCCCAGAATAGTCTTAATGCCCTACAGATGTTGATGGATGAAAATACGGATGTAACACCCGTTTTGCCGCTCGACTCCGCTGTTCAATTATTCATGGCCGAGAATTTAGACGAAACGCCTGTTTTGCCTTTCTGGTCTCCGGTCCAAGTAATGATGGAAAGCAATTTTGATACCACGCCCGTGTTACCTGCTGAAAAAGTTGGTTTTCACGATGACTTATCTGACGATGAGGAATACCTCGACTTGACCATCCCTAATGTTTCTGCACACTCTAACGGATTTTACGTATCCGGTACTTTTGAGTTCTCCAATACAGCTGATAATTCAATTACCCCTGTTCACGTACGCCGTATTCTAATTGATACGGGTGCCGCTGTTTCCCTAGTTAGCGAAAGTGTCCTTAAGCAGTCTGATGTTTTTCCGGATTACCACAGTGTTGAAAAGTTATTAGGTGTAAGGCGTCTATATTCTGCAGAGGGCCGCCCCATGGAATTTTCGGGAGCCGTTACCTTTTCATTGCAGCTAGACCAGACCAGCACCCCCTTGGAATTTTCAGCCATCGTAGTCCCTCATTTACATGAAGACTTCTTATTAGGTGCAGACGTACTAGTTAAATATGGCATAATTTTGAACATGAGTAATTGTACGTTGAGCTGGAGTGGAAGTTCGACTCCTCTAGTACCGTACATCCCCCGTAGAACTGTAGAGCCGCGGTCTCCAGTTCAGGACACTGCTGACACTTTGCATGAGCTGGTGCATTTTCCCCGCAGAACTGTGGAGCCACAGTCTCCAGTTCAAGGTAGCGATGTAATTTTGAATGAGCTTGTGAGCATCCCAGCCCGTTCAGAAGTCATTGCCATAGGCAGAATTGCATGTTCTTACTCGACTGGCTTGGTTGAGAGAATGCCCTCCCCTAATTGCAGTTCTGTACTTGATGATGACGAACCCGGAGCCCAGTTTGCTCACGACAAAAACTCACACGACAACGTTGAACTTTTCTTATTGTCAACTAACTTTGATAACTCATCGCGAAAGCAAAGAAAATGCAAACCTCTCACGGCTGAGGTAAAACGAACAAGCCCTCTTTCTCTCACGACAACTCCCCCAAGCAGGGAGCAACAGCAATATCAAAAGCAAAGAAAGCGCCGCGCGTACGGCACATGCGGGGCCATATATGCAACCTACGACAAATTAGCAGCAGCGCTGGTACAACAGAAATGTACAAAACGCCGGAAACGTAAAGGTCATGAACCCATGCGACCCCCTGCCGGCGTGGACAGGGTGGCTACAGCTATAAACGGACTCATATCGAGCCAAGAAAGATACGCGACAGATACAACTCAAGCATATAGAAACAAGAAATAATTAGTGCACTGCAAGTGCCAGCGTAATCTGGCATAATGGCAAATATTGCATAGTAGTGAAGGTGAGTCCTGAACAAGCAGCATACAAAGCTTGCAACACGGACATAATACACGCGCAATTGTTGCATAGTAGAACAATGCCCGTCACGCACCAAAAGAAGCAGAACTCAGTGCTAAATAGAGGCTCTTCTTATCAATTCTCCCCTTCCTCGATATCTCATATCGAAAGTGTGCCATAACGGAGATCTATGCAATACAAATTGCATCATAGTAGAACTACTACAAATTGTAGTATCACACAGATAACTAAGAATCTAACTCGTGATACACTGAATGGCAATAATGTGTCACTGCGATGACTTCACTTGCATGTGTCGCATACTACAGTTCACAGTGTTACTCACTCTGGTGTGGCTTCCAATGGGCACAACCTTGCAATAGGTCGCACAAAGGTCTTCTCACCAACCTTCACCTTCGCTACTCGTACGTGACCGTCTCGGCCTGGATACGTTTCCAGCACTCGTGCCAATGGCCAGTGCCCTCGTGGTGTATCGGGTGACAGAAGTAGCATGACATCACCGACTTGAACTTCACTTTGAGGCTTCTTCCACTTCTGTCTGGCGCTCAGGCTTGGTAGCCACTCCTTGATCCATCTCTCCCAGAAGTGGCGCACCAGTTCTTGTACTCGTCGCCACCGTCGTTGAGGATTGAAGCTCGTGTGGTCGACTGTTGATGGAGCAAACACACCTCCCATCTGGCCGAACAGGAAATGATTGGGTGTGAGTGGCGTCTCATCGAGCGGATGGCTTGACTGATAGGTCAGGGGCCTCGAGTTGATTAGGCTTTCTGCACCAACCAATGCACTTGTCAATTCTTCGTCTGTTGTCTCAGCATTTCCAAGTATGGCGTAGATAGCACGTTTGGCAGCTCGGACCATCACCTCGAACGATCCTCCAAAGTGTGGAGCGGCTGGTGGATTGAACTGCCAATGAATGCCCTGATCGGCGGTCGTCCGTACTATACAGTCTTGATCCAAAGCATCGTGTAACTCCTGAAGCTCTCTCTGCGCGCCGACAAAGTTGGTTCCATTGTCTGATAACATATGCTGTGGTAGACCACGGCGTCCAACGAATCTGTAGAAGGCGTTGAGGAATGAGCTTGTGTCGAGTCCATAGGCAAGCTCCAAATGCACTGCGCGTGTAGCGAGACACGTAAACAGACATAGATAGCGCTTCTGCCTCTTTCTGCCACGCCCTTGGACCGTGGTAAATGGACCGGCAAAATCTACTCCGGTTCTTGCGAAAGCTCGGAAGGATGGTGTGATCCTGGTGCGTGGAAGTGGAGCCATTATCTGATGTGCAGGCTTGGCCTTCAGCAGCTTGCATCTCGGACACTTCCGTTCCACCTCACGAATTGCTTCCCTGGCGGCATTGATCCAGAATCGCGCACTGATATTAGCGAGGATGTGGTTAGTGCCTCCCACATGCTGAGCTAACTCATGATAGTGCCGAATGATGAGCTGGGTGACGGGATGATGACGCGGTAAGATGATTGGGTGCACTGTATCCTCTGGCAGGTACTCTGCATATGCCAGTCTTCCTTGACAGCGCAGTACACCGTTGTCGTCGATCATTGGGTTCATGGGACTTAATTCGCTTCTTGCCGACACCACTTTTCTCTGGCCGAGCACCTTGATCTCGTCCGAGAAGGCATCATGTTGGGCCATCTTCAAAACCTCGGTCTCTGCATCACTGATCTCTGCTGATGAGAGCGGACCTGTCATTCTGTCGGACTTGATTGTACGACAATTGGTCACGAAGCGTCTCACTAACGCCCTTGCGCGGAGTAGTCGGCTCCATGATCCGAAGCGCTCGGGGTCAAGCCGCCATTGCTGCTGTTGCTGGTTGCTAGGACCTGTCGTCTTGTCATTGTCGGCCGCTGTCTGAAACAGGCTTGTAATTGCGTTGGTCTGCTGTTGTTCTTTCTTCTCTTCCTTGCGCATCGTCTCGACATTGACCTTGGTCTCCACCCGCTGTGGCCAAGTTGTAGCATCCTGTAGTAGATATGATGGACCATTCCACCACATGCTGTCATCTACTTGTTGCACTGAACACCCTCGTGATATCTTGTCGGCTGGGTTTTGCTCGGTTGGTACATGATGCCATTGCGCTGGTTCCGAGAACCCTTGTATTTCGCTGACTCGGTTGGCCACGAACGTTTTATACCTCTTGCTTTGGCCACGGATCCAATACAGGACGTTCATGCTATCCGTCCAGAACACCAGGGCTGACTTCGGTAGCGCCAATGCGTTGGCGATCTGCCTAGCCAGCTGTTTCGCAATCACTGCTGCTTGTAACTCCAGGCGCGGGATGCTAGTTGTTGACAGAGGGGCTACTCTCGATTTCGCTGCAATCAATCGTGATGTTACTTCATCTGTACTGCCCTGCACTCGGTAGTAGGCAACTGCTCCATACGCCTTTTCTGAAGCGTCAGCGAAGATGTGGCATTGGACGTTTGAAGCTACTGGCTGATCCGGTGGCTGGAGACACCGCGGAATGGCGACTGATGCAAGCAGTGGGAGTTCTTCAAACCACTGCCGGACAGCTTGGCAAAGCTGCGGATCCAATGGATCATCCCAAGCGACACCGTCTGCCCACATATCTTGCAGCAACATCTTGGCTCGGATTGTCAGAGGAGCCAGAAGACCCAAGGGATCGAATATTGTCGCCACTCGTTTCAGCACATTCCGCTTTGTGTACTGAAATGTTTCCGGTAGCGGTGAGAGCTTGAACGAGAAGGCGTCACTAGTTGCATCGTATTGCACTCCTAGCGTCTTCACTGAGGGCAAATCACTTTTACTGAGGTCGACTTGCAGTGCTCGGTCTGTTGCTGGTATCTGCTCTAGTACTTCCTTTGAATTGGAGATCCACTTGCGAGCAACCATTCCAGTGTCACTCCACAGATCTGAAAGTTGTCGATAGAGGCTGATTGCATCTGCAACTGATGGTGCTGAATCCAGACTGTCATCCATGTATGCCGACTGAAGGACGGTCTCAGCTGCTTGCGGCCATTTGCTACTGTTTGCCTTAGCGTGCTCCTGGGTGACCAGCTGTGCGAGGAATGGTGAGCAATTGACACCGAACACGACTCTGGTGAATTCATACTCGTCTGGTTCATTGTCCCGCCCTGGGTCACTGCGCCACAGAAATCGGTGGTACGGACGATCCTCTTCAGCAAGATGAATTTGGAGATACATCTCACTGATATCACAGGCCACTGCGATCGGATTCTTGCGGAAGCGAAGTAGTACTTTCGCTAGATCCTGTTGCAGCTTAGGACCCTGATGTATCGTATCATTCAGCGAGACTCCATTAAGGCGAGCAGATGCATCAAACACGATACGCACCTTGGTAGTACTCTTATCCGGTCTGAGTACTGGGAAGTGTGGTAGCAGCCATTTGGATGGTGGAGGGCGCTCGCCTGGTAAGACTAGTCGAACGTACCCTTTTTCCACATACTGTTGAATGATTTTGTCGTATGATGCTGCTACATCTGGTTGCTTTGCTAAACGCCGTTCGGTACTACGGAGTCGCTGCATTGCCATCTCTTGGTTGTTGGGCAGTTGTGGGCCGTCTTTACGCCACGGCACACTTACTTGATGTCTCTGGTCGTTCTTCACCATTGATTTGACAGTTGCATCCACGATGGTCTGATCATCTGGACTGAATGCGGTTTCCAAATCCGAGTCGGTCTTTTCGAGCTCCCAGAACTGTCGGAGGAGAGTGTCGGCTTCCATTTCGTGCCTGTCACCCGCGTACAGAGTGATGGCGGTATGTGCATGTGACGTTGTTGCCGTTGGTCCAACACAAGTCCAGCCCAGTGGTGTTAGACGGGCAATCGGCTCACCTGGTTGCCCACGAATGTCCCTCAGCGATTCGTGCAGGTTAGCATGATCATTTCCAATGAGGAGATCTACGCCTCGATTGTCATTAATGGCTGGAAACTGGATGCCCTTCAAGTGTTTCCATTTTGGGCCATGTTGACGCCAATCAATTGCGGGGAGGTCTCCCACAACTCGTCGCGTTGTTCTTGCTTCTATTCGAGCTGTCTCACGTCCGTCCAGGCCGGAGATGTTCACAGAGACAGGAGTAGTGGAGAATGTTTCCTGCCGTCCATTGAGCGTGCTGATTGTCACCTTCTCAGTATGACCCTGTAACCCTAATTCAGCGGCTACATCAGCATTTATATATGACATCGTACTCCCGTCGTCGAGAATAGCATTCACAACCACTTGTCTGTTGGCATTGCGTAGTATCACTGGAACAGTTCTCAAGGACACTGGTGTAGTTGTGGTACTTGGTTTGTTGCACTCCCCTTCCCTGACAGACAATGCCGTTCCATGTACCTTGTTGTCTGCCTTGTTAGAAGCCTTGTCGCTACTCGGTGAGGACTTGCTGGTGTGGTTACTACGTGGCTTGCTGCTATCTGCTGGAGCAGATGTCTGATTGACACTAACAGCATTACAAGAGCCTTGTCTGTTGGAGTCGTGCAAGGTCCGATGATGGGTGTCCTTGCAACCGTCAATGCCGCAGGTGTACGTCTTTGAGCATTCCTTGCCAGTGTGACCATATGACAAGCATCTGAAACAGACATTGGCTTGCTTTGCTACTTGCCACCGTTTTCCGACACTGTAGAACTTGAACTCCGCACACTTCCACAGTGGATGCGGTCCATTACATGCCGGGCAATCTCGGTTCGCTGGCATACCAGCATTCGCGAATGTACGCGCCGTATTCTTGAACATTGGTGGCGTCCGGCTGGTGAACTGTCGTCTATTCACACTGGCTGATTGAGCTGGCTGTGACTGAGCTGCCGCGTTGCCACTGAATCCGCTCACGGTTTCTGACGCTACTACCAAGAACTCTGCCTCCAGGTTCACCCACTCGAGAAGTACTTCAACTGTCTCTGGCTGAGATTTATCATGTCGCCACCGGTGGTATTGGGCGAGGTTACGTTCGTCTAGCTTCCTCAACAGACTGAGGTAGAATGTGCCATGGCCCAATTCCATGGCTCGACCTGAATCTTTCATGTTGACTACGGCCACGGCAAGCAGCTCGGCAAAGTGCTCCATCTCTTTCGGTCGGTTGGCTCTCACTACGGACATACTATCGATCTGTTCAATATGTAGAGCCACACGGCGTCGCTCACCGCCATACTTGCGCTCTAGCAACTTCTTAGCTGCGTCATAGGCTGATGGTGAGTAGCCAAGTCGCTCGATGGCTGTCAGTGCGTCTCCTGCCAAATACTGCCTCAATTGCAACAGCTTGTACTGAGGGGTGGCGGGTGCACTATCTACACATGCCATGAAAGCTTCTCGGAATGACTCATACGTACGTTTGTCACCGCTGAATATTGGTATGCCAACTCGTTGTAGCTGCTTCCATGGCTCTGCACGAGCCTGGTTTTGTTGCATTTGAGGTAGCCCTGTTGCATACATTTGATTTCCAATATTGGATGGTGTTGCATAAACCATTGGCTGTTGCATGTACCCGGAAGACATCTGTGGTTGGTGAGTATGCCCATATACATTAGTTCCCGTAGAAGCCATTGACATTGTGCTCACAGGCGGTGCCTGCCACTGGATACCTGACTGGGGCATCTGTGGTTGGTTAGTATGCCCATATACATTAGTACCCGTAGAAGCCATTGACATTGTGCTCACAGGCGGTGCCTGCCACTGGATACCTGACTGGGGCATCTGTGGTTGGTGAGTAGGTCCATATACATTAGTACCTGTAGACATTGGATGCTTTCTGAAAGAGTGTGGATTAGCCTGTGTACCAACACTGTACTTAGTATTCATTGCAGTATTCACACTATGCGTACTGGTTGAGGATACAGAATTGCTTGGCAGAACATTGCTACTGCCCAAGGGTAATGTAGGACCAGTAACCTTAGAACTACTACTAGATGTACTGCCTGAGGTAGTTGTGTTTGCAATAGCAGGCCTAGCAAGAACACTCACACCATCATTGACACTTACTGTGGTACTTGTCATGGTCACTGTTGCAGAACCATCTGTATACTGGCCAATGTTGGACTGGACAGCGCTGGTGACCTCTGGCCTGTCTGGGATGGTACCACCAGTAGTACCAGTAGCTGTTGAAATTGAGTGCCCTGTTACTGCTGCGCGGTCATCAGTGTCAAAAGGTAGTTGTTGATCAGTTGCATTTGTTGCATCTCCCCTGGCGGACCTGTTCACGTCTCGTTGTTGTAGCGATCTGGCCAGCAATCCCGGTTGTGACTCAAACCCAAGTGGTCCTGCGGACAGTTCATTGCCGTAAACATGTCCTGGCCACCAACCACCGACTTCTCTGGCTTCATCGCGGCACTGTTGATACGAATTACCGGTATACTGCTGCGTTTCAGCTGAGGCGACTGGCACGCCGTGAGTTGTTCTTACAATTTCAAACGCCAAGTCCGTCGCTTCGTCAAATTGCCTCTGGAGTACTTCTAGCTCACTAATCATCTTATCCTTCTCTCTCGCATTACTCTCTGCTTCGTATAAACCAGCTAGATCTGTGATCGTCCCTTCCGCTCTCTCATATGCTATTTCGAGCTCGTTCATTTCTCTTTCGGCATCGAAGTAGCTCTCATCGTCCGTACATCGCATCTGCACTCGCTGGGCTTTTACAATCAGCCCTCGTCGGATGTTCGTGAATTGCTTCTTGTCCTGCGTTTTCCTGGCTCGGAGTGCACAGATGCTCGATCCTGCTTCACCGGCATCACCCGACCCACCTTGCGTTGGTGGCGCATCGGATGTCTGCTCAGCGTCTTGATCTCGGCAGCTCCCTGTGCTTGCAGTATCGTCTGCAACTACCTCCGACGGTTGAGCCTCGCTCCTGGAGTCCTGCGGTTCGTTGGAGCCTTGTTGCTCCATCTCAACTAATCGTGGATCACTCTAGTAAAAACCATCCTCTGCTACCAATTTGATGATGACGAACCCGGAGCCCAGTTTGCTCACGACAAAAACTCACACGACAACGTTGAACTTTTCTTATTGTCAACTAACTTTGATAACTCATCGCGAAAGCAAAGAAAATGCAAACCTCTCACGGCTGAGGTAAAACGAACAAGCCCTCTTTCTCTCACGACAACTCCCCCAAGCAGGGAGCAACAGCAATATCAAAAGCAAAGAAAGCGCCGCGCGTACGGCACATGCGGGGCCATATATGCAACCTACGACAAATTAGCAGCAGCGCTGGTACAACAGAAATGTACAAAACGCCGGAAACGTAAAGGTCATGAACCCATGCGACCCCCTGCCGGCGTGGACAGGGTGGCTACAGCTATAAACGGACTCATATCGAGCCAAGAAAGATACGCGACAGATACAACTCAAGCATATAGAAACAAGAAATTTAGAAAAGCGATCCTGTCAGCTTTTCTATTATTGTGTTCACATGGCGCTACCTAACGACACCGCTATTCAGACACGTTGTCTACGTAGCTACGTAAGTTTCTACGTAAGATGCTCGGTACCTGGTCCTGGACCAGGGAGCTACTCCATGGCTCCTACCATCGCGCGGCCGGCTGGCCGCATGCGTGTGCATTGCAGACTTTTTGTTGTTGCCTTTTCGGATGTGCATGCACGACGAACTTCCTTCTTTGGAACTGCTTCTTGCATGAGCTGTTTCGGATATTTCGTCTCCTGGCCTGGCTTATTTCGTTTCGGCGCTGCTGAGACCTCCTTTCGCGGAATATTACTCAATGACAGGTGAGTTGACCAGTTCACTTTGATTCATTTGCTTGTGTTGACTCTTTCATTTACGAAAAGTGTGCTGATTTTGGGCGGAATGAAATTAATAATGGAAAAGCTGACAGGATCTCCTTTCTAAATTTAGCTTTTCCGCTGCCGAGGCCTCCTTTTACGGAATACTCAATGACAGGTGATCTCTGAGTTGACCAGTTTCCTTCGATTCATTTGCTTATGCTCACCCTTTCATTTACGGAAACGTGTGCTGATTTTATTCGGATTTACAGTCGACCTACCCTTATAACGATAACCTCTATAACGATATTACCCTCAAGTTATAACGATATTTTTCTGCCAAACCAAATCACTCCATTGACTTGTGTATACAATGCCTTACCTCTATAACAATATTGCTATAACGATATTACCCCTATAACAATATAAAATGGGCTGACCAATCGACATTTTCCATTTTATAACAATATCTAGCAGGGAATATGTAGAGCCTACTATCCAGGTAGGGCAAGCTTCACTTGATAAGTCGTTGGGACATGACGAAATGCAATGGGGCACCAGTGGGCACCTTGCTGTGCACATAATGTGCATGTATGTCAGTTTTTATGCTATGAAGAGTGTAAAAAATGAAAAAAATCCATGCATTATGACATATGTATATGAAATGAACCAGTTACAATGTACCCCTATAACAATATTACCCTTATAACAATATTTCTTGGTGTGACGCAAATATCGTTATAAGGGTAGGTCGACTGTAGATCCATTTTTATCTCTTTGCCCTTGCCTACAGTGTGCGAAGAACGCGAGTTCACCTTCTTGACGGTAAGGCTTATGTTAGATGTGTTGTCGAAATACTCATATCCATTGCACATTAGTACGTTACAAGTAAGGCACTGGTCAGTGGCATACTATCGTTGGCAGTTCCCAATCTGGAGGGAAAGGTTCAAGGACTCATTGACCGAGTTTGCCAAATAAATTCGCATATCAAGGAAAATCTCCATTGTGGAGAGGTTCAGTAACTTGTTTGCTTCATACGAAACGAGCCAATGGGTGCAGTCTCGTGAAAATCTCGTACTTGTATGATTGCATTTGTTTACTCGAGTCTGGGCTGTTTGATTTGTGAGTACCGCCGAGATTGCACTGCCCCAACTAAAGTTTCGTGCCGCTAATGCAAGAATTACGATCTGCAATCTGTTTGTAGTACCTGTAGTACCTGCAAGAATGTGCAGTCCGTGTATCGTACTTTCTCTGTTGCTGTCATGTTGCTAAAGAAAGGTTCAGTAGAGAGGTTCTGCAAAACGAAAATTCGAACGAAGTTTCGCGACAGTCCTTGCGAAAGTGTGTACGAATTTTTGCACGAACTTTGCGTTCTGCACACTTTCGTAGTTTGCGCGGGCCAAGTGCACGTACGCCATGACCCGATCTCACGAAATTTCCTACTACAGTTCATTTCGTGTTCCCTGCAAGTTTCGCTTCCAAGTTGCGAAAGTTCGTGCGAAGTTTCGCACCTCCTGATGTAGAGGGAAAGTTTGTACGCATTTTCGTTTTGCAGAACCTCTCTAGTGACTCTTTTGTTTGATACGAGACGAGTCAATGAGTCGGTGTGGCTTAGAATCTTTCGCTGTAGAATAAATCTATTCGTATGTCTATTTGAGAAATAATTGTATTCACTGGTTATAAAATAGGTTAAGACAAACTCACAGAATAAATACCATCGGTCCCTTGGTGTTCGTCCTAAAGAGGTTCGACTGGATATCATTCATACTCACCAAAAGATGTGTAAGATTTTATTATCATGGAGTGCCTTGTTTATCTCTCAGTATCAGTACCTCCAACCATAGCCTTGACCCTTTTATCCTCAGGATCAGTGTAGTTGTTGGAACGAGGTGTCGGACTCAGCAATGTATTTGTTTACATTTTAATACATGTTTATTGTTCCTCCTTTGCTGTGTTGTTTTAGAAAATCGTGGACTAACAGTTTGAAGTCATTGAACTACTTCCAAAAGTTGTATCGACATCAACAGGATTACGATTTCAGTGCAATATGATGGTGGATGACCTTATCACGATAACCCATGATTATAAACCAATATAAACACAGAATCAACAAAAACATCTGTGACACGCACCTGGCGCATGGCTACATTTCTCAAACAAATCTGATCGAGGGTGGGGAAATCTGAAATATCTGAAAGGCACGACTCATGCATAACCTTCCTAGGGGCTCCCGTAAGAAGACCATAGATCTGTGGGAAGCACCCTAGTAAAAAAAATTCACGGTTCGCGTGAGACTCTGCTGGAAGCCGGGCTTTCCGCATCCGTAGGAACGCCACCACCCTTCAAGGATCAAGGCGCAGCCAAGTAAAATAAAAGTAAATAATAATAATAAGACAAATTTATGACAGAGTCATGAAATTCTGCAACAGCAACATGCACAGAGTGAACTCCGTATAACCACCACTACTCACATGTTCACCTGCAGGAGAACATGCATTAGGCCATCATTTTGTATAGCTATGTTTCGCGTCGTCCGCACGCAATTTATGACAGAGTCATGAAATTCTGCAACAGCAACATGCACAGAGTGAACTCCGTATAAAAAAGTATAACCACCACTACTCACATGTTCACCTGCAGGAGAACATGCATTTATCATGCTAGTGCCATTTTCTGCCAGAAAAGGCTTGCACATCAATGCGTATAATACGGTATTGATATGATCAAGAGTGCATAAACCTCTTGATATGATGTGAAGGCCATCATTTACATAATTATTGATACAGGCAAGAGTACATCACCCCGGGGTTACATGTATGTACTCTTGATATAGGGCATTCCATTGATTGGTGACAGAAAAAACAAAAGAAATTATAGCAATAAAAACTGCTTTATGGCAGTTTTCTAAAAAAAGTTATTGTGTTCTAGTCCATGGACCCCGTCCAAAAAGTAAGAAATTACCGAAATGTGATAGCTGGAAATTAAAATTTCACACAAAACCTCACAATAATCACACACAGAATTAAAAGCTACATGTAGAAGACCTTTTCCCCTCGTGATCCTCTTTCCTATGCATGCATGTTGCCAATTGTTGGTGCAGTACAAGTTAAAGTTGAAAGCAGCATTTCAAGTGTTGTGATTATTGTGAGGTTTTGGGTGAAATTTTAATTTCCAGCTATCACATTTCGGTAATTTCTTACTTTTTGGACGGGGTCCATGGACTAGAACACAATAACTTTTTTTAGAAAACTGCCATAAAGCAGTTTTTATTGCTATAATAATTAGTGCACTGCAAGTGCCAGCGTAATCTGGCATAATGGCAAATATTGCATAGTAGTGAAGGTGAGTCCTGAACAAGCAGCATACAAAGCTTGCAACACGGACATAATACACGCGCAATTGTTGCATAGTAGAACAATGCCCGTCACGCACCAAAAGAAGCAGAACTCAGTGCTAAATAGAGGCTCTTCTTATCAGTACTAGTAGGTTCTACCTTGGTCAAGTCGAGTGTTGCCGGCGAAGTTCCTGTTCGTTTACTAAATCCGTCAGATTCCCCGATAGTTTTGCGTGAGCATCATCCCATCGCCACTTGGCATGGAATGGAATCTTTTTCATTCGCTGAGTTGGACGATTTTTCGCCCACAGGTTCCCCTGTGGAAGGAGCGGCAAACCCATCAACATCTGCCACTGCATCCTCCGAAGAGAGAACATTTTCTCCCCGTTATGAGACCCCAGATAGTGTAATTAGTAACTCAGAAGTACACTTCCACGGTACTAGACCCCCAGATTTTAATGACTGCACCCATTTTGCACTGATTGCTGTGGGAAATGTTGGTGCTGCAGGCAGACTTTTCCATGGTACTAGACCGCCTGAGAATAATTATTACTCCAGTGCCCCCTTGTGTGACAATATCCATTCTGACCATACTGTCAAGTGTTTGGAGCTGGTTTTTCATGGCACTAGACCACCAGAGTATAACCCTTGACTGTGTGACTGGCCTCTTCAGACTCATTAATTTGTTCGTCTGAAGTTGTATCCTCTCTGACACAAGCTTTGTGTTTAGTAACTCTTGTTGTTACTATACTGCAGACGCTTCCCCATTGACCGTTTTATGCCTATTCATTTGGAGAAACGCACAGGAAGACATGTTTGAGATGGAATGTGTTTTTTTCGCCCCTCCTACCTCAACTTTCCCTGTGTGGTAATCTTTGTTCTTCATACACGTTTGCTGTGTCGAGGGCTTTTGAATCCTCGACGCCCTTTCCCCCTTTCCATCCGTGTTGAGATGCTTTAGAAATCCTCTACGCCCGTTCCCCCTTTTCATCCGTGTTGAGATTCTTTGAAATCCTCCACGCCCCTTCCCATTTGTGTCGAGATGTTTTGAATCCTCGACGCCCCTTCCTCCTTTCCATCCGTGTCGAGTTGTTTTGAATCCTCCACGCCCTTTCCCTCTTTCCATCTGTGCCGAGATGTTTGTCGACGTTGACACTCCCTCCACTGTCTGGTTTTTCTTCATGACATAGCAGTCTTTATGTAGAGTGGTGTAGATCCCTCTTTCCACCTCTAAATATTTTCACACCAACTGACCCTATCAATTCTAACTGTCACGGTTTATATATATATTTTTTTCATTCATTCAGGCTTTGCGAT